>NW_023270699.1:2619017-2653083 GCF_011800145.1 Mirounga leonina
GGCGGCGGCCGCGGCGTCCCTCGCGCTCCGGCGCGTGGGCGGGCCGCCGCCGTGCCGGACGCCGGGGGTGGCGGGGCTCTCGGTCCACCCGCCAGGGCACCGTCGCGTCGCTCCTTCCCTGTCCGAGGTCCGCGGGCCTCTGACCCGGAGCGCGTGCGACTTGGGCCCGCGCCGCGGGAGTCGCCCGCCCCGCGGTGCCCGCTCCCCCACCCAGGGGCGTCAGGGCCGGCGACCCCCCGCAGCGCCAGGGGCCGGCCCTGCCCTCCCGGGGCGCCCGTCTAGGGGACAAGGAGCGGCCGGCCGTGCCGCCCCCACCCCCCAGCCCCGCAGAGGCCTGGGGGGAGGACATCTCCGCGGTGCCGTGACACCTTGGGGACCCCGAGGCGCCCGGTCCCCCCCAGCCCTGGACACATGGCCGACCCTCCTGCTGCAGGGTGCCGGGTGTCCACGCACCACCGCCCGCCCCATCTCCACCTTCAGAGCCCACCATTAGGCACGAGTCGCTACCCCGCCCTCCACCTCCCACTCCCACCTCCACGGGCTGAGGCATTCCTTGGGTTCCCCCTTGAGTTTCCCGAGCTGCCCCGGGGGCTTCACACTTTAGGACTGGGTGATGTGGGTCCCTTGGCTGCTTGTGTTTAAACCTCTCTATCCTGGGGTGAAGGCTGATGCGGTGCTGGCAAGTGCGGGCATAGAGAGGAAGGAGGGCAATGCCTTAGCTGTCCCACTTTTCAAGAGGAAGTACATCCTAATTAATAATAATAGCTAACATTGAGCGCTTACTATGTGCTAACCCATTTCCAGCATTAACACACTGGAAATCCCAACACCTAATATGGTAGAGGTTCATCCAGTTTTACCCAGGAGGAAACAGGAAGAGAAACCAGAGGTTACAGAAGCAGTGACAGGTGTTGCTGGGTGAGAGCCCTGTGGACCGCAGGGGTCAGGAGCGCTAGCCACTGTCCTCACTGCCTTCTCTCTGTCCTACTCTGTGAGGTCAGCTGCCCTTGGCTCTTAGGAGGGCCTGATGAATCTGTCTCTGCCCCTGATCTCACCGCTCCCCACCTAGATCTCTCACCTCATGTCCCTCTGCTTTTCTGGACAAACCTCATAAGCACCCTCCCCCTTCTTCATCCACACCCCCCTCACACCTTCAGCCCAGGTAAATCCAGAGCACTAAGGGGGGAAGAGGCTGACAGGCCTCCTGGACCCCAGGCTCTGATACCCTCTTCCTGACAGACGGCCCAGGTAGAGGTCAAAACCCTGGACATGACATTTTGGTGAGTTCACTTTTCATTGGGCTTTGGAAAGATCCTCACTCCCAGTGCGCCCCTGGGTCCCAAGCTAGTCACGGGAGAGTCACCTGGAGAAGCTGGTAAACTAGCCAGTGTCCCACTTCACTGAGCCCGGCCACCGGGGCGCTCTTTCTACTCTACAGGTGCTTCTGGGACCACGCAGGTTGGGCAGATAAAGGGTATTTTATGAGCACTGTTGCTGCTAAGTATCAGTCCACAAACAAACCTCCTTCCTGAGGACTCAGATAGTGAAGACCCTCAGAAACCACCAGTCTATTGAAAAGATACTCGCAGACCTGCCAGCCAGATGATGGATGGGCTGCCTCACCGCTGTGTCGGGGTGGGGGAGGGCTGCAGAGCCCCTCAGGACGCCCCCCACCCCCACCCCATCCTTCCAAGGCAGACCCGCCCTTCCTGGGAGAGGACTCAGTCCCCAACACAGAGCAAATGCCCTGCAGGGTCGCTCTTAGCTGATTAGGAAGAGGCAGCTGACTGCCAGGTCCCTTGGGGGGAGGGTGGCTGGAGAGGCAAGTGGGTGGGGTCCAGGAGGTTCCCAGAAGGTGCTTCACTGAGAAAGAACTGAGGGAACCGAGAGAATTTGTGGCCGAGCCTGTCTCTCTGGGGTGTCTGTGCACCTCTGTGTCCTGGTTATTACACCTTCAGAGCGGCACCCTGGGGCTGGAACCCTACTTGGGCCTGTGTCCACCTCCCCGGTACCTGGGGCTGTGACCTTATTTAGAAATAGGGCCTTCTGCAGATGCAATCAAGTTAAAGTGAAGCCGTTAGGGTGGGCCCTAACTCCAGCATGACTGGTGTCCTTATGAAGAAGGGGAGCGCACTCGCCTCCACAGCCCTCAGAAGGAACCAGCCCCGTTCACGCCCTCATCTTGGGCCTCTGGCCTCCAGAGCTGGGAGAGAATCCGTTTCTGCTGCTGAAGGCACCCGGGTACCTGTGTCAGAGTCCGGACTTCACCCCGGTGCACCGCCCGCTGGCCTTCAAGCTTGCCCCCCTAATGGTCCCAGGCGCTGGCATTGGTCCCCAAGAGGCAGACAGCCATGAAGCGACAAGCTGGCTGGACTCAGCTATCATCGTGTGTCCCAGATTTTCTGAGGCCTCCCCAGCGTCAAATGTGTCCTACCGGCAGACCGTGAATACTGATTTCAGTCTCCGAAAAAGTCATCACTGTCCCCAGGCTCCTCCCAACCAGAGTGCTGTCTCTGATGTCGGCTACAGGGGATGGGGGCCCCCAGAGACTTAACCACTACCATCACTATTATATTATATGTTGTATCCCCCAGGATTCATATGTTGAAGCCCTACCCCTCAAAGTGATGGTTTTGGAGATGGGCCTTTGCGGGGTAATGAAGGTTTAAGGGGGTCGTAAGGGGAGGTGCCTGATTTGGTAGGTTTGGGTCCTTAGAAGCGGCAGCAGCAGAGAGCGGGGTCCCTGCGTGCAAACAGTGAGGACAGGCACGGGAGCGCGCAGTGAGCGGGAGAGGACACCTACAAGCCGGGGAGCGAGCTCTCACTGGGCCGAATCCGGGCAAGTCCAAGTGGAGCCTTCGACTTCCAGCGCCCAGAACTGGGAGAATAAGTATCTGTCGTTGGAACTGCCCAGCCTGAGGGATTCTGTTGTGGCAGCCGGAGCTAAGATGATAACTGCAAACATCCTTTACCTTGTGGACCAGGTGTTTCTTTGAAGCCCTGCCTCTACGGACCACAGCACCTCGCATACCGCAATTTCACGGGCACGCTACGAGGGCGCGCACACGAGGAACGTCTTTCCCAGCGCCGGCTTTATTCCGTCCTCAAGGTTAACATGCCGATGAGGCAGGTTCAGGAGTCCAAACTCAGTGACATCTCACCACGTGTTGGACTTGGCTTCTTGCAGGTCACCCAAAGCAAAGCAGGAGACGGCCCACAGCACACATTAGGCAAAATAGGACGTAGGAAGTGAACGATCCCCATGCGACGTCAGTCTGTGGGCGCGCGGTTGAGGTAAGGCCTCAGTCCTGCCCCGGTCAGTGCTCGGCGCTTACTGCTTCTTACGTTCCATCAGGGAAGGATCTCGGTTCCTCTTGGAGATCAGTTGGGCAGAGCCCCGGCGGCAGCTGCCTGTTTGACGTGGTCAGAGGTGCAGGGGTCAGTGTCTGAGGAGCCTGACGGTTTGCTGCAAAAATCCTCCCTTTCTAAAGGGATGTCATCAGTCTTGGGCCCTGCAGACCTCCTCTGCTTCTGCTAGTTGTCGGTTCTGGGCTGTGGTCGGCTGGTGCTGGTAGCACTGCAGGACCCCGAATTGCTCGCCTCACTGCTAGAGGCAGGCCCCTGCTTGACAAGAGAGCCTCCATGGTGATCTCTACAATAACATTCCACGAGGCCGCTCTCGGTCCCACTGGCTGGGTTTTGTTCTTGCCGGAGAGGCGGTAGCCAAGTGTTGTAAAGTATGGTTTTGTTATTATTCACAGACGGTGAGGTCAACAGATGGGGACACACTGCCATTGAAAAGATAGTTTGCCACTTGAACTTTCCAAGAGGTGGGGGCACCACACCACTCAGGGCCACGTGGGGAAGCACCAGGTGGGTTGGGAATGGGGCGGCACGGACAGGAGAATTTATTGGGGTTTCTAGGAGAAAGGCAAGGCAAGGCAGGCAAGCAGGGTGGTTATGGATTAGTTTGAATACCTGTGGCAGGCTCTGGGGTACAGGACTGTCTCCGGTTGTCTGGTCTCTGGCCCTGGGCAGAGGGATAGCGGGAGGGCTCTGGGCTGGTTACTTTGCATGTGAAAGGCATATTTGCTGTCTCTGAGGGTTGACTAACCCTGGGAGGGGTAGTCTCTCCCCAGTCGGCCAGGCCCAGATGCCAGGCACGGAGAATACAGAAAATGGGAAAAGGCAGGTCATACACACGGGTGAGCTCTGGAGTCTGAAGCCGCACCGCCCGGGCGGATTCTAGCTCCTCCAATGCCCTGGGCCACCTTGGAGTGACAAGTTAGGTCAGCTCTTGGACTCAGGGTCCCCATTTCTTCAAGTGTAGAAGTAAGAAGAGGATATAAAGTGGTGTCGAGGGGATCCAGCAGATCGCCCCATGTGGAGACTGAGACCCGGGCGGGGCGTGCGTGAGGGTTCTGGAAAGTCTCCTCGTCATTATTTATCAGGATATCCTTGGCCTGCCGGAACAGAGCTGGTGGAAAATTTCACTTTCTCTCATGACTGCTGGGCTCCGAGCCGCCATTTTTATGGGGTGAAGAATCTAGTTTGAAATCCTTCCATATTTACAAGTGGCTCCATCCTTCTGAGAACAGGCTTTTGGACATTTCTCAGTTCCAGAATATTCTTTTTAAAATTTTTTTAAATTTTTTAAGTAAGTTCCATGCCCAGCTTGGAGCCCAACATGGAGCTTGAACTCATGCGCCTGAGATCAAGGCCTGAGCTAAGATCAAGAGTCAGACTTCAGGGCGCCTGGTATCAAGCCACATGTCAGGCTCTGTGGTGAGTGGGATTCTCTCTCTCCTTCTCCCTTTGCTCCTCCCCCTGCTCTCTCTCACTCTCTCTCTCTCAAATAAATAAGAAAATCTTAAAAAAAAAAAAAAAAAGTCTGACGCTCAACTGACTAAGCCACCCTGGCGCCCCAAGAATGTCTTTCTTAAGAAGCAACAACTCGGGGCTCCTGGCTGGCTCAGTTGGAAGAACGTGTGATCTCGGGGTCGTGAGTTCAAACCCCACGTTGGGTGTAGAAATTACTTTAAAAAAACCCAAAAACTTAAAAAAAACAAAGAGGCAACAACTGAACCTCAGGCCTGGGTTCCAGGGTGTTCTTTATTTGGATGGATTATCTTTTTCACTTTCCTCTTGGGAAGAGCCAAGATCTTTTGAACCTTGAGAGCACTTTGGGTCAATGTCAGGAACACTAGAGAATCCCCTTAGATTCTTTCCTGACCTGTGTGGGTGTGGTTCTACTTTTTAATCCTCAAACACGCTGGTCTGGTTTGAGACTCACCTTGCAGTGTTGGGTCAATAAGCTGGTCACCATGACAACCCCTGTGCTCTCCCTGAAACAGCTCCAGGCCATCTGGAGAGTTTTCTCCCAAGAGTTCAGGAAAATGTGTAATAAGAGTCATCTTAAGCCCATGAGGGGCTATCTGCTTACCGTTCCTGACCCAAAGAAATAACCTTGAGACTCCCCTGCTCTTTCGGACCAGGCTTTACTGGAAATGTTTCTTCTTTCTCCTTAGTGATACTTCAGTTCGGAAAAGAAGCAAAATCTGGGCCAACAGCCAGGAATTTTAGACCCTCAAGGGGCCTGTTGGGGCAAATTATTCACGGAGAAAGAATGGAGGGAAAGCGAAGGAATTCGCTCTCATAGTAGGAGTTCCCTGCGCCGTCTGACCGGACACGGTGTGCTGACCCAGATTCTTGCCGTTACCTTCCTGGCAACCGCTCTTTCTTACTGCGCCCCACAGAGATGCGTAAAGATCGCTCACGGTTCTCTGGTTGCAAGAGAAACTCATGTCGTAGACAACTTGGGAAGAAGACAAACATTACAGGGAAGAAAATGGAAACTGGTCACAGTCCCACGTCCCGAGGGCAGACAGCTTTCTGGTCTTCTTTCTGGGCACGCCTGTGTGCGTTTACACGAATGTGGCAGGTGCTCAAGACACAGACTGACGTGAGACTTTCTTCTTTTTTTTAATGATTTATTTGAAAATTGGCAAATAAAAAACACAGGAGACAATTTTTGGTATGAATCAGTATCATTTCTCCCTCGAGTTTTATGGAAGTCAAAAGTGCAAATGAAAGGGATGAATCTAATTGTGGAAGCCAGATTTTTGGAGGTAGAGGATCTTCCGTTTGCTTCTGAAATCACATTGAACAGGCTGTTGCTGCCTGCATCGCAGGGCCTGGCACTTCCCCGGCAATCGCACGTGGAGAGAGACCCGGGGCCCCTTTCAGGGAGCGAGCGTGGGGTGATGGGAGCAGGTGGGCACTCCGTGGCGGGTGGTTCAGGGTGGGCGCTGGGCCTCCTCCCGCCTTTGCCAGCCCCCCAGTAGGGTCACTACGGAGCGTGCGGACCCCGTGTTCAGACCTGGCTCCCGCAGGTTTTTTTAAAAAATAAAACTGGGCTTAGGTCTCATTCATAGACAAGTGGTACTTAGTTGGGGCGTTGGTGAAATCACGTGTATTCCAGGTTCTGTCCATGGGCTGCACACTCCAGCCACGTGTCTGGACCTGACGGGCTAACCCAGGACTTACTGACCGCTGAGTCCTAGGCAGATCCACAGCCTAGAGACTGAGGTTAGGGGGTGATCTGCGCTTGAGGCAGAACCCGGCAGACAATGCCTGTTGGGGTTACCCACGGTGCCTGGCTCAGCACCTCCCCGGGGCGTTTCTCCAGACACATGGGACGGGCTGCGGAAAACCAGCCGCCCTCAGTCCTGAGCTCGCGGACACAGAGCAAAGCAGGAGCCCTGTGCTCGTGTGGTTTTCCGACTGGATTCAGTTCAGTTCGGCAGGTATTTGCTGACGCCCGCTCTGGGCCAAGGGCCCCTGCTCAAGGCTGCAGGTCTTGGACCCGCGCTTCTGCCCCCTGCGTGCGTCAAATCCCCTGGCCCCAGTGAGCCTCAGGGCTGATTCGGTGGGTCTGGGTGGGGCCCAAGTTCTGTGTGGTGCCCTGTGCTGGCTGGGGTCCACGCTGTGAGGGGCAAACCCACAGCCCCGTGGCCCCCTCATGGCTCCCTGACTGCTGAAGCCTGATTTCCTTGCCGGGAAACAGGGACTCGGGAGGATTTCCTTTCCGGAAGCCGTGAAGACTAGACACAGTGACAGGTGAGCACAGAGCCTGGCAGGCGAGAAGGTGTCTGGCGGGGGTGGCAGGGAGCTCCCACACCCCTGGGATGGAGGCAGGCCTGTGCTCCAAGCCACGGTCCGCTCTGTGCGAGCTCTAGGAGCATCCCCCAGCACCCACACAGCCCCTCTCCAGCCTCTGGCCCCACAGGGATGGCTGCCCGCCCGCCGAGGGTTTCCCTGAGGCCGCAGCCCCCAGCGGTCACAGCCTCCCTCCTACCGTCCTTTCCCAGCTGCTGTGGATTTTATTGAATAAATGCCTCTCAATTTGTTGTAAGCCCTTTGATCAATCTCCAGAGACTCTGAATAGTTGTTGTTGCTGATTCTGACCAGCGTTATCAGAGGTCTCTACCGGGTCCCTTAGCAATTCACACTCCCTTTCCAGAAGTCCTGCCTCCTTACTGTTCTTAGAATTCACTGAACAGGTACCTGCCGCAGGGCCTTTGTATGTGCTGCTCCTTCTGCAGTATCTTCTCCAGACACCCATATGGCTTCACTTGTCAATCTCTTTGGGCCTCTGTTCAAATGCTACCTTCTCGTGAACAGTCTTTGCCGGAGTCAGGTACATGAAGGAAGAAACATACAAATGAAACCATGGATTCTGTGTAATGTTCTTTCCAACACTTAGTACAAGCAGCACTGCTTCCAGATTGTCTGTACTTTCATTAAGTTCAGCAGAAACTTAGAAGGATCACACAGTGTAAAGTCTGGTACCAAACTGTACAAGACTGGCCAGACGTATGGGGGGGGATTATTCCTCACGAGACAGCACCAGCCCCGGGCGTACTCCCCGCTCTCCTCCCGGGATCTCTGACTTCACCTGTCTTCCCCTTTAGTCCGCTCCGGCAGGGCCCGGACCCTGCGGACTGTCGCCCCTGCAGCACAGAGCACAGAGCACAGAGCAGGGCCTGACACACGGCGGGTGCTCAGCAAGCACGGCTGATGGAGGGGTGCTGTGGAACCGATGGTGTGTCCTGTCATGATGTGGAGGGGGACAGCTGCTTTGCAACCTGCCTGCTAAGGAGGGTGGCTCCTGCCACGGCAACAGTTTTCTGCTGCACACACGTGAGCTCGAGTGGAAACACGGGGACAGAGCTGAGCCCATCATGGAGTGTGGAAGAGTGGCTGCCCCCGGGGAGCTGAGTCCGGACATGGAAATGGGGAGAAAGCCTGTGACGGACCACTCTGAAAACTGATGTGCGCAGGGGCGCCTGGGTGCCTCAGTCAGTTAAGCCTCTGCCTTCAGCTCAGGTCATGGTCCCAGGGTCCTGGGATCAAGTCCCGCAGTGGGCTCCCTGCTCAGCGGGGAGTCTGCTTCTTCCTCTCCCCCTCCCCCGACTCATGCTTACTCTCTCCCCTTCTCTGAAATAAATCTTAAAAAACCGAAAACCAAAAACCCTGATGTGTGCGGTTTTAGGCCTGTGGTGGATGAATGATGGGACTCCTGACCCCAAGCCCTGGGGAACAGGTTTGCTCCCTGATGCCTGCAGCATCTTGGGACAGGGTGGGGGTGGGCGGAAGGCCCTGTGCCCCCCCTTTGGGGTGAAGGGAGAACAAGCACCGGGCAGAGGCAGACAATCAGGCCTGGGTGGCCTTGGACCCCCTTCTGGGAGTTTGCGTTCACACCACGGTGTAGAACGCAAGCCCCAGCTGACACCTGAGCTACGTTTTAGAAGAGCAGGAGCCCGAAACCCAACTGGCTGCTGTCGGAGGAGTGGATGAAGGGACGTGGGTGTGGTGTTGGGGTCAGGTCAGGACGACGAACGGTGGGGACAGGTCTTACTGGTATTTGCGTTGTTATTTTAGGGGTTAAGTCACCCACCGAGGAACCGGTCTGGGATCCAGACCACAGCTGAAGAAGTTTGTTCGGGAACATGTGCACATGAAGGTAAAGAGCACCCACGGAGCCTGTCGCTGGTCCCCCAAGCAGGGCAGTAGGCGGTTGCCCGGTGGACTGCGGCCTCACCACCCTAGTGGCAGCCACGTCTCTGGGACGGAGCTGGGCGTCTCCACCTGGGACACGGGCACCTCTCTGCTCACGCTCAGACGTGAGGCCCGTGGAGCAGAGGCATCAGGCCCGGCAGCGGTGTTTCTGTGGGAACCTCCCCAGGAGCCGTGCCCAGCAGCCCCTCGCTGGCTCCAGGTAGGGGGTGTGCGGAGGATGGACAGGGGCCTGCAGAACCTTGCTGTCAGGCACGTGGGGCTGATGTCAGCACCCGCCGACTCCCTGCCTTTCCGTGGTTCCCCAGAGGTGTACTTCCACGCACACAGACAGCCCACGTCAAGTACAAATGTGAGTGCAAAGACAGGTTTTGTTTATTGGACTTGGCTTTGATGTGACAGACACACTCTGCAGACAGGAGTACAGACTGATCGTAAACACACAGTTCTTGCCAGCAGTCAGGTAAACACACAGATCCAAAGACAGGTTCCATTTCATGTCCTTTCCAACACTAACAAGCGCTTCCGGATCTCCCTGACCCTCCTTTGTGCTTTCAGGTAAATAGGAATTAGAAAGGATTGTGTTTATAAAGTGTGATACCAAATTGTACAAAACTAACCAGACATACGGGGTCGGGCGGAAGGTGACCGTTTTACAAAATACTGTAAGATCACTAGCATTAATGTAAATGATTGCCAGTTTTGGACTTCCAAGTCCCCTTAGCAACTCTGCCTAGGAAAATAACATGCATCGAATAGAAAACTGGTACTCTAAATACATTTTCTTTGTGCAACACTTTCTTGTTGTGTGTGTGTGTAATGAGAATTAAAAAAAAGTTTTCTTCCTTCTTTTGTTGCCAAAATTTAGGCATTAAAAATAAGCCATAGTAAACCTACTAAACTTACCCACGAAATGGAGTAAGTGAGGACAGATGTAGAGGAGGAGGGATGGAGTCCGAGGTCCCTCCTGGACCCGAGTCCGGAGGTGCGGCATCAACCAGCAGGCCCATCTCCTGGACGCTCCGTGGGGCGTCTGAGGAACTGACGGGCGCCGTGTGCGCATGAAGGGAGGTCCCTGCGTTCACCCGACTGTGCCCTCGGATGCTTTGCTAAAACATCTCAACCCCGCTGGACTGCATGACCCATCTTTAAAGCTAAAATAAACTGTTAGAAAAATAATCTGGCCAAGGATAATGAGACACTTTTTTTTTTTAAACAAAAAGTTAAAAAAAAAAAAAGTTAAAAATATTTGAATATTCCAATCTAATCTCCCACGATCAGATTTGGTTTTGAGCCTTTTACCGAATGCAGCACAAAAGCCCCATGCAAACACCACAGCATCTTGGACGTAAGACTTCTCGTTACAGGGACTATCTGACAGCTCCATGTGAATGATGTCTTCTCTCGTGGACTAATTAGGACAAAACTTTATTATAGAGCAGGCAAAGGACAAGGTTCATACTTCCCTCTCAGCGGGCCTCCGCAGTGCACCGGCCACCTGACCCCGCGGCGGCCCATGTGCCGACAGAGCCCCACCCTGACGACGTGATGCAGAAACCAAAGTCAAATCAACACAGTCCCGCCAAGCCAGGGGGCCTCCCTCGTCATGCAAAGCGGTGGCCCGTCCCATTGAGGCAATGCTGGGGGCCTGCGTGGGGCGGAGGCAGGAAGGGGGAGGCAGCTTTCACTCCCAGAAGGCCCGAGGTCCCCTGAGCAGAGAGCAGGCCAGGGCAGCACTGAGCAACCCTGTGCCCAAACTACAGACCCCCGAGTTTTGTACCTCTTCTTGAGCTCTGTGATTGTTATTTCGTAAACTCAAACAGGAGCTGGGGCCCACTGGCTCTCCTTAGGTGACCACCTGATTTCTGAATCTGCCTCCCGTCCGTCACTCAGGCTCGAGGGATGGACGCAGCTTCCCCAAGCCCCGTCCCTGCTCCTCCGGCTGAAGCCTGAGTGCCTGCCACCGACATTTGCCATGAACCAAAATCAGAAGTCTATAAAAATCTTAAGTGCAAGCTTCAATACTTCAGATAAAAGGTAGCTACGGACAAATAAATATGCACAAACAATCCTTAAAGGCTGCTGATTTCTGCCTTCCAGCAGGATCTCAGGCTTTCAGACACTTGCCACACCTCTGAAGAAATGAATTTTCGTCTGAGTCGGGAAAGCTGCCTTTGGGAAGGCCAGTCACTTCGGGGGGCTCAAAGGCTTACGTAGAAGGTAAGAGGAGCAACCAGAGCACAGGACCCGGAGGAAGGAGCGCGCTCACAGTCCCGGAGGAGAGCCGAGGGGCGCTCACCGGTCAAGACACTTTGGGCTGGCCTGAGAGGTAGGAACACAGGGAAGGAAACAAGGCCCAGCGGAGGGAAGCAGCGACCCGAGCGTGGAGGCTCTTCCTCCCCCGCCCCTCCTGCAGGTCCTGGAAGAAGCCACCACCGTAGTGCTGAACCGGTTACGCGCGTCTCCCCGGCACACACATCCGGGGAACGGGGGAGGAAGACCCCGCGTGCTTGGTGGAGACCGAAAGCCACCAGCAGCCAGCCCCGCACGCAGGCGCAGTGCTGAGTGCCTGAGCTCTGCCGTCCGCGGGCGAGGCCCCCGCCTCCAGGCTCCCGCGGCGCCGACAGACCAGTGCCACGTGACGGACGGTCACTGTGCTCGGCTCCCACCCTGGTGGGGGTCACGGAAGTCACCCGCAAACGCCAAGGCCCCGGAGACCTCACCCACCAACGGCGTTTGTAGCAAAACCTTCAGCCAGACGCCCACAGCCCCCGCAGAAGGGATGGAGAAGCAGCAGCTCCCGCTCAGAACCTCGTTTATACAATTTACGGGGATTTATAAAACAATAAAAAAGGCCGCACCTTTTTAAAGTTATAATTTATAGACTATCTGTACAAACACAGTCTTTAAAAGGACCCTGCTACTACCCTAGAAAAAGTCCATAGCCGTCGGCCTTCTCTTTGGCGTGGCGGTCAGCAGCGTCTTGGTCCCCAGGGGGGTGCTGGTGGGTGAGCTCGTGGGGGTCTTTAGCACTCCATGGAGGGGTCTCTGCTCAGGGTTGAAGGCCACTCGGGAGGGGCCGGTGGGACTGACCAGGATGCTCTTGTCTGTCTTCTTGAATTCTGCCCCGGATGAAAGCAAGGCCACACGTTAACGGAGTAGCACTTCCGACCTGCCCACCCAGCCAAGCAGTGTCCAGTTCACACTGCCGGCAGCCCCCACGGGAGCCGGGCCGTGCACCCCAGCAGGGCAGTGCCTGTCACGAGGCCCTGCAGAGAGCGGGCCCGGAGCTTTCGGAGGAAATGGAGTCAGCATCCTGCTTCACAGGAACAAATGAACCAATGTCCGCGGACGGCATGGGAGGGGGCACCAGGTGGGTCAGGTTCTGAAAGGAGGGCCTCGGGGGGTCATGGGCGCTCAGGGAACACGGATGAACCTGAGGCTCCAGTGGCCACGGGAAGAGCCTTTCCTTCCAGCTGATCTGCTCCTCTCACTGTCTCCAGCTCCCGAAACAAGGCCTCGAAAGCCCAGGAGCACCTACCTCAGGCCCCCCCGGATGGTCCCTCCCCTCCTGATACACACGCATGTGCACACACGCACATATTTACTTGTGAGCCCTATGAACAGTCAGGTCTTAAATGCACTGCATGCTTTGAGAGAGTTTGGTTTCCGTTTATAAAACAGAACAAGCGAACGGCACCAGTACTAAAAGCAACCAGACAAGAACATCCCTCTTTCTGCCTCCCTCTGGGCACATGGCTCCCATTGTTAGCAGAGGCAGCCATGGCTGGGGGACTGTCCGTCGTCCCCAGGCCAGGAGGGCCCCAAGTGCTCTGCGTCGGCAGGCTCGAGGAGATGGCTTTTCAACGCATCTTCTGCCAGGCAGGCTCCTTCCAGAGGCCCTGAGAAAACCCTCCGCACCCAACCCTGGCCACCCACTAACCATTCGGGGGCTGGACTTCTGACTCGGGAACGCGTCAGGGCCTGTGTGCCCCACACTCACCTGCAGTCATGTTTCTGTTCAGCCCGAAGGTGACTTTCTTGGAACTGGATGGCGTCTTGTCTCGCTGCGAAGGGAGAATGACAAAAGGAGGGAGACAGCAGTGGTGGAGGCGTTCGGACTGCGCTGTCCCCGGGAAACCCTCCGTCAGGAAGGGCCCTCCCTCAGGCCATCCCAGACCACTGACAGACAAGCTCACGCTACCAGGCGGAGGCCAGAGCCCCAGCTCCACCCCCGGCCTGGGGACCCCCAGCATGGCAGACCCAGGCTCAGGAGGGCGGCAGTGGGGCCCGAGGCCCAGCACACAGTGCCCGGGTGCGTGGCTCTCAGGCAGGAATGGGCTGTGTGGCCACGGGGAGGTTGGGGGCAGTCGGATGGGGCTGAGCTCACGTACCTGCACGGCACGGGGCGCAGAGGCTGGAGTGGCGCTGCCCTTGGCTTTTCTGAAGAACAGCGGCTTTGGTAAGAAGGGGGTGTCGAACCTCACAAAGTCGTTCTCTGCCCTCAGCTGCTGCTTCTTCAAGGGGCTGAAAGCACCCCCGCCTCCCTGCGTGAGGGAGGGGCGAGAGGAGAGGTCACGCCCGCGCGCAAGGAGGGAACGTGGGGCCACAGGATGCAGCGTCTCCAGCTCGGACACCCCACGCCCAGCGCTTCCTGCACCGGACGACACACAGCTCTTGGACTCGGCAGGTGCGGACTCCAGGCACACACGACCAAAGGTTTCCTAGCTGTTCAGCCACAAGAACCCATCTTTATCTTCCACCTTAGCTCCCCTGTTCGGGAAGACTACTGCCTTTCAAAGACCACCTGTTACAGAGTAACTCATTTTCTCATTTCTGATCAAAGACCTCACTGTCCACTGAAAAGCCTGGTACGGAAGAGCAAGCCCGAGGCCCCAGTTAGGACCTGCAGGTCGGTTACAGGCAGATCACCCTCCCTGGGTGTGTTACGACCGGCTGCCACCCCTGGCGAGGGCCCTGCTCTAGCCTGAGGTCCCTGGGGGTCTGGAGCCCAACGTGGCTGACATCACGTTGCTGGTTTCCGCCAGGTCTTGGCATTCCTAGCTTGGAAACTGCTGCCTTCCCTTAGCAGACCCCACGGTGCCGCAAGTGAGGGGCAGACCCGGGGGCCTCTCTCGAGCACCTCCGCCCCACGGCAGGGACACAGGACCCGTTCTGAGAGGAAAACCTTCCCTGACCCTGTGGCTCACTTAGCAATAGTTCCAACGCCAGGGAAGATTGCCGGGACCTGAGAAATGAGACTCGGAGATTTTCCTGATATTCTAAGGCGAGAACAGGCTCCCTGGAGCCCAGTGGAGAGTTCCGTGTTTCCCCAGCTGACACTTCTGCTGACCACAAACGGACTCACCTAACCCGTCAGAGACACCATCAGCCTGGGATCGGCACTTAGCCAAGCACACACGGGTGCCCGTTACCCAGGGCCTCGGCCCCGAGCGCCGCACACCAGTGCCTGCCCACGTGTGTGCTGGACGCGGCCAGCAAGCCTGTTGGGGAAGGGCCGGGAGTAAATACCGGCAGCCCCGTGGTCGGTTTTGTAACTGCTCCTGCCTCACGACAAGGTGGGACAGACGCACTGCAGGGCCACGGGGGGACGTGGAAAGCAGATCCAGAGCCCGGCCCCTCGTTTACACCGGCTCTAGACGTGTAAGCACAGACAGGCTTTCCGTTAAAAAAATAAGCAAGATAAGAGAACTAGCCCGAAAAGGGCCAAAGGTTGGCTGGGACTTGAAGGAACAGGGAGCAGGGTTTGACGGACATGCCCGACCGCCCATGGAAGTGGCAGCAGTGCGCTCGGCCAGGGGGACACTCCTGCCGGCTTGGCGCTGGCCCTTCTGCAGCCTCCGAGGGAGCAGCCTGTCGGGCGGGGGGTCCAGGGCGACGGTCTCGGCTGCCAGCAAGAGGCGCCCGTGTATTTCCCCGTTGGTCGAGGCTGTCACAAACCAGGCCTGCTCCTCGGTCCGGAGCTCTGGCCTGTCCCCTCGCCCCTGCCCCCGTAAATCGGGGCCGGCTGCCTTACCAGAGCCTGGACGAGCATGGCCTCGGACTCCAACACGCGGCCG
The DNA here is from genome assembly GCF_011800145.1 of Mirounga leonina. Taxonomy (NCBI): domain Eukaryota; kingdom Metazoa; phylum Chordata; class Mammalia; order Carnivora; family Phocidae; genus Mirounga; species Mirounga leonina. The sequence continues at coordinate 2,634,176 of NW_023270699.1, forward strand.
CACGCTACTGACTTAGACATCTCCTTCATCCTCTTCCTCTTTTTCAAGATGGCAGCTTTCTGACTGGACGGGCTGTACAGGTCGAGGCTGCCGGGCTCCCCCTTCTTTTTCTTCAGCCTCCCGCCCGGGGGCGGGGGCCAGGCCAGTGCGGGGGTGCCGCTGCCGTTGACCGGGAGGGCTCCGAGTTTCCGCTTCCTCTTCGGGACCGGGGCCCTGCTGGCCGGGGAAGCTCGCGGAGCCGGGTCCTGAGCATGGGCGCTGCCGGGGCCACCGGGGGCCGTGTCCTCCAGAGGTGGTGGTGACGCAGACTCCTCGCTCCCGCCCTGCACCCCGGGGCTCCTCTTCCGGGGCCGCTTCCTCCTGCTGAGCGCTGCGGCGGTCTCCACGCCACTCTGCTCCTGGGGGCCAGGGGCGGCCGCTGTCCCTGGCTCCACCGCCGGTGTCTTCGGGGCTCGGCCCGCGCCGGCCCCTGGCTCGCCACCCCCATTCTGTTCTGGGGGCATGGCTTCCGTCCCCGACCCTAAATGTTCAGGCTGGAGGTGGTTCTTCTTCTTTTTCTTCCTTTTTCTCTTCTGAACGCTGGCTTCGCTCCCCTCTTCCTCAGCAAGAAAGAACCTGTTTCCTAGAAAGACACCCAAGCCTGTGAACAAGTGTTTGGGATGGGGGTGGCCGCGGGCTTGGTTGTCGGGCGCCATGCTTGCCCTGGCCCAGCTGGGGCCAGACCCTCCGGGTGCCGGTTCCCAGAGACGGAACCGCAGTCATGTTCAGGCCCATGAGAACCACAGGTCCAGGGCAGGCATGAAGCACTGGCTCCGAGCATGCGTGTGTCTAGGGTTCTCGACACCCTCGCCCGCTGCCCCTGGAGGCGCCCCCAGGAGGAACCATGGGCTTTCCGTTCGGGGAGGCCGTGAAAATCACACACACTCAGATCTTTCCTCTTCAGCCAGCACGAGCTTAAGCTGCGGCTCTGCCCTGACCCAGGAAGCCCCGGGCCCAGCCCTCCTGCTCCCCGAGGGCTGTCTGCGCCCTCCTCCTCCTCCTCCTCCTCCCTCGCCATGTTGAGCTTCGCGGCTCACCTTTCTCTTTCTCCAGCTCCTTTTCCTCTACAAGTTTATTTCCTTTTTTCTTATGCCTTCCTTGGTTGAGGGTTCGGTCATCTTCATCAGCAGAAACAGCCTCGGCAAAACTGAGTGGAGATACACCACCTGCCGGACAGCAGAGCCCCGTCTCGTCAGCTTCCTGAGACCACAACTCTGTCCCCACCTCACGCAGGAAGATTATCCACCCTGACTTCTGTGTCCTCATGCCTGCTCTCATGACCTCCCCAGCCCAGACCTGCTGCGGATGTGGGAACTGCATCCGTGGGGGGGCACCCTGATGGCGCAGCCCCTGGGGCTCAGCCGCGCCCGCCCCCGCTCACGTGTCACCACCACGGACAACAGCTTTTCCCCAGGGGCACAAGTGACCATGGCAGCAAAGGAGAGGGAGCCTGAAGAGATCAACTCTCTTTTTGCTGTTTTTTAGTATTTGCTCTAAGTGCTTCAGTGGGGCCACATCCATGTAACATCACCCGCTGTAATCCTCGGACCTCCTCACCTTCGGAGAGATCCTGAAACCTGAAACAAAGAACAAAAGTCCCTGAAGAAAGCCCTTCCTTCTGTCTTCTGTAAACACACACACACAATGTTTAAGCTGTGCTATTTGGGCGTTAGTTCACTTTCTTTTCCTTCTAGAAGGGGAGGCTAAAGGTGGTGTGATGCAAAGGCCTGAAGTGAAGGACAAATTGCCCCCAAGGGCACGGCGATCAAGAGACTCTATCTTGGTTCATTCACACAGAACAGAAGAAACTAAAAATTCTTTCTCAAGACTGAAGCAGCTTCCATCTCTGCTTATGCCCCACTGTCCTCTCTGTTCATCCGGTAGAGAGAATGCTCCACGCAGTGCTGGTGTTAGAACAAAAAGGAAGTGCGGGAGCCGTGTGCTGGGCGGGGGGCAGAGCTCTGGGGGCACAGACAGTGGGTCTGAGTCCAGCTCCGCCACCTGTCAGCTGGGACGTCGGGCAAGCCCCGTGCCCCGGCTGAGCTATCTGTGAGGTGGGGAAATTACAGAAGCCGTCCTACAGGGCTTTGCTTAACGTGAACTCATTCGTGTCCAGGGCTCAGGAGAGCACCTGCTCACACAGTGGCAGTCCACCTCGGCTGTTCCCTGTCGCCACCCACGAGAAGCCACGGTGCTGTTCCGTGCCGAATTACCAGTATGCCCACACTCGGGCATCACCGTGATGGGAGGTGAGGGACCCCGACCAGACCTAAGCGGCACACTTACGCCGCAATTTCGGGCTCTGCTAACACTGGCCATTACCAACTGACTTCCCTTCACACCATGAGGAGGTGGCTACAGGACTCGAGTGCAGGGGCACGTGGAGCGGACATGTGTGGGCAGGGGAGTGGCTCTTCCCTGAAACCCTTCCGCTGACGTGAGCACGCTGCATGCTACGGCTAGACGTGACGAAGGCAGGGCAGAGGTGAGCATGCGCAAACGTGGGTGAGAGTCCGCAGACTGCGCCCCCCAGTCACTTACTTTTTGATGAGTTTGGAGAGACGCTTCCTGTTGAAGGGAGGGATGTTCTTCTTGTTGGTGATTTCCAGGAGTCGGTCAGCAACAGCCTTGTAGTCGAACTGTGCGAGAAAAGCAACAAAACATGAGCCCGCAGGCAAACCACACTCTGCCTTAGAAAGTCACTTCCACTGCTCACAGAAACCAGCAATGTGGGGCTCTGGGTGTGCTCAGCAGGACGGTAAACAGCTGAGTGCTAACACTCAGAGACCAAAAGGTTAAGTGCTATCTTTGAGAAAATCTCTTCTACTTATTCTTGGGGGACGCTATTCTTCATCTGTTCTATTTATTCTTTCTTTAAAAAAAATTGTGGTAAGACACACCACATAAAACTTGTCTGGGTGTGCTTCCTCGTAAATTTAACCTAGACGTCCAACTTGGGCTCGGTAACACAGTAACCTTTATTGCAAAAGCACGGAGCAGCCTTTGTTGTAGGGAGTGGAACCTACGGTTCAAGCCAGAGTGAAGACTGACATCTTTCAGAATTCTGTCCCGTTTAAATCTGTCTCCAGTAAGCTCATCGTGAGGGTGACATCAGCGAGCGAAGGGATTAAGGACGACTGTATCCGCGGGCCTTGGGGATAATGAGCTCTGACCCTAATTCCCACTTAGCCAGGCCACTGCACAGGCAGTCTACGTTCTACCAACCTGGAGCAGGGGCCCAGCGTCCTCCAGGCGCCCACCGCCTCTCTCCCCGTCGTCGTGGACCCCGTCCTTTCTGGAGTGGTGCTTGCCCAGCGCTATCAAAACACACCCAGAGACAGAGCTCTTCAAAGACACAGCAATGACCCCTTGCAGAGGAACCATGCTCTCTATCTCTTCAGAGAGAAAACCCTGCACACACACTCGTCATCTCCCACAGAAGTCTTGTTCAAGGAAGTCCCAGAGAAATCACACATTTGGCCTTTGAATGACGTCACAGACCAAACCTCTGCTGCCCTCGGTGCCCTCCGGCGCGCGCCGTCTCCCTGTTGACCCTGGCAGCGGGGCACAGGAGCCCCTAGGCTGGAGGCCCAGCAAGCGGGAACACAGTGCACTCAGGAGTCTGCCCCCGGCTTCAGGCAAATTTGAGGCTGTGGTAAAAACTTATACAGGTAACACACTAACTTCTCATGGGGATGCCTCATCAGACGCAAATTAATACTAATACAACTCTTAACGTTTAAAAAAGAATTCAAAGAGCACCAACTCCCACAAAGCAGCAGATAGAAATCACTGAGAAAACTCATAACTCGCTAAACCCTAGCAGCTTGTTAGTGGCGGGGCCTCCGGGCACAGCCTGGAGGAGACGGAGCAGGGCCCTGCGCAGATCCTGGGCAACACGCGAGACACACGGAGCCGGGAGAGGGTGAACAGCTCACACACAGACCTGGCGTGCGGGAGGAGCAGGGGACAGCCCCCACGACCACACGACACCTGCTCAAGGTCAGCTGGTTAATCCCGTCACCCACGCGAATTTAAGATTAAAGTTCTCCTTTCTTTTTAAAAGATTGTTTTTCTGATTAAAAAATAATACATAATCGCTGTAGAAAATTTGAAACAACAGACAAAAGTACAAAGAAAGCAGAAGTCACCCATAACTCTGCCACGCATGGCCACCGATTGACATTCTGGTATCCTTCCAGATTTTTAAGGGCACATACCAAACCAGGCTCCTTGTACATAGAGTCTTGTGTCCTGTTATTAAAAAAATGTTTAAATTTCCTCTGGCTGTTAGTTTTTGAAATCTCGGCTTTTTCATGTCTGTGTAACATTTCAAGCGCCCGGGTATACCCTGACCACACTGTTTACCTAATGCTGTGCCCTGAGATGCCGTAAAGCACCCCCAGGGTTGGAGGGGTCCGCAGCTTGAAATGCGGGCTCCATAGGCGGCCCCTGCGGACTAGGACTGGCTCAGCGGCGGCAGCCACAGGGTTAAACGAGCCCCGGGGGCACCTGGAGGAGAGGAGGCAGAGCTATGGAAACAAATGCGCTTTGCAGCGTGAGCGCCCAGGACCCTCTTGCAGAAGCAAGTCCTTAGGATGTTTAAACATGAAAAACCCCAAAACAATAGAAACAAACAAAAGCCAAAGCAAGAGCAACGACAACATGAAACCCTGGGGGGATTCGTGTGACGCTGGGAGGTGGTGTGGGTACGGCAGGCGTGGGGGGGGTTCCCGGGCACAGGGCCACACGTCAGTGCACCTCGGCCTCCCTTCCCAGGGCGGGCCCACAGTGGGGCCTCCTTTGACGAACTCTTAGGTTGTATCAGTGAGACTCCAACAAATGCATTAAAAGGTGTTCAGTTGATGAAAACTTTATCTAAACAGACCGTTCAAGGGAACCGTCTCACCCGGCTTCTTTTTACGGACTGGTTTTCTCCACGCCGTCTTGTTTTCAGGCATCTCTTCTTCGGAGAACTCGCTCTCACCCCCTTGAGTTTTCTGTTCTAGGGTCTCTTCGGGTCCGAAAGGAGACTGGTCTACAATGACTTCAAGAACACCCCTCGTTATCGTCTGCACCAATGTCTGGCTGAGGGTGGAAGCATAGCAGAGAGAAGGTGATGACAACAGATGGCCACTCATTTAGCGGGTGTGGTGGGGTGCATCACGCGCGGCCCCCTCCAGCCTCCTGAGCGCCTGCCATGACCCATCGCCCGCCAGCCAGCCACAGCGGTGCAGGCCAGCAGACAGCCATGTGATGAAGGCAGCCGGAACTGTGGCTGTGGAGGGTGTGACTCCTGGAATGTCTGGGGTCAAGCCAGCGGAGCCCAGGTGTGACTCAAAGCGTCACACATCTGGCTAACGGAAATTCAGAGCTCAGCTGTTCTGGGCTTTGGACAAACCATCACAGGTATCTTGCGTTGAGCCTCCCAACAATTTCCCCACCATTACCCACAATTAAGTACCAAATGAAGCAGCAAAAACAAACATGGGACTCACTCCTTAGTCTTGGCAGCAATTTTGCAGAATGGATCAATAAACTTGAGATTCTGATCTGCCAAAAGCTGAAATTTAGAAACAGAATAGAAATGATTTTTCTGATATGTCCTAGAAAAAGGAGCCATTCGCATTTTTCACATAGGTTAGATCAGGAAAACACTTCAGTTCAATACCCAAAATGCACTCTGTGTGAACCGCCCAGGTGCTCGGAGCCAGGCTAAAGGTCATGGCCATCTTCCGGCCACCTGGGCATCAAAGTGCAATGACCAGAGAAAACCAGCCCACCAACCCATGCTGTTCTGCGTTTCCTGCTCTGCAGACAGGTTCTACACAGATGTTGTCAGAAACTGTAAGATGAACCAATTTTTAAAGATGTAGTATTTCTACTTCCTTTCAATTAAAAAAAAAGTGTTCGTTGCAGAACACCTGTAAAAAAAAAAAGTGTAAAAATAAAAAAACAAAAACTGCCTATATATAGTGCCAAATTAAGATAATCACATGCAAGCTAACATGTCTCCTTTCCCGCACTGTGTACTTATGGGTAAAGACACACTTGAGAAAGGCATCCATGAGCAAAGCTTTATCTGCTGCTTTTCTTCCCTACTGCTTTTTAAAAAATCAACACCGTGACCACGTCCCTGTGTTATTATTGGACTACGTTAGTTGCTTTCAACTGTTTGTAAGTAAGACTTCCAAGAACACCCTTAGCGCACAATCTTTGTTCACAGGTCCCATTCGCTGCTTAGGCCAGAGTCCCAGATGGGGAAGGATTTGTCAGAAGACAGCTGGAGCCCATTATGCTGATCCTGTTGCTGAGCGCAGTGTTTCCTCCACAGCCCGGGGACCACGAGGACAGCCAGAGTCCTGGTCCAGTCAGCTGCGGTCTCACGACACCGCCGGCCCGGTGTCTCACTGCTTCTTACCTCTTTCCCTCCCACTTTGGACAGTTCATCCAGATAAATATCTATGAAGTGGAACTTGACTCCATTCGGAGACTGGCTCTCAGGATGCAGGATTTCTTTCATCAAAACATCGAGGAAGAGCTTGATTCGGCTGAAGAAAACAACACACACGTTTCTGTTAACTACAGCATGCCAACGCTTCTCTCTTCCCCGAAAGAAAATAGTCCTGTTCGTTCTCGTGCCACGCCGCATAACAAACAGCGCAAGGCTGAGCGCGGTTCACAAGGAGAAAAGCAACCCCCGGGATGGGTATAAAACACTGCACGTGGGCTCAAGTCCTTCAGGAGCCTCTACCCGGCTTCGAGTTCTTGATGCATAAGGAGGTTCTGCTTCTCACAGGAAATCAGCAGAGTGGAAGGCAGAGATCAGGCAACTCATCCCAGCTCGCTAATTCAAATGCTTGAAAAACACGCTATTGCTTTAAAAGTTTTAAAGCCGCTAAATGCTTGTCCTAATACTTTACCAACCTTTCTTCCCAGCCATGTCTCTTCAGAACTTCAAAGGACTGCCTCAGGACCAGACGGATCAGCTAGAGAGAGAAAACTTTTGTTACAAAAGGGAAAGTAAGAAATGTCCATCAGTTAGCAGAATGAAGAGACCGATGGAACTGGTACACCCGCATCTATAAAGTGAAAATACAGTCACTGTCATCACAGTGAACTTTCATCAGAAAATGTTAACTAAGGATCCCCAAACTCACCAACAGCTGAAAGAGAAAACAGAGCCTTTGAGCACACATGCAAATGCTGTCCCCTGATCACATCACCTCTCGCCACACTAAGCCTGGAGCTTGCTCTGCTTCACAAAGAAGACTTCCCACTGTTCTGAAGAAGCTCAACATGCTGCCCTTCACAGGCTTTGGAAGCAAAAGGGGGGGGAAAGGCGCTCCGATCTTACCATACAGTATTTGCCCAAGCGCAGCCGGTCTATCCCCTTCCACTCCCGATTCATCGTTTGCCAAAAGGTTTGAATGAACAGGTGTTCTGCAGCAAACAAAAGGCTTTGAATGCTTGCTTGTCAGGTTCACGTATTAGCATAAAGCAAGAAAGTAACAAAGGGAAACAAACTAGGATTATTTTGTACCTTTTCAAGAATTTTTTTGGCAGCTAGAAAATTTGGTCAATAATTAAACTTGCTAAATATTTATTTTCCATTTCCACAAATGGCTGATGACATCTTGATGTTCAACTACAATGCTCTATGGAGTGTTTTTCTTTATCCACCGCAAAGCCTTGTTTCTATTAAAATCAAAAATTCTCTGAGCCATGTCTACAGGCCCTTTCTGCCCACCTACACCTAACAATCAATCCAGAGCCATTAATTCTGATGAACACTTGGATGATCCACGTAGAAACTCAGCTTTTTGTTTCATGTTCTGTGTCAGCTGGTTGAGCGCTAACAAAATGTTCTATTTTTCTCTTCTGAGCCATGAATCTACCACTTTTCCATCCAAAAATAGCTGTCGAATTTTTCTGTTTGTTTTTACTTCTTTTTGCATAATTCTTTCTTGGTATGTGAAACCTAGAAGATACTCCACGTGTAGAATTCTGCTCATTATGAGTGGGCTGGGGCCCGGCTGAAACACAGAGCCACTGCGGTTACTAAGGCTCAGCCCTGAGGAGCGCTAAGCAGAACCAACAACCAATTCTGCTTTCTCTTCCTTCGTCAGGAATCAAAGCCTGAATGTCTCGGGAATAATGCATTCATTTTCTCCCTTTGTTCTTTTTGGTAAAGAGGGCTTACTTTCTGGTTTATTACCAGTGATGACCTCACATGGCTCCAGTTTTCAGGAGGACAGCCTGGCCGCCAGAGGTTCCAGCAAGCCCTGGCCCATGCATGCACAGCCTCTGAGAGCGTTACAGCAACCCAGAATGTGCAGACTCTGGAGAGTTTCATTTCTTAAAAAAAAAAAAAATTTTTTTTTAAAATCTTTTGGAGAGGTCACGCAATACTGCACGAGATGCCTCTTTTATCGGCCCTCTTTTGGGGTCACGGCTTTTCCACCGGGAAGGTCTGTCGCCCGCCAGGTGCACACTGGTGGCCCCAGGTGCTTGTTCAACAAGCCCCCTGGAAAAAGGAAACCCTCGAGGAAGGAGAAACAATGGCGCTTAGTTTCCTAGGCAAGTTACCCAAGCCGATGAATGAGGAAGTTTTGAAAGTCATGAAAACATCAGGACTTACGGGCCTCTGAGTTGTTAACAACGTGGACGAGTTGGGAAATAGTGTCCGCTAGCTCCTCCTGCAAAGGCGGGGTCGGGGAGAGACAGCGGGGTTACTGCGCGGCGGCACGGGGACACGACACCTGCCGGCGTCTGGGCCTCCTGTGACGTCACTGTTTCAGTTTTACCCAATTGCAGTTCCCAATCTCAGGGGACCGCTATGCCAACATAACATGCGTCTAAGGATCACGCTGCATGTTTAGAAAAGTATCTCTAGTTTCAGTTCAAATGACCTAGGGAGGGAAACTCGCTGTCAAAAAATCTATCACTGAATGGAGAGTCTATCCTAAGCTCCCAAATTATGGCACACTGATGCAAGCAAGGGGATCCCTGGTAGTTAGACACGGGGACTGTCACTCCTCAGGGGTGCGTGGGGAACACAGTCCTGGCCTCAGCTTGCTCGCAGGCAGGCTGCAATGGGCAGGGGGGCAGGAAGCGAAGGTTAACAGCACCCATCCAGGCTCTGTCCAGGGCAAAAGGGCAACGTGAAGTCAAGTCCTGCTACAACGCAGCAAGCTCACTGATGGGGAGAATTTGGTGGTCCGGGTCTAGGAAGAGACCGCCCTGGGGAGTGTCCACAAAAGAATCCTGCTCACGAGTGACATAAGAACAGTCCTCCTCAGTATGACCTGCACTTCATCTGGGCTCACGTCTTCCTCACCCATTTTAAATGAACTCCCAGACTGGAAAATGATGCTCCTGTTCATCTGTTTTCTTCCTCCACTAAAGCTGTTGGTTGTTACTTCTGAATGTAACTTAAAAATATTTTGCCCTGCTGTCCTACTCAAAATATGTTCAGTGGAGTCAAAGCAATAAATCAAAGCCTGCTATTACATGGCTTGGGGAAAGTGGTAAAGTCGCACACTAAAATCCAGACAAGTCAAGTCTACGACGTTTTACATATTGCAGGCTTTAAGCAGCGTTCCTCAAGGCTTACCCTCCACTCGACAAAAGCGGGTCTGCTCTTTGGCATACAGTGAAGCTCTGTCAACAGTTAGAGTCACTTTCTGAAATGGTTCTGGTGGTGGGGCTCAGTGTACTTGGCAGATGGGTCCAAAAGCACATGCATATCTGTGCCAAGTCTCCACTTGACTTTAAGGCTGGGGTGTCAGGGGCAGGTCCACTGCTTGCTCTACAAAGATCTTGACCTCTGGCAAGGTGGCTGCCCAGTCCCGGCACCCACTCAACGCATGGCAGAGGTGGGCTCGGTGCCCAGTGCTCACAGGCTCTTAGACCAGTGCCGTGCCACGACTGACCACCAATAACAACAGATGAAACAGGAACTTTAAAATATGTTAAAATCTTCCACAGAACCAACCTATGAAACTGTGACAGAGACATAGGAAATCTCCATTTCATGCATATTCTTCATTATTTGAAAAGATAACCTCACTGCTTGGCCACTGTGTCCCTCTCTAGATGGACAAGAGGTAGGCAACTGAGTCCTGAGCAGTGACTTCACAATGTGTTTACGTGCACAGGAGACTGACCCAGCAGAAAACGAGCAAGCCCTTTTATCCATCTGGGCCAAAAAACCCCAGTCATATGACAAAGGGAACTGTATGTTACCTGTAGGAGGGGTTCATCCTGCACCCACATGCAATAGAAGAGCCCTTTCCATATTTTTAGAAGTTCTTCTTGACTGAAACCTCCTAGGGGACAAAACAGCACAAACATCTTAGAGTTCTCGCATTTCCCTTCTTAGCGTCCAGAACTGCCACGAGAGCAGGGACAATAATACCACAAACGTTTTCATTCTCTTACCCACAAATGTCTTTTTTTTTACTATTTTATTTATTTGTTTGAGAGCGAGCGGAGACCAAGCACAAACGGGGGGGGGGGGGAGGTGTGGTGTAGGGGGGTAAGAGGAGGGAGAAGCAGACTCCCCACTGAGCAGGGAGCCCGATGAGGAGCTCGATCCCAGGACCCTGAGATCGTGACCTGAGCCAAAGGCAGACGCTTAATGACTGAGCCACCCAGGCGCCCCCGCAAATGTCTTTTTTAAGCATACACTTCCTTGTGGTACAAAATAAACATGTATAGGTTTTATAGTTTTACCATTTATGGGGCAGGTGGTAGTGGTGGTGTGTCCTCGTTCTCTGAGTAGTGTAAGGAAGTACATGTCATTACAACAAAAAACTAATAAGGTGGTCATTTATAAAATGAACTCCCTCTGTGTGCTTCTCTCTGCCTAAAACTAGCATCTCACTCTGCATTCCAACATGTGCATTGCTCTTACAAAACGAAATTGCAAATCTTACAAAACATGCAGGATTTGCTTAAGTCCCATACAACTGGCCCTGGGGAAACTGGGAGAGCTTTGGGATTTTAGCTTTGGGATATTTTTGCAAAGACACCCTTTTAAGGTTCCTGCCAAGAGGTCAAACTTGGCTATAGCCCTATCTCTTTCCCACCTGGTTACAGTTTTCATTAACTGGGCAGTGTTTGCCTTGTTTTAAGTGACATCACCTTGGTTAGCCTTGTTTGGACTCATTTTCAAGCCCTATACCACCTCCGACCAAGACATGAGTCACATACAGCCTTCTAGCTCCTGGGTAGATCCTCGGTATCATACAATAATTGCTGAGTGACATAAGGGATCTCAAAAATCAGGTAAGTGTACATTCTTGGAGTTTCCAAACCTCTGGAGAACAAACAGAATCCTTGAGTCTTGGCGCATGGTACCAATGGTCTGTGTTAACACTTCACTGGGAGATATTAGGAAAAATCTTTTGGAATATCAAAGAAGAACAAACTAGTTGAATGTAAAGAAGTACATACATTGGGGATCAATGTAATTTCAATACACCAAAAGATGATTAAAAAGTCGCAAACAAATCCCTCTTGACGTACTGAAGTTTAGTGCATTCACAGTGAGAGTGTATCTTTAAAGGTACATAGATACATAGATACTGACTTCCAAGTTACCAAACACCTTTCTCATATCAACAATTTTATTACAGTGCATTTTGATTCTTTGTGCTAGTTTCTCACTTAAAACCACTATACCAGAAACTAGAGTAAGGTTTATTAAAATGTATTTCCTTTAAATTTTTTTTTTTAAGATTTATTTATTTATTTGAGAGAGCGAGAATGAGAGAGAGAGAGTACATGAGAGGGGGGAGGGTTAGAGGGAGAAGCAGGCTCCTTGCTGAGCAGGGAGCCCAATGCGGGACTCGATCCAGGGACTCCAGGATCATGACCTGAGCCGAAGGCAGTTGCTTAACCAACTGAGCCACCCAGGCGCCCAAAATGTATTTCCTTTAGGGGTTGGGCAAACAACGTGGCAATTAGCTTCCCCACCCCTCCCACCTTGTTATGAATAAACCACACCTGGGGGGCCTGCCTATTGCTAGCACAACTATGGCGTGAGTGAGATTCCCCCAGAGCTGAGACAACAGCAATCAGGATCACAGGAACTTTGTCACTGTGACCTGTGCTTATATTCAATCATGAGTTAGTGGGTCAGGGCAAGGAACTCAGGATGGCTAAATCAGACGCCCACTGACGCATCTTAGCTTGCAGAGACACCGGTCATCAACAGGAAGAGCACAGCACCACCTGCTAAGTATTCTTACAAAAATCAAAACTAACCAACATCATGTCGAATCTGACTGTTAATACGAGTTTGCGGGCAAGCACGGGGGACAGCAGAATATGTCAAATGAGACCATGGGGTACAGTCTGCAAAACACCGAATGCAGGGGACTCCCTGGGGCAAGTGGCCCGGTTCCGGCAACAAGTAAACCGCAAGGGAAAGACGGACGGGAGCCAGAGACAGAGCGACCGGATGTGTGGCTGGCTCCTGCTTGGATTCTGTGCCACAGAAAAATTCACAAGGTGACGGGAGAACTCAGATCAGTTATTTCATACGAAGGAATTTTTTAAAAAGGTGTGAGAATGGTCCTCTGGTTGTGTTACAAAGAGTTCTCATGGTCTGGAGATCCAGTGAGGTGTGTGGAGGGGGGATGTCTGCGATTTGCTTCACGACGCATTAGTGGAAGGAGGAAGTGGATGGAGGGGACAAACCAGGCAGGTAGTAACAAGGGCTGAAGCGGAACAGTGAGTCCACTTTGTACATATTTGAGAGAGTCCTTAAGAAAAAGAAGGAAAAAAGGAGTGCAGGAGGTCTCTAAAGTGTTACCATGGGCTGTTTTCATTCTGTGTAGACAACTCTTCGTAACGAAACTGGAAAACCATGAACACTGGCAAACTCGAGAGCACACAGGAGTGAATGACACTGGTTCCCGTGTGAGGCCTGGTGCCGGGCAGCCCCCGCCTCTGCGGGGCAGCTGGACCGTCACCCCCTCCAGCACTGATCCTCCAGGCAGGGCTTGGGGAGGGAGGCAGGGGTCCGGGTGGGGCTCGGCCCACAGAAAGGGGAGCCAGCAAGCTGGGCTGATGCCAAATGGCCACAGGGCTGGTTCAAGGCTGGACAGATGAGCCCACCAGAGAGGCTCTTGCTCTCTCCTAGCAGACTTGAAGAGGATGCAGTCTGCACCTGCACGTGCTGGGGAGCCTGCATGAGAAGGGAAGCAATCTAGGGGAGCAGAGTTTGCTACGGAGAAACAGTTCTGGTGCTGTCAGTTGAGCTCCTCCATAAGGCTGTGCTTTGGTTTTTCCTCTTCAAACTAGTTTGGCTTGGGGGCACCTGGGTAGCTCAGTCGGTTAAGTGTCTGACTCTTGGTTTTGGGTCGGGGTCATGGGATCTGCTTGATATTCTTTCTCCCTTCCTCTCTGCTCCTCCCCCTGCTTGCTTGCTTGCGTTCGCACATGCTCTCTCTCTCAAATAAAGAAACAAAACAAACTAGTTTGGCATGGATGTTCTGTCAAGTTGTAACTGAAAAGAAGTCTTAACCAATAAAAACACATTTTTATTGCAACAACAACAATATATTAATATATTACACCAAAAGTTACACAATCAGAAGTGCCTTGTTTACTACCCCCTGAACCCCAGAGGGACCACTGTTATCTGCCTGACGTGCATCTTTCCAGATCCTTCCTGTACACTGACATAATGCTTACACCTAGTACAGAAACGCAGATGCATGGCTGTGTGTGTGTAACCTAGATAGAGCATCACACGCGCTACGTATTCCATATCCCGGCCTTCTTCACTTAAAAACAGCACAATGTGTATTTATCTCCAGATAGTTCTTCTAAGGGCACCAGTGTGTCAAACCAACTCCAAGTGATAATTTGATATACCAAGTATCTGTGGTTAACCCATACCCCTAATAGGCAAAGGGGCAAAGGATGTGCTAGAGAGGTTTATGTAATGGAAAACCAAGGATTTCAACAAAGTAACAGGGTGACAGTAGACCCTAGACAGTGGGCAGGAAAGGGGGCTGGACTTGAACACATATTCTGTTTCTTCCTATGTGAGGTAGCAAAGTGTTGTGGACACAAACCCATGGCTAGGCCCCAGCTCACTACTTATTGGCTGTGCTGTATTAGAAAACCATCAGCTAGCCTTTGGACCTGTTCCCTCACCTACAGAATATGTACAGTTTATGGTTAGGATCAAAATTAAAAGCATGTACTGGAAGCATTTTGTAAGAGTAAAGCACTATTCAGCCCTCCTGGTATTATGATTATCTCATGTTCTCCACCCACAGGCTACTGAAGCTCTTTTCCCTTTTAATACATGTACTTTCAACATATGTATAAAAATAATTTGTTTTCACCCAGGAATTTAGCTGGTCAAAACAACGTGCCAATTTTTTAAAAAACTTTTATTTATTAAGTAATCTCCACCCCCAATGTGGGGCTCAAACTCATGACCCCGAGACTGAGTACCATGCTCTACTGACTGAACCCCCCATTTTTGTTAAGAAATGGACTTACAGTTGACACAGTGTTACATCAGTTTCAGGTGCTTACCACAAGCATAGCTACCATGTGTCACCCACATGACATTGTTACAGTATCACCGCCTATATTCTCTGTACCTTTCATCCCATGACTTATTCATTCCATGGCCAAAGGCCTAAAATACCCATTTTGGAAACATTTAAAGTAAAACAGAGAAATGCTCATCATTTAATTTCTCTTCACTCATAGGGTAAAGTACTCACTGAAGCAGTTTCAGCCCACAACTGCTTTTTGATCTGTCTTCTTGGAGCTAACTTTCTTAAACTAATGCCACTAAGTTTCTGGCAATAACATAGGTTTAGTTATTTCACAACAAATGAGGCGCACACGAAGTGAGATGTGGGCAGAGTAAATTCCAACAAGCTGCGAAATGAGAAAACCTGACTGCTACTCTTTGCGCGAAATGAGCTCGGGAGTCATTTTAGGTCGGGGTGAGTCCACACCTGGTCAGTTAAAACATCCACAGCTCTCATTTATTCTACCTATGGGGTCCAGAGACCCCTAAAACTATTAGTATGAAGAAACATTCCCCCACTGCTGAATCTGAGACCCCATCAGTCCTAAGAAGTATGGTTCTTTTATGTGCCACCAAATGAAAGAGGGCAAATAAAATGCTCACAAAGTTGATTTTAAGATACATCCCAATTTCTGTAGATGTTAAATGTTTAAAGTTGTAAAATCAATAAAACTTGGGGGAGGGGCGGATTCTGTCTTTTGTTCACTGCTCTATTCCCAGTTCCAAGAATAGTAACAGCACACAGTAGGTGCTCTGTGTTTGCTAAAGACATGAATGAATGAACGAACAGTACAAATGAGCTCTCACGACTAAAACCAAGGACAGTGATCATTCTGTGAGTGCTCTGCATGAACAGTTATTTAGCTGCTTTAAGCACTACAAAGATTTCCAATTTGTTTTCAAAATCACAAGGCTATCAGGGCGCCTGGCTGACCCAGTCGGTGGAGCATCTGACTCTAGATCTCAGGGCTGTGAGTTTGAGACCCACTCTAGGTGCAGAGATTATTTTCTTATTTTTTATTAAGTAGGCTCCCTGCCTAGTGTGGAGCCCAACACAGGGCTTGAACTCACAACCCCAAGATCAAGACCTGAGTTGAGATCAAGAGTCAGACACTTAACTGACTGAGCCATCCAGGTGCCCCAAGGTCACTTAAAAAAAAAAAAAATCACAAAGCTATTTATGTTGCTGATGGGCAGTTCTTTGTATCAGTAAGACTAAGATTTCATATTTCCTTTACTATGCACACGACAAAACACAACAAATTGTGAGCCTGTCAATGAGACCCACACATCAGACCCAAACGTCACGTTATTCCCCAACTGGCATTTCATGTTGATGGGGCTCAGGGGCAGCATGCCCCATGGTCACTGTCTACCACGTTCATCGTACAGTTCCTCTTCTGGAGGCCCAGCGTACTCCATGCAATGTGGACATGGTGGTGAACAAGAGATATGAAATAACTCACTCTCAGTGTGATGGGTGCTGACCAGACAGGACCCTGGGGGCACTGGTGTACACCTACTGGCCTCACACCCCTGTGTCCCCTCAGATGCCGGGCCTGCTCGTCAAAGGGGTTTGAGCAACAAGCTCTGTCTGGCTGTCTCAGCCCATATGCACTGCATCTGGCCTTCTGTTCTTGTGTACAGGCAGGCCTGCATACGCCTGGATGTGCTCCCACTTCCAGCTAAGCAGACAGACGGAAGCTTACACTGTTTGGGGAAGAATGATACACTAACAGATAACGAAGCAGCAGCTAAGTGCCATGGTAGAGATACACTGGCTATTTTGGAATCCTGGAGGGGTGGTGTGAGATGGTAGGGAAGGCAGTCTGGAGGAAGCGATGTTGGACTGAATGCTGGGAGTGAACAAGAGACGCAAAGGCAGAGGAGAGAAACTGTACACCAAGAACCAGTACGAAGCAGTCATATAGGGACTGAGGTGGGAAGGGAAAGGGAGGACACACCATTGCCTGCAGACCTGGAAATCCAAGAAGGTGGTGACGCGATGAGAACAGTTTCAGAAGATGTGCTGGGCTGGTTTGTGGAGGAGAGGTTCAAGAGAGGGGCAAACAGAGTTAAGGAGACTGGTTAGGAAGTAAGCAAGTTCAGAATCTAGATGAGATAAAGGGAACTCAGGGAGGGCAGAGTAACTCAGAAGATGAAACAGGCAGAAGCAAGAGACAACGGATGAGGGGTGGGGAGAGGGTCAGGAAGAGGAGTCCAGGACACTGCTGTGTGTCCAGCCAGATTCTGAGTGGATGGTGGCAGAAGTGAAGCAGAACGGGTTTTAGGGGGAGGAAAATGAAACACTTTTGGGCGTCTGAGGTGCCCATGGGACACGCAGGCGGAAGTGCCCTGTTCACAAGGCCTATCTGAGCTGAAAGCAGCCAGGTCTGCTCTGGAGACTTCGGGTTAGGAACCTTCAGCGGACTTGGGATCCCTGAAACCATGACAGTGAGTGAAATCTCTCAGGCAGATCCCCAGCAGAACTGAAGTTAGGAATTTGGTCTTCATTCATTTCTAGCAGACTTCCCATAAAACTGTATTTTCTTTTTCCTGGGTAGTCCTTTGTGATGTCTCCTCAAAATAACCCAAACTAAGAAAGTCAGTACCGGGGTAGATAGTATCTGTTGCTTCAAGTAGACTCTAAAGGTACTGGTATTAGCAGTAAACAAATCAAAATGTATCCAAGCACAACATAAACCCCCCACTGCATATCGTGGTTCACACCCTCAAGAGCTTACAGAACACGTTTTGGATCAGATACACGAAATCCTTCAATGGCATCCCACCGCAGTCAGGAAACTAACTATGAAGCCCAGTGTGACCTGGCCACTGCCCACTCCTCCAGCTTTAAGTCCTAACGCGTCCCTTAACTGGTCTTCCAGCCACTTCTGGGGCACGCTCCGCTCTCCGCTCCCGCCTCTGTTCACACCCGATCATCACCCCGGAGGCCCTCCCAGAACAGCCTGTGGAAAGGAGCCCCCTCCTCCCTTGATTGTCCTTTCCCTTCCTACCCTTACAAAACTCTCTTTTAGTTACCCCCCCCCCCCGGCCCGGTTTCCTGGCGCAACTTTGAAAGTAGGGATTCTGTCTGTCTTGTCTGCGGTAACTCGGGCCACCGAAGGTGTTGGTCCAGGCAACGCGCGGATCCAGGGAGAGCACAGCAGAAACGCTCGGGCCTGGTGCGGCGACTCGAGGGCCGGGCAGACTGGCCCACTCCCAGCCTCCCCGCTCCCTGTGGCCTTGGGCGCACGAGCCAGCCCCTGCGGGCTGCGGCCCCTCGACCGTCGCGGCGGGCTGGACCCGGCGGGCTGCGGTTCCCGCGGGCGGACGCACACAGGCGCGAGGCAGCCGCGCCCGCGGCCCCCCCCGGCTCCCCCGGCTCCCCCCGGCCGGGCCGCCATGTGGCGCGGACGACCGCCGCGCGCCCACCTGTCTCCCTCTGCGTCTTCACGCTGAGGTACTGGCGCAGCTTCTTCACCGCCCGGTCCCGGATGCCCTTCTCGTGGGACGCCAGCCGCTGGGCGAACCGGAGCTCGGCCGGCTGCATGGCGGGGGCCATCGCGCCCGCTGGACCATCCCCGGCCGCAACCAGCCGCCCGCAACCTCCCGCCGCCGCCGCCGCCGCCGAGCAGCCCGGGACCGCGACTGCGCAGAAGGCGGCTAGCGGCGGCGGCGCGCGCGGGCTGATGGCGTCACAAAGGCGCCGGCCGCCGCCGCTCGCCCGCCTTCTGGGGGCGAGCGCGGCAGACCCCGGCCGCGGGCGGAGCGAGCCGGTCGGCGTCCGGCCGTGCCTCCGCGCTTCGGCTGTCCGTAGTCGCCACAGCTCCGGGCGTTTGGCGGCGGGGTTAGCTAGCGTTGAGTCTTGGCCAGGAAGAGACGGATGGCCAATTTCAGTGGTCTAGACTCTTCAAGCCCGCTCTACGGAAACTCCATCCGATCGACTGCTCGCCTACGAGATAGACGGCGCCGAGTTTTTAATTGTACTGGACTCCTTGAGCCGCCTCTGCGGGGTGCAGACAGAGAAGGGCGGCAGTCGTAGGGGTTTTGGGCGGGATGTGGGGGACAGCCCCATTGAGGGGTCGCCCTGATGGGGGCCCGGTCTGAGGCTCTGCTGCTGTTGGAGGCGGTGCCTTCCAGCGTCCCCAGTATCCGGGTCCCGGGGCAGGGGCGGGGCAGGGGCAGAGGTAGGGACAGGGCAGGTCCCGGTGCAGAGGATGGTAGGGTCAGGATCACGTCCCGATGCAGGGGATGGCAGGGTTAGGGTCAGCTCTCTGTGCAGGGGATGGCAGGG
>NW_023270699.1:2653093-2680932 GCF_011800145.1 Mirounga leonina
GGGGCAGATCCTGGTGCAGGGGATGGCAGGGGCAGGTCTCGGTGCAGGGGATGGCAGGGACAGGGTCAGGGTCAGCTCTTTGCAGGGGATGGCAGGGGCAGATCCTGGTGCAGGGGATGGCAGCGACAGAGGCAGGCACACGGACAGATGCAGGGGATGATGGGCTGGTACAGGTCCCGGCATGGGCGCAAAGATTTAGAGGGTGTACTTGTGAGTCTGTTCCCAGGCCTGGAGAATATTCAGAGGACTCCGGTGTTGGCTCCCTGCCAATTTCAGAAACAGACGAAGTCTTAGTTGTGCAATAACCCAGTACATTTGAACCCACAGGCTGCACCCTAATTTGCAAACTCGGTGGGCATGTGGGGGCAAGTGAGTGGACGAGATGGCATCTTCCAATTCACGGTGGTCGTCTCAGTTGCTTAGCCAGCTGGCTGGACTGACCTTCCCTATCCAGGGCAGACGAGGTGCAACTAGTTTACTAGTAAACTACCGCTGTCAGAAAGCTTCGAGCCTTGCGAATGGAGCTTAGAGCCCAGCGAGGGAGCATAGTCGCCAGCCCCGTGCGGGCGGTTCCCTTGAAAGCATCGTCCCTTGCCAAACGGGAAAGGTCCAGTTCGACCTATTTAACTTGACACTTACACTGGAGTCTCACTGTCCTTCTACTTTGCAGTTAACGAGTTTAAAAATCCGGTTAAGCCAGGAAAGCCGACGCGGGATCTCGCCGACCCCAACCCTGGTGCGCGGGGCCGAGAACGCCGCTCAAACTCTGCGAGGTTTGAGCCTCGCTGCGCTCCGTTTTCCGACGCCAGTGCGGACGCGTTCCCGCGCTTTCGGGCGTGAGGGGTCAGAGGGCGCGCAGCGGCGCAGGCGCAGGAGCGGAGGCTGCGGCGGCGGCCATGGGCGAGGCAGGCGGCGCTGAGGAGGCCCGCCGGGTCAGTGAGGAGGCCCGCGCTGCCCCCAGTGTCTTTCCCGCGCTGTGTGGCGACGCGCTTGGTCTTGCCTAGTGCTCCCCGGGCTGCCCTGGGCCTCGTCCGTGGCAGGGTGGCCCCCGGGGTGGGGCGCCGCCGAGCGCGCGGGGGCTGCGCTCTGGGGCAGGGGGCGCGACGGTGGCCCGTGTGGCCCGAGCCCGGCCCTCGGTGCAGGTGCAGGGACGGCGCGGGCCCCAGGTCCCCACGCTGTGACCTCCGCTGCAGGGGAGGTGGGCGAGACCCGGCTCACGGCGCTCGCTGAAGGCCACCAGCCTGCCCGTGCCCCTGTTTGCGGCCTGACACCGCTGAAGGGTGGCGGAGGCCAACGCGGGGTGGGGGGCGGGGGCGCACCGAGTGGGAGCCGGTGAACGTCCGCCTCGTCTGCGGGCGCCGGGCGCCGGGCCGGACAGGAACGGCGGCTGGCATCTTCTTCGGCTTTCGGGGGAGGGCCTCGGGTGCAGACGAGAAACAAAAAACGGGCGCCCACTTCGCAGTCTGCGGAGCCGAGGGCACGTTGGGTAGAGCCGTGCTTCTGAAGCCTTCATGAGAAGCAGGTGTCGAAGGGAGGAAGCCCGCCGACTCGGGAGAGAGACGTAACGGCGTTAAAATCTGCTTGTTCTTTTAGCACGTGGGGACTAAGGAGGAATTCGTTAAAGTGAGAAAGAAGGACCTGGAACGGCTGACAACTGAAGTAATGCAGATCCGGGACTTCTTGCCCCGAATACTAAATGGGGAGGTGCTGGAAAGCTTCCAGAAATTAAAGATTGTAGAAAAAAGTGAGTCTTCCCTACGTTTAGCAGTCGTGGACGGTGACAGCAGTCTAGGCCCGCAGGTTGATCTTACAGGAACAACTGTAGAGTAGTGGTACATAAGCCTTAAACGCTGTTAAGTCCTTGTGATTACGTTTGGGACAGGCGGGGGGCATAAGGAAGAGAGGCACCCTGGAGCGGGCAGCTCAGACGTGTGTAAGTTGGCAGTGGGGGAAGGGTGGCCAGCTTTCTGGAGTTTGTCTTCTCTTTCTACTCTCATCCTTGGCTTAAAAAGCTCTACTCTACGATTTAAGTGCTTGTGTAAATTAAAGATCCTGCCACATGGAAACCTTGCATGGAGTTAAATGCGTCTGTAGAGATCGGTGTGTGTTTCCTTGTTTCTAGGTGAATGGACAGGTCGGTTTTTTTTGAAGATTTATGTATATATTTTAGAGAACGGGGGGTGTGTGGGAGGCAGAGGGAGAGAGAGAATCCGAAGCAGACTCTCTGCTGAGCTCGAAGCCTGATGTGGGCTCGATCCCCCGGCCCTGAAATCATGACCGAAACCAAGAGTTGGAGATGGTGACTGAGCCACCAGGTGCCCCACCAGCCCTGACAGGTCAGTTTCTAGCACTGATTTAAGTCCAGAATTGCCAGGACTTGTTCATTCAGAGTTTGAGATTTGACCTGAGCCGTTACCTCAGGTATCAGTCTGGGAACCTATTGAAGTTTTTAGATTCTGGGATCGATTCTGCACTTGCCTGACTGAGGCTGAGTAACATTTAAATCAGCCTTTGGTGCATAAAGCTGGTCTGGCACCCTGCATTGGACTACTCACGGTCCCTGCATGGTCTCTGGGAGAAGTGTTTTTGAGGGGCCCAGAGCGTGTCTCCAACACTGATGCAGACAAGAAGGTATCTGGACTCAATAGTACACACTTCTGGTTTGTGCAGGTGCACCTGGTCAGGAGGGCAACCATGCACAGTGGGAAGGGAAAATGCTCCTGGTCACCACAGCCCCCCGTGCTGCTTAGTTTCTCTTTGGAATCCTCAGATCCACCCTGTGCTGCCCTGTGGCGTGCTCTGGACGGTACTCCTGCACCCTGCCTGCCTCTGACTTCCTTGCTGGCCGCCAGCAGGGCTCACCAGTGGGAGGCATCACAGACGGAGCGAGAGATTGGGGTGTTTCCTCCTGCTCCCTCCACAGCTGTGACTCCCACCCTAGGACCTCCTTGACAGTCTCCATTCTCGCTGGGCTCTGGTGTCAGTTTTTCTCCGATTCCTCCATCTGGAGGGCTGTTGCTAGTCTCTGGGGGCCTCACCGGCCCCGGCTCTCCTCTCTGTAAGCAGTCCTTTCCACACATCTCAAGATCTGGGATTTTGTCTCCCATGGAGACCCTGCGGGATATGCTCTAGGTCACTGGTTATGTTGTAGCTCCAGGTCATTGGCTTAGCCCCTGGTTCTGATCCCATGCTCAGCCAGAGGCCTTCTGAGAGCACCTAGTCACCCATGTGCATTTATCTTTAGGGAAGGAAGGTGCCTACCCGTAGTAGAGAGTGTTGGCGTGCTGAGTGGTTGTGTCTCACTGCAAATTAATAAGCCGGCGTTCTGAAAACTACATCAGGGTCTCATGAATTGGTTAGCACGAGTCCATCTTTAGAGATCACAAAATCAAAATTGTGGTATATACGAGAGCGAGGGCCACAGGCGAATCTGTGGTGACTTGATCAGAGTTAGACTTTAGGAGCTCTTGCCTCACGGTCCCCAGGCCCTGTAGTCATCTCTTCTCGCTCTCTGGCCATCTCGTCTTGGTTTGCTTTGCTGATGCGTCCTCTGCAGCAGCCTTTCAGCTACTGGAGTTGCCTGAGGTTCAGGCCTAGGCCCCTTGTCCCCTCACTCCACGGCTTTTCCATGGGTGGTCTCATGCACACATAGCTTTAGTTCCCATCTTGGTGCCAGCGGCTCCTAGGTTTATCTCTGGCCCTAGGTTTGGCCCAGACCCCCAGGCTTAGTTAGGGCCCTGTATCCAGCTCCTACTTGGCTTTTCTTCTTGCCCGTTTCACCATGGTTTCAGATTTTCCGTGTTTGTCCTAGCCTAATCAGCCTGCAGCCATCAGGAAGCACCTGTAGTCCAACGAGGTCAGGTTTATTGGTTTGTTGCCACGAGGGAGACACACCCCAGAGGAACTGTGGGCATCTTGCCAATGAAAGGCTAGAGTTGCTGTGGGTTTTGGGAAAGAGTGGAGTTTGGGTGAAGTGCACATTAAACCACATTTCGATGGGCTGTAAGCGAAGTAGGGCTGTGTGTGGGGCCATCACCGTATCCTACTACAGTGGGCCCAGGCCTCATTTCTTTGAAAACTACAAAGTTTAGCTCGATGTAGAATACTGTGTCTGGAAATCCCTCATTTGAAGCTCTGTAGCTAGCTAGAAATCAAGGCTGCTCCCCTTTGTCCCAGTGACTTCGATCCTACAGGGACAGTGGGATGTTTCCTTTTTACTGGTGTAATTCCAAACAGCAGAATTTCTGACAGTCTGGGATTTTACAAAATAAGCTTTTTGTGAATAAGAAATCAGCAGTCACTGAAAGGGGTCTTCATGATACTTTACTGTCCAGTGTGTTCTTGGGAGAAACATTGTTTCCTGTTAACTTGGCAGCTGGCTTTATACCTCTGTTGACCCAGCCTAACAAACTGCAGGACAGATTTCTACTTTCTTATCTCTGACTCATGGTATCCAAACCCCTACCCCACCCCAGACTGGGCTTCCTCAGTCTCCCCAGGGCATAAGTGTCCACCTAGAGACCTAGGATCCTCCTCATTGCCCACCTCTCCTCACTATTCACTCTCCTTCCAGCCCCCCAACCTCCTTCCCATAAGTCCTGTACATTTCCCCTCATGGGTGCATCCTGAATTCACTAACCTGCCTCCACTGCCACCACCGAGCCCAGGCCACCATCATGTTCCCCGAATCTCTGCCTCCTGTCTGTCCGCTCATTGTCACTTTCTAGTCTGTCCTGTACACCGTCGCCTGTGTAGTTTTTAATAGTTAAGTTTGGTTATGTCATTCCCCTGCTTATGTCTTCAATGGCTTCTTGCTTTTAGGATAAAGACCAAAAAAAAAACCCCCTCCCCTAAAACACTACCACCCAAAAACCTAAACAAAATGGTACGGTGGCTTGAAAGACTTTGTATGATTGGACTTAGCCTCAGGTGCAGACTCACTTCCTTATCTGACTGCCTAGATAAGCTCTGTCCTCCTGTCCTGTCGGGTGTTCTTGTTACAGCACATGGTACTGTTCTTCAGATGAAGTCGCTTCATTGTCATCCTACTGTGTAAGTCGGTGGGAGGGCAGGGCCCCTGTTTTTGCCTCCCGTTGTATTCTCTGTGTGTGAATATTTGGTCCTGAGAGACTTCCCACCCCATCTCTGTATGTTCTTCTTTCTAAATTGCTCGGTATCTCATGAAGCTAGTGTGCTATAGGCGCCTGGGCGTTAAGAGAAAGGGAGGATCAAAGTGGACAGAGGACTTGGTGCGTGCTTGTGCTGGAGGCTTTACTGGGAACTTTGAACTTGAGCTGGCCCTTGAAGCCTTCTGCTTCTCTGGCCTGAGGCCTGGCCTAGAAGATGTCCTCCTACGGCATCTTTTACTCAGTTTTCGCTGTTGAATTTTTGCTACTTGGGTGACATGAAGGAAAACAAAGATTCCCTCCTTTTCCTTTTTGTGAAGACTAGGTCCGGTGACTCTTCCCTGGGCCTTCTGAGACAAATCACATGAGCCATGGCCTTGAGAATGGCTCCCCCAGAGACAATCCAAGGATCACAAGGAGGCAGCAAGAGCTGTAGGACATGTTGATCCATCTGCCTTCCTGGCCCCGTGGTCCAGGAGGGCTCTTGGCTTTGACCAGTATCAGAGCTTCCTTTGCTTCTATAGTGGGTGTATGCTTCTCAGCTTAGGAAGTGGCAAAAGGCAGCACAAAGGGAGGAATGAATGCAGGCCGGGCGAGAGCAGAGGCAACTATATCTGGTTCGAGGGGAAGCTTCTTTTGGAGCGTAGGTATGGTTGGCTTGGATGGGCTTAGGCCCTAAAGGACCCACGTTGATAAAACGAGTGTCAAGTAGTGAATGGGACTTCATCTGACTCTAGCATAGTAACTCCCTTTAGGAAACCGGGCAGGTAAATGGTGGAATTTGGAATTGTACTGGCTAGGCTTTTGCCTGAAATCTTCTGGGAATAGATGAGCATTGAGGAGTGAGGCGTGCCTTGTTAGAAGGATAAGAGGAAGGTGTTTTCAGCTGGGGTGATGGCGTGTGTGAAAGTCACAGACGGGAGAGACAGCGGACTTGATTGCTGGCTGATAAGCTAGTTTTTCTGCTAGATACGTGGAGCAAGGATTGGGGTATAGCAGAGTCAAGGTCAGTATATGTCAGTGGTTTATAGAAGACAAAATAATTGTAGCTTATTGTTTTTAATTTGAGATGAGCAGCAGGTGGAAGTTACTCCATGGAAATGATATCGAAAAAGCGACTAAAATTACGTTTTCAGGGGAATGATTTTCGTATCTGAGTGGAGGATAAGTTGGAGGAATTGGGTGGAAGATGAAGGAGAATTAATGATAGAGTGCTCACCAAGGAAGGTCTTGGACTCATCTGAGTGTGGGATTATGGCTGTGCGGATGGCGTGGAAGGGACGCACGAAGAAATGGTCTTGGTGAAGAAGGGAGGGCAGAGCTCGGCGGTGGAAATACGGAGCGGCCTGTACACCGCTTTGGACAAACTCCCCTGTCTGTAAAACGGGGACAGGCGGTGGCGAGGCTTAAAAAGAGACTGTCTTTGGGAAGCGCGTGGCGTCGCGTGGGGCTCTGGGGGCGCCCTCAGGGAAGAGGACCTGTTGAAGGTGGAGGGGCCGCTGAACACTTGGTGGAGTGAAGGAAGTGCTCTGTTCTTGACCCAGCAGTCTCCATTTTGGCTAGAACAGCATCACTCTGTGAATTTAGAAAAGGTGTAGGGAGCTTTGGAGTATGACTGAGCTCGTTTGAATTCTTATTCTTTCTCATCTGTGTAAAATGGGGGTACCCATGGTGTCCTCATGCCTCCATGAGATGACTTGGCAAAGCAGAGCCTTGGAAGTACTTGGTAAAAGTCAGCTCACCCCCTTGTCTCTCACCCTTTAGCATTTGTTCATCTAACAATAACGGAGTTATAACTGCATGAATGTGTGTCAAAATGTTTGTTTTAAACCAGAGTCCTATTTTTTAAAGACTTATTTTAGAGAGAGCTCGTGTACGCGTGTGCAAGTGGGGGAAGGGCAGAGGGAGAGAACCTCAAGCTGACTCCCCGCTGAGCGTGGACCCCCCCCCCCCAACTCAGGGCTTGATTGCACAACCCTGAGGTCATGATCTGAGCTGAGATCAAGACTTGGACGCTAACCGACTAAGCCACCAGGTGCCCCTAGAACCCTATTTTTAAAAAAATAAAATCCTATTTAGTATGTAGTTCAATATGTAAAATAGATAAAAGTT
The DNA here is from genome assembly GCF_011800145.1 of Mirounga leonina. Taxonomy (NCBI): domain Eukaryota; kingdom Metazoa; phylum Chordata; class Mammalia; order Carnivora; family Phocidae; genus Mirounga; species Mirounga leonina. Next base: position 2,660,332 of record NW_023270699.1, read on the forward strand.
GTATTTTCTGCATATTTAGAAAAATCTGTTCAGAACATTACTTGTAAAATCGGTACAATGAAGGTGTTTTGATGAAAACAAAATATAAGAGATTTCGAAAATCAGATGCAGTACCATCCTCAGGGTCCAATTTCTGTTTTTAATTTTGGTTGTTAAGTAACAGGGAAAAGACATAAATCACAGAGATCAGGAATTGCAAATGGTGAAGTTTTTAAGCATTTCACTTTGCAGCATCAGGATGCTTTTCAATGAAACTGATCTGGAAGCTTGAAGCCAGTGGGGTCAGATGTTTTTGTTTCACAGTGAAGTCACAAGGTCTAATAATTCCTTGCCTGTCTTACTGGCACTGGTTCATTTGGAGAGAGGTGGTGGAAAAGCCATTTGGCCTCTCCTGGAGAACACCTTTCAAATACATATGTTGCCTTTGCCATGTTAGATGATATAATTTAGAAACAACTCTATGATATAATTTAGGAACAAATCTTAGTGGCAGGTGTCAGATACTCAACCCAGAGTCTCCATTGGAATTATGTAACATTTCCTGTTGACATCAGACATAAATTGCAGTCTCATTTCTGACACTTTAAAATCTGCAACATTAGTTTTGACCTTTTAAAATTTACTTAAATTCATGTTTAAGTGTTAATACTGCGAACCAGCCTTGTTTTGTTCCGTGAACATCAGTAATGAATATAAACTAGTGCAGCCGTGATACACTGGGGGGAGATTTGACTAATTTTCCCTAGGAACAGAAAAAAGTTATTTTTTGTAATTTAAAATATGTGCATGTCAGCATGGTCCAGTAGAACTTTCTGTGATGATGAAGGTATTATGTGATTCATGTTGTCCCTGTCTGTTTAAAAAACAGCCACTAGCCACGTGTGGCCAACTGGCCCCACACCATTCATTGAAAAGTCAGCCTTCCCCTCCTGTACTACACGGTTGTTTTTGTTCTAAATGGCTGTGTATGTGTGGATTTGATTCTGAATTCTTCATTAGTTTTATTATTTATTTTTATATTGTTCATTATTAGTATTTATTAGTTTTTATATTGATTTTTTTACTTCATTGTGTTTTATTCCAGCTCCCTGATGAAATTCTTTCTGCCTTTTTGTTGGAACATTAACCACAGTTATTTTAAAGTCTGAATCTGGTAAATCCATTAGCTGGATCACCTTTTGGTCTGCTTGTAGTGTCTATTTTCCCTCTTGGTAATCTTGGTAATTTTTACTGATTAATGGATTTTTTATTTTTTTATTTTAATTTTATTTATTTATGTATTTGACAGAGAGAGACACAGTGAGAGAGGGAACACAAGCAGTGGGAGTGAGAGAGGGAGAAGCAGACTCCCTGCCGAGCAGGGAGCCCGATGTGGGGCTCGATCCCAGGACCCTGGGATCATGACCTGAGCCGAAGGCAGACGCTTAACGACTGAGCCACCCAGGCACCCCTGATTAATGGATTTTTTAAAATGAAAACTTGTAGAGACTTTGGATGATAGTATTTTTCTCTAGCAAGTTGTGCGTGACACACCCCCCGCCCCCACTGTCTGCCCACCTCTGCAACCTCTGTGTGCTGCTTACGCATTGCTGAGCACCTGGGAGAGGGAGACGGCTCTGCCGGCAGCTCATTTTTCTGTGCTTCCTTGTCCTCCGGGATCATGGCCCACCCTAAGTCTTGGCTGTCCGACAGCTCTGTCGTGTATTTTCATTTCTCAGCCCCGTGCCACCGCTGACCACTCTGCCCAGCTTTGCTGCCTCTTTGCCTGTGCTGCTTTGGAGTATGTCATGGTCCCTGGGAGGAGTGGGGTGGGAGGCTGGGCTCCTGCACCTTGGTGCACTTTCCCCCTCTCTAGGTCCTGGCCTGAGGGCCCCTGTGAGTCAGTAACTCTCACATACCTTCAGAGGAGTTAGTTTGTTTAAATTCTGCTTTTCTAATTATTCTCAGTGGGAAGATTGATCTGATGATTGATCTGTCATAGCTGGAAATGGAAGTCCTTCCGTATAGGTGGTTGTGATTTTTAAATTGTTAAAAACACATTGTAATGTCATACAGTAAAGATAGACTGTGGAGATGTTCCAAATTAAAGGAGGCTAAAGATACAACCAAAGGCCATACCTGACCCTGGACTGGTTGTTGTATTGGGAAGGAAGATTGGCAGGGATGACACAGTGGAGAAGGAAATGTCCCAGGTCTCCTCTCGTCCCCAGTCCCTGTGGAGCCTGTCACTGTCCAAATCTAACAGGAAGCAAAAAGCCAGGAAGCCCGGGTGCTTTGGATGATGACTTTAGCCTCTTGGGAGCACAGAGCATGGTGGAGAATGGATCTAAAGGGCATGTGGAGATGGTCCAGCACACAGCGGACTGGGAGAGAAGAAGACTTACAGGGGCTTATGGACAGAGGAGGTGGGAAGGTAGCCAAGATGGAGAAAGTAGAGACATACGTTATTTGAATATATCACTCCTGACACCCAGTCATTAACTTTGTATTTGTATGCCAGTAAATGAAAACATTTCCTCACTCTGGTTTGAAAAGTACGTTAGCAGAACTCATTTGATTGACTTCAGCAAGATTGATCTTAGTTTTTTGTGATGGTATTTATTTTCAAGTGTTCAGTGATTGTAGTTGGTAAGTCCATCAGGGAGGTGTTCACTCTGTGCCTGGCATCTGTCAAGCACTGCTAGGTAATGTAGGGATATGCAAAGGACAAAATCTGACCCTTTTCCTTGGTAATTTACAGGTATACTAGGGAGCTCCAACCCTCAGATGTTGAAGTTAGTGATATAAGGTGCTGCCAAGTCCATTGGCAATGCCAATATAGAACAAATTCCTGTTAGTCACACATTTTCTTCATCTTATAAAAGATAACTCAAATGGCCTTTAAGTTAGAAGATGAAGAGTGGTTTGGGGAGCAGATTTTTAGCAGTGCAGGAAAAAAATGCTATTTCCATGTTCTGGTTCCAACTCTTTCTCCCCACCCACCCCGTTTGATTTGTTTTAAAAAGATTGACAAAGTGTTGTTTGGCTGGCTTATAGTGGGTAGAAGGATTTGAAATGCACTTAAGCTCTTTAACTGAAGCCCCCCCCCTTTTTAATGAATCCTGAAATAGTGTCATTTTTTCATTTTTTTTTTCATTTTTTCACTTTTTGAGCTTAAATTGTTGACAGGCTGATTAAGTGAAAATGAGGTCTTAAGGGTGGGCCCTGATCCAGAATGACTGGTGTCCTTATAAAAGGGTACATTTGGACACAGAGACAGACATGCACAGGGAAGCTGATGTGAAGAGACTGGGAGGAGGCCCAGTGACAGCAGAGGCAGTTGGGAATTCTGGAAGATCGAGGCTACTGAAAGGTGGAGGAGCCAGGGAAGGATCCTCGCCCACAGGTTTCAGAGAGAGCCCGAGCCTGCTGACACTCTGGTCTCAGGCCTGTAGCCCCCAGAACTAGGGGAGATGTTTCTGTTGTCATAAGCTGTCCACTTTGTGGTGCTTTGTTACGTACCCTCCAAATCTCAATTCACATTAAAGATGGGGTCTGTTAGCAGCTAATTGTAAATTCTTTTCTAAACCTATTAGTCATATGAAGGGAGAAGTTAAGAGCTGTTAAAAACCCTTCATTTTGGGTTTGAGACTTTAAGCTGTTTTGGTCAAAAACAATCCTTTCATATTAACACAAAACAACTGATAGTTTATTATGCTTACTATAAGCATGCCAGGTGGTAAAGAAAGGGTAGGAGAAATCGATCCCTTTCGTATGGTTTACATTTCTTTGCTCAGTGTTTTTGAAATGCTGCTTTTCCTTTGTAGCTCTGTCTCCTGTCAGTTAATAGTTCTCTGTACCCTTCCGATGAATAAGTTAAGCATTAAGAGATACAGCCATTCTCCTGTTATTGAAACTTTCGAAAAAGGATTGTGAATTTCAGAAGCCATATTGATATGGAAGTGGCCTGTGATGCAGATTGTTTCTATATATTGGGAGTCTGTCTTGGCCACCCTTTCATTCAGTTAACAGTTAAATGGAGATTTCTCCTTCATTGTGAATGCTAAAGATGAGCAGTTAGAAGACAGTTTAGGCTGGGTGGCAGCTCCTTTCCTTTTCTGATATGGAGGCTGGGTAAGTCAATGTCTTGACTTTGTATGATGTGTCATTCACTGTCCATATTCTTTCTGTCCCTGGTTTAAAAAAAAAATCACAGAAGCGGTATATTCTCATTATGAGACATATAACCAAAGTGGCTGTGTATTTTTCTCTACTCAAGGATTAGCAGAAGGAACGGGTAGAGAAGTGAAATTCATTTGTGTGACAAATATTTGTAAAATTCCACGTACCACTGTAGGGATTTGGGGTGTATCAGAAAATGAACCCTGAAAATGCCTGCCTTGTGGGGTTTGTTCAGGGTGGCAGGCACAACTGGGGGCCAGGCTGAGAAAGCTAGGGTTTGCCGGTTTTGTGGGAAGGTGGCGGCAGTGCTCCCAGCTGGCCACAAGGCGGCGGCCTCGTGCAGCGGAAAGGCACCTGCTGCCTCCGGGTGCTTGCGGTGGGCAGGTGTGGCATCCAGGATGCTGACTTTGAATTCTTTGGGGTACCTGGGGGAGAGTGGGATGTCTGACGCTGTCCCCTCATTATAGTAGCCTATGGAAGCTCATGTACGGCTACACAGAGCGGTTATGAAGTTGCCCTAATGAAAATCTTTTGGGTGGCCAGTATTTATTCCCTCATATTTTTATACACAGTAAGGCTTATAGGGATGGAATTTTATATTTTCTTTGCCACGTTTGAGTGACATACAGCTTAATGATACACGAAAATTGAAAAGTGAACTGCAAAGAAAAAGTTTGCAGCACTAGTAATTTTATTTTAGTTCCTTTTTTCATTTTGTTTTTTTTGTGACCGTATGCACGTCATTGTTCATTCATAATTATAACTACGTAAGTTTTCGTTTAACATTGTGACACAGGGCAGCTGTGTAGCTTTTAAAGCATAGCTCTTGACTGATAGATAGTTGATTTCTTGGGCAGCCAGGATTTGGAGGGCAGAGTAGAATTCCGGGGAGAGTCCGTGGTGTGATTGTAGAAGGGAAGATTCGAGGCAGAAGAGATAGTCCCACTTTACTTCACGTGGTTTCTGAGAAACGCATTTTAAGAGAAGTTCTGCCAGCTGGTTTCATAATCTGTGACTGAATACTTAGCGTTAGGTGCTCATCTTCCCTCTAGGGCAAAGGTTCCCTGGAAAATGCAGGCTGCCTTCATTTCTCCAGAGCTTTGGGGATGCCCCTGCTGTTCTTGGCAGTCCCCCCGCCTTCTCAGAGCCTGGCCATGAAGCCGCACCCCTCCTCTTGTCTGCAACTCACTGGACGGAGCGCTGTCAGCCATCTCCCCTCTCAGGTGGAGGGAGGTGCCAGTTTTCAGGCTGCTGCCTCCCACTGCCTTCTGGTTTTTCCGCCCCCATGTTCCTGAGGCTGGGCTCCCTCATTGGCGATAGCTGGTTGTGTGTTGATTTCATTTTGTTAATGACCAGAGACCAGGCTGTTGTCCTGAAGTGCTTTCGCAAAGTCTGTTCCCAGACCAGCGGTATCTGCCTCACCTGGGAACTTGCTGGAAGTGCAGGTTCTCCGGCCCACCTCAGGCCTGCTGAATCAGAAACACTGACAAAGGTGGGGGGGGGGGGAGGGGGCAGCAGCCTGTGTTTGAACAAGCCCTGTAGGGGATTCTGGTGGACACTGACATTTGGGAATCACTGTCCACAAGCATTGCTACTTTCATCAGAGAAGGTAACGCCATTAACTGAGTACTGTATTCCACCTCGAATCTCAGTATATACGGTAGCATAAAAATGGATGATTTCTTAGTGCCTGAGGTCAAGACGCTTAAAATTTTAAGTTCTGTATTTCTTTGCTTTTTAAATGTCAGTATTTCTGCATCATAATATCTTTTATTTAAAGTTGATAAAACTTTTGATTTCAGACATTAATGTGGATGTCTTGGGGATTTTTGTTGGCGATTTGAATCACCATCTAAATGAATCTGGTGGAGAGGAAGAAAGCCACAGTTCCCTGCTATCACTGGGCCTTTTCCTGTCTGATCTCCGTTGCTGCCAGCCCTCCACTGACTGCCACTGCAGTTCTTCCTCCTGAGTCAGTCTGCCAGTTGGTGAGACGAGTGCTGTGAATCAGCCCCGGCTGGTGCCGTCTCCTCGCTGAGCTCCCTCCCGCTTTTGATGGAGCAGATACAAGTCTGTGCCACGAGACAGTCGGGCTTCTCAGTCCTGCCTTCAATCTCTTACATAACCCACTTCCTTAAAGCCTTGAGTACAAGTCTGGCAGTAAAGTGAGGTCTTAACAATGTAAGACTGAAAACAACAACAACAAAAGTACTTTCTGGTATGGGCTAAAAACTGATAGGAACCTGAAAAGCAGAACCTTCAGAATGTTGGCCACTGAAGGACTGGTTCTGTGACTAATCCCACCTGAGCAGCCAGTGCCTGTTTTCCCAAGAGGTTAGGCACATTGGGTTCTTAGAGGAGATTCGTGACTTGAAATACTGAGTTATTGTCTCTCTCTCCTTCTAGACCTGGAAAGGAAAGAGCAAGAATTAGAGCAACTGAGAATGGATTGTGAGCACTTCAAAGCCCGCCTGGAGACCGTGCAGGCTGACAGCAGGAGAGAGAAGAAGGTACGATGCTCACAGGCCGCCGCCTAACACATCAGTGTCATGGCTGAGCCTGCAGAATGGTGTGGCTGGCGGCCGTTCTAGCCCTTAAGTCTCAAGAGAGTGTATTTTAAAATGTATGGAATTCTGGGGGCTCCTAGGTGGCTCAGTCAGTTAAGTGTCGGACTCTTGATTGTGGTCATGATCTCAGGGTCATGGGATCGAGGCCCGCATTGGGCTCAGTGCTCAGTGGGGAGTCTGCTTGAGAGTCTCTCTCTCCTCTGCCCCTCCCCGCTCCCTGTGCTCTTGCATATGTGTACACACTCTCTAAAATAAATAAATAAATCTTAAAAAATAACAAAATGTACGTAATTCTGAATGGGTTGGAAAATAGTCGAACATTGCGATTTTATGACCGTTTAATGTGGAAAATATTTACTGGGTGCCTTGTGATTGTCACTTCCTATTAATTTTACTTTTATTACTTCTTACTTTTTAAAAAGATTTATTTATTTGAGAAAGCGCGTGTGTGGGCACTCGAGCTCGGGGGTGGGGGTACAGAGGGAGAGAGAGAGAGAAGCAAACTCCCCACTGAGCATGGAGCCAGATGTGGGGCTCTGTCTCAGGGCCCCCAGGATCATGACCTGAGCTGAAATTAAAGAGTCAGACACTCAACCAACTGAACTACCCAGGCACCCCTAATTTCTATGTTTAAAAGACCACTTCAGGGGCACCTGGGTGGCTCAGTCAGTTAAGCGTCTGCCTTCAGCTCAAGTCATGAGTCCTGGGATGGAGCCCTGCATCAGGCTCCCTGCTCAGCGGAGAGCCTGTTTCTCCCTCTGCCCCTCACCCTGCTCATGCTCTCCCTCACTCTCTCTCTATCAAATAAATAAATAAAATCTTAAAACAAACACTTCAGAACATTAGAAGTCACAGTATAAGAATCTTGAAAAAAGTGCACATAATAATTTATAATCAGAGACGTATTAACTACAAATATTTGTAATTAACCTAGGGGATCATTTATTGATATTTTAGAAATAACCAATATGTTCTATTATTTGCTGAGACTAATAGTATTTCTTTAAAATTATACATTCTTGCTTTTTGTATGGAATACATTATTTCCTCTTCTCTTCTGTAAAACTAAACTATCCTGCCACTTGTGATGAAATTCGGAGCGTGTGTGTTTTTATTCTTAAATAGTAAAGCAAGGGGCGCCCGGGTGGCTCAGTCATTAAGCGACTGCCTTCGGCTCAGGTCATGATCCCAGGGTCCTGGGATCGAGCCCCGCATCGGGCTCCCTGCTCGGCGGGAAGCCTGCTTCTCCCTCTCCCACTCCCCCTGCTTGTGCTCTCTCTCTTGCTGTGTCTCTCTCTGTCAAATAAATAAACAAAATCTTTAAAAAAATAAATAGTAAAGCAAGAGCAGTACTAGTAACAGCAGCTGGTATATGTTGTTTTCTGTGCAAGTTCAGCTGTGCCCTCTGACAGGGCTTCAGCTGCTGACCTCGGCCTTTGTCTTCTCCATGTGTTTTCAGAATTAACTCTGCACCATTCACGGTTAGCTAACTCACTTGCAGGGGACTGCCCATGTCTGCTTCTCTGTGTATTTGATGTGTTAGGAAAGCATTAGGAAAGTTAGGATGTGTTGTAATAATAAAAGGGAAGTTGTTGCAACCATTGTATATATATTATTTCAGGAAACTTTTTTTTTTTTAAAGATTTTATTTATTTATTTGAGAGAGAGAGTGAGAGAGAGAGAGAAAGCACAAGAGGGGGGAGCGGGAGAGGGAGAAGAAGACTCCCTGCTGAGCAGGGAGCCCGACGCGGGACTCGATCCTGGGACTCCAGGATCATGACCTGAGCCGAAGGCAGTCGCTTAACCAACTGAGCCACCCAGGCGCCCATTTCAGGAAACTTTTTAAAGAAAAATGAGCTGATAGTATATTTCAGTTAAAATCAGAGATGAACTACAGAGGGTTTTGAAGGAATCCTGAAAGTCTGGTGCTTGATACTCTGTCAGGTATGAGTATTCACTTTAAATACGTAAACATGTCAGGACTCAATTATTGTTTCTTTTTTAAAAGCAGCTCTATTGAGATATATTTTGCATGACAGTAATCTGTTGTAAAAGTAAAGTTTGGTCATTTTTAGTAACTATATGCAGTTATACCACTTTCACCGCAGTCCATTTTGCTTTTGGTTAAAAGTTTTTAGAAAGAATTGTGGATGCACAGGAAGGTACAGAAAAATCCAGGGACGTCCCCTGTGCCTGTATCCGGTTTGCCCTGGGGTAGCGTCTGGCCTCACTGCAGTGCACGGCGAGAGCCCGGGGACCAGCGCCCGGACAACCCACGGGGTGTGTTTGTTTGTAGGTCAGCGGTGCCGCATGCACTCGTGTGTGTGTGTGTGTGTGACTAGTTCTGTGCGGTTTTTTAAAAAAGATTTTATTTATTTGAGAGAGAGAGCATGCCAGGGGAGGAGCAGAGGGAGAGGGACGAGCAGACTCCCTGCTGAGCGTGGAGCCTGACTCGGGGCCGATCCCATGACCCAGAGATCAGGACCTGAACTTCGAGTTGGACAGTGAACCGACTGATCCCCCGGGCACCCCAGTGCTGTGCAATTTTATCACACGTATAGATTCATGTAACTACCACTATATTCAACATACCAAACTCTCCCATCAGCACAGAGATCCTTTCGTACTCCGTGCCACAGCCACACCTGCCCTGTTCCCTGCGCTTTCCTCCTGGCATCCACTGACACATAGTTGCCACACGTTGATCTCTATAATTTTATTTCAAGAATGTCATGAAAGTGACTTTTTTCACTCAGATTCATCCAAATTCTTGCTTGAATCAGTAGTCTGTTCCTTTTTATTGCTGTATAGTATTCCATAGTATGGAAGTATCACAGTTATTTAACTCACCTCCCATCGAAGGACATTTGGGCTGTTTCCAGTTTTTCACTATTATGAATAGAGGTACAGTGAACATCTGTGCATAGGTTTTTGTGTGATTGTATGTTTTCATTTCTTTGGGTAAATGCCCAAGAGTGCAGTCTCTGGGTTGCATGCTAATGCATGTTCAGTTTTTTTTTTTTTAAGGTTGATTTATTTTAGAAAGGGGAGGGGTGATGAGTGGGGGGAGGGGCAGAGGGAGAGAGAGAGAATCTCCAGCAGACTCCCTGCTGAGTGAGGAGCCCGACAGGGGGCTAGATCCCACGACCCTGACATCATGAACTGAGTCAAAACTAAGAGTCAGCGGCCCAACCGACTGAGCCCCAGGTGCCCCTGCATGTTTGGTTTTGTAAGAAATTGCCAAGTTGTTTTGCGGAGTGGCTGCCCCATTTTACATTCCTTCCAGCAATCTATGAGTGATTCATTTCTTCTACATCCTACCTGGCATCTGGTGTTATCACTGGTTTTATTTCAGCCGTTCTAGCAGACGTGAGGTGGCCTGACTTTGCATTTCTCTCCTGGCCAGTCATGTTGAGATCTCTTAACATGCTCATTTGTTGTCTGTGTATCCTCTCCTGTGAAAGATCTGCTCATGTCTTTTGCCCACTTTCTAATGGGATTATTTTTTTTCCTGTTGAGTTGAGAGAGTTCTTGATGTATGCTAGATAGAAGTCCTTTACTGGACACGTGGTTTGCAAAGAGTTCCTGCCAGGCTGGAGCGTGTCGCTTCATCTTCTTCATGCGGTCTTTCGCAGAGCACGTGTGTTCAGTCTGCTGAGGTCCAGTTTGTTGACTTTTTTCTTCCATGATTGTGCGTTTAGTGCTGTAAGAACTTTCCTCATAACCCTGGGTCCCCAAGATTTTCTTTTTTCTAATATTTTTATGTTATATTTAAATTCTTGATCCATTTTGAGTTAGGTTTTGTATAAGGTATGAATTTCAGTTGAGGTTTATTTTTTGGGGGGGGGGGTCCAGTTGCTCTTGCGCTTTGTGGGAGAGATGATGTTTACTCTGTGGACCTGCTTTTTGCCTCTGTGAGTGACCAGTTGGGCACATTTGCCAGGTGTGTTCTGGGTTCTTCGCTCTGGCCTGTTGATCTGTTCTGCCAAAGCTCACTAGCGCTGTTACTGTGGCCACGTAGTGAGCCTCAGCATTGGGTAAAGCGATTCTTCCCATTGAATTCTTCTTCCCCCAAATTGTCTAGACAGGCCCTTTACTTTTCCATATACATTTTATAATAAGCTTATCAGTATCTATAAACATTCATGCTGGGATTTTGATGGAAATTGCGTCATGCCTGTATGTCAGTTTTGGGAGAACTGCAATCTTGTCTATGTCGAATCTTGCAGTCCATAAACATAAAGCATGTCTTTCCACTTCTTTACGTTGTCTTTAATCTCCTTTATCAACGGTTCGTAATTTTCAGCACACAGAACCTATCCACATTTTGTTAGATTTTTACTTAAGCCTTTCGTTTTCTTTCTTTTTTTGGTTCCACAGAACGTTTTTATTTTTATTCAACTCTAAGCAAGTAGCAGAGTTAATACAGCATTCTGGAACTCCAGACTGGCTTTTCTTCTACCAGTGAAGAGTGATCAGTTTAATAGTGCAGACTTGGGGATTTCTCACCACCACTCACCCAGCCCCCAGCTCACCTAGACGACTGCACAGAACCACAAAGCGACTCTCCCTATTGCTGTTTCCAGTACTGCTCTTTTTTTTTTTTTTTTAGATTTTATTTATTTATTTGAGAATGAGAGAGAGAGAGCACATGAGAGGGGGGAGGGTCAGAGGGAGAAGCAGGCTCCCCGCCGAGCAGGGAGCCTGATGCGGGACTCGATCCCGGGACTCCAGGATCATGACCTGAGCCGAAGGCAGTCGCCCAACCAACTGAGCCACCCAGGCGCCCTCCAGTACTGCTCTTTAAAGGAACCAGAGACACTGACCCCCAGGAACCAGTCCCAGACGTAACATACTGGGGACTAGCGGTGTGAGAGACACTGTCATGAAGATGTGACCCAGAAGATGCCATTATGCACAATTGCAGACTCAGACTCACCAAGACAGAGGCAATGAATCTGTTTTTTTTAAACCTCTCTTAAAGATTCTTTGATGCTCTGCTCTATTACTGTAGACCTGATCTTTTCACTTGAAATTTTTCTTCTTTAAATTCTGGGTTGCTCTTCTTATGCTGACAATTTTATGAGCCCATCCTAGTACCAACATGTCCTCCAAAACAGAGTTCAGATTTGATCAGAACATAACGGGTGTGATCAGGTCGAATTACAAAGGATCGGCAGAAGGAAAGGTCCCCCTGGGGGGAGAATGGGACTGGGGAAGGGGAGAAATCTACCGGTATCACTGAGCTTGAGAGCACTGCTGGGCATCTCCAAGACGTTCCCATCTCCTGTCTTGTTTTGTCTTTTTCTTTTTTTTTTAAAGATTTTATTTATTTATTTGACAGAGACACAGTGAGAGAGGGAACACAAGCAGGGGGAGTGGGAGAGGAGAAGGAGGCTTCCCGCTGAGCAGGGAGCCCAATGTAGGGCTCCTGTCTTTTCTTCACTTCCAGACAGCTGCTCACAGAGTTGGGCACATAGTTGTCCTATTCAACCCGGGAACACGTGCCGGCCGCCAGGGGCCCACGCTCATAGTTTTTTTTTTTTTTTTTTTAAGATTTTATTTATTTATTTGACAGGGAGAGAGAGAGAGAGAGAGACAGCGTGAGAGGGAACACAAGCAGGGGGAGTGGGAGAGGAAGAAGCAGGCTTCCGGCTGAGCAGGGAGCCCGATGCGGGGCTCGATCCCAGAACCCTGGGATCACGACCCGAGCTGAAGGCGGTCACTTAACCAACTGAGCCACCCAGGCGCCCCTATGCTCATAGTTTTTATGGGAAGATGCCACTTTGAATTTACCACAGTGGTCTCCAGATTGTTTGCTGAGAATGGCCTTGTCACACTTCAGTGGCCCATCCTGCTTGTAAACCAGCCAGATATAAAAGTAGAAGGCCTTGGGAGGCCCAGATCCCATGTAATCGGAGAGAAATCAGCCACTGCTGATGTCCTTGCCCTTCATGTTGACCACTAGAAAATGGTGCCATTGCCTGTATTTGGGGTTCTTCCTGCTGGGAGCATCTCGGTCTGTCATGACCAAGGTGTAGTGTTTACCTGGATCAAGGCCATCCCGTGCAATACAGGTGGGCTGGTTCTTAACCTGGGGGGCATCAGCACTTTGCCCAGCTCGTCGACCTCCGCCCTGGTGTATTTGACCTGCAGTGGATGCTGTGGCCACTTGTCTTCCTGCAGGCTGAGGGGCCCAGACTACTTGCTGAGGTCCACCAGCATCGCGGGGCCGAGCTGGGCAGACAGTGGTGAGTCTTGGCAAGGCATAGGCCTGTAGCACTGACTCAGAGTGGTCTGCAGACTGGCCACAGGAGACAAGGGACCAGCAGCCAGGATGCATTTCTTTTTCTTTTTCTTTTCTTTTCTTTCTTTTCTTTTCTTTCTTTTGTTTCTTTCTTTTGTTTGTTTGTTTGTTTCTTTCTTTCTTTCTTTCTTTCTTTTTTCTTTCTTTTCTTTCTTTCTTTCTTTCTTTTTTAAACATTTTATTTGAGAGAGAGTGAGCGAGTGACAGAGCACAAACAGGGGGAGCAGCAGGAAGAGGGAGAGGGAGAGCAGACTCCCCAAGGAACAGGGAGCCCAATGCAGGGCTCGATCCCAGGACCCTGGGATTATGACCGGAGCTGAAGGCAGATGCTTAACTGACTGAGCCACCCAGGTGTCTGGCATTTCGTTTTCTTTGGAACAATTTTAAATGGTGTTGTGTTTTAAATTTTAGTTTTCACTTTTTTGTTGTTAGCATATAGCAATGTGATTGCTTTTTGTGTGTTGATCTTGTAACTTGTGATCTGGCTGAACTCACTTATGAAGTCTGGGAATTTGTCTGGGAATTTTTTTTAGATTCCTTGAGATCTTATATAGACAATCATGTCATCCACCAATAGGGACAGTTCTAGTTCTTCCTTCTACTCTCTCTGCCTTTGTCTCTTTTGCGTTATTACACTGTCTGGAACTTCTGCCACTGGGTTAAATAAGAGTGGCAAGAGCAGACAATCTTGCCTTGTTCCTGACCTTGGGGGAAAGCAATCTCTCACCAGTAAGTATGATTTAAAAAAAAATAGGCCTTGGGTTTTTTTTAGTTTTTATTTAAATTCCAGTTAGTTACATACAGTGTAATGTTATTTTCAGATGAACAATATAGTGATTCAACACTTCCGTACAGCACCCGGTGTTCATCAGGACAAGTGCCCGTCTGACTCCCCATCCCCCTGCCCACCTCCCCTCCAGTCACCATCAATGTGTTCTCTAGAATTGAGTCTGTTTCTTGGTTTGCCTCTCTCTCACCTTCCCCCCCACCTTTGTTTTGTTTCTTATATTCCATGTATGAGTGAGATCATATGGTATTTGTCTTTCTCTGACTGACTTATTTCGCTTAGCATAATACTCTCTAGCTCCATCCATGTCATTGCAAATGGCAAGATTTTGGTTTTTGTTTTTTTTTTTTTTTGTGGCTGAGTAATATTCCATTGGGTTCACAGCAAAATTTGAGTGGAAAATACAGAGATTTCCCATGTACCCCCACCCCCATTTGTTTGTAGCCTTCCCCATTATAGACGTAAATATGATTTTAGCTGCAGTGTTTTGTAGATGCTTTTTATCAAGTTGAGGAAGTTCCCTTCTATTGCTAGTTTGCTGAGAATTTTTATCACGAGTGAGTGCTGGATTTTGTCCAGTTTTTAGAACATTTCTATCACATACTTGTTTGTAGTTAGTCCTTGCTCCCTTGCTCAGCCCTAGGCAACCATAGATCTGCTGTCTCTGTAGATTTACCTTTTCTGAATATTTTATAGAAATACAGAAATAGAATATAGTCTTTTATGTTTGGTGTAATGCTTTGGAAGTTCATTTATGTTAGCACGTGTCAATTGTTGTTCCTTTCTATTGTACCGCATTTTCTTTATCTTTTCACCAGTTGATAGACATTTAGTAACTTCCGATTTTTGACTCTTATGAATAATACTGCTATGAACATTCATGTACAAGTGTTTGTGTGGACATATATTTTAATTTTTCTTGGGGGTTACCTGGGAGTGAAATTGTTGGGTCATATGGTGAGTATACGGTTAACTTTGTGAGAAACTGCCACACTGTTTACCAAGAGTGAGTGTGCCTTTCTGCATTCCACCCAGCAATATGTGAAGTCCTACTTTTCCATATTCTTGTGAACACTTGGTATTGTTAGTACTTTGAGTTATAGCCGTTTTAGTGAGTGTGTAATGGTATCTCATTGTGGTTTTAATTTCCATTACCCTCATGTTGAACATCTTTTCATGTCATTCATATATTTTTTGGATAAATGTCTGTTTACATCTTTTGCCTAAATTATGTTTTTGTTATTGAAACAAAGTTGACACACAATGTTACGTAAGTTTCTGGTGTACAGCTTTTGCCTATTTTTTTCCCAACCAACATCATCTTTTTTTAAAATTTAAATTCAATGTAGTTAACATATAGTATATTATTAGTTTCAGAGGTAGAATTCAGTGATTCATCAGTTGTAATAACACCCAGTGCTCATTACATTATGTGCCCTCCTTAATGCCCATGACCCAGTTACCCCATCCCCCCACCCCTTACCCCTCCAGCAACCCTCAGTTTGTTTCCTATGGTTAAGAGTCTCTTGGGGTGGGGCGCCTGGGTGGCTCAGTTGGTTAAGCCACTGCCTTCGGCTCAGGTCATGATCCTGGAGTCCCGGGATCGAGTCCCGCATCGGGCTCCCTGCTCGGCGGGGAGTCTGCTTCTCCCTCTGACCCTCCCCCCTCTCATGTGCTTTCTCTCTCTCATTCTCTCTTTCTCAAATAAATAAATAAAATCTTTAAAAAAAAAAAAAAAAAAAAAAAAAGAGTCTCTTGGGGCACCCAGCTGGTTCAGTCAGTTAAGCGTCTGCCTTTGGCTCAGGTCATGATTCCAGGGATCTGGGATCAAGTCCCGCATTGGGCTTCTTGCTCAGTGGGGAACCTGCTTCTCCCTCTGTCTCTGCTCCTCCTCTCTGCTTGTGCTCTCTCTTCTCTCACACGCGCTCTCTCTCTCAAAATAAATAAATAAAATCTTTTTTAAAAAAGGAAATAATTTATTTTAGTCTATCACTTGTCTTTGTACTTTCTTGATGGTATCTTTTGAGGAGTAAAAGTTTTAAATGTTGATGAAGTTCAATTTATTATTTTTTAATGGATTATGATTTTGTTATGATATCTAAGAAATATTTGCCTAACCCAAGGCCACAGAGATTTTTTCCTAGAGATTTTACATTTAGGTCTGTGATTCATTTTGAGTTATTATTATTTTGCATATGAATATCTATTTGTTTTAGCATCAATTTGTTAAAGAGACTATACTTTTTCCATTGAATTGCCTTGGCACTTCTGTTAAAATCAATTGCCATAGTGTTAATGTTTCATTGATCTATATGTCTATCCTTATACTAATACCACACTGGTTTGATATCTATAGCTTTTTTTTTAAATTTTTTAAAATTTTTTTTAAAGATTTTATTTACTTATTTGAGAGAGAGAGTGAGAGAGAGAGAGAGAGCACAAGAGGGAGGAGCGGGAGAGGGAGAAGCAGACTCCCTGCCGAGCAGGGAGCCCGATGCGGGACTCCATCCCAGGACTCCAGGATCATGACCTGAGTCGAAGGCAGTCGCTTAACCAACTGAGCCACCCAGGCGCCCTCTATAGCTTTATAATAGGTTTTTGTTTTTTGTTTTTGAAATCAGGCGGTGTTAGTTCTCGTCAACCTTGGTTTTCTTTTTCACACTTTTTTTTTTGCATTTCCGTATGCATTTTAAAATTAGATTATCTGTTTGTACAAACAAGCCTGCTGAAATTTTGACAGGGATTTGATAGACATTGAATCTGTAGGTCAGTTTGGGGAGATTATCATCTTACCTATATTAGTCTTCCAGTCCATGAACATGGTATGTCTTTCCATTGATTGACATCTTCTGTACTTTTTCCAAGCAACGCTTTGTAGTTTTTACTATACAGGGCTTAAACTACTTTTCTTAAGTTTTTTCTTTTTCTTATTTTTGATATTATTGTGAATGGAATTACTTTTGTTGAGTTTTTCTTGATATTATTGTACTATACGTGCTTCCCTTTGTCAGGGCATATCTGCCTGAAGCCACCAAATATGACTGCAGTGAAGACCATCCTGTCTGGTCATTCTCAGCAGTTATTGTGTGATCTTGTCAAAGAACCATCATAAACAGATTAATTGGAATACAGACTGCTTCAACTGTGAGGAAGGCTAGAGTTCGGAAAGGAAGTGTTTGATGTAGGTTTGCACATGTCCCCCTGACTTGAGTGGGTTCGGCTACAGACCCCTGAAGAACAGAACTAGGAATCCAGACTACTATTAGGATGAAACCAGAATTTGTGATCACCTAAGGCAGTATTAGCATGTGTCATAGGTTCAGTGACCATCTTTTCTCCTAAAACAAGTGTGAATATATGTCTGAATGTGTATGGAACTCTGCATACCAAATACATTATCCCCGGTAGATGTGAATGGGCCACCCTAGGTCAAGTTTGATTTGTGGCCCATTGCTTCCTTTTCTTCCCCCTCTAACTGTCCTGCACTCACCTCTCTAAAAGAAAAACCTAAAACATCTAGAATACTTTAACTTTTTTTTTAAGATTTTTTAAAAATTTATTTTTATTTTGACAGAGACATAGCGAGAGAGGGAACACAAGCAGGGGGAGTGGGAGAGGGAGAAGCAGGCTTTCCGCGGACCAGGGAGCCCGATGTGGGGCTCGATCCCAGGACCCTGAGATCATGACCTGAGCTGAAGGCAGAAGCTTAACAATTGAGCCACCCAGGCGCCCCTAGAATACTTTAACTTTTTAAAAAAGATTTATTTATTTGAGAGAGAGTGCGTGTGCATGCAAATGGGGAGGGGGCAGAGGGAGAGGGAAGCAGACCCCCAGCTGAGCATGGAGCCTGACACAAGGCTCCATCCGACCACCCTGAGATCACAAACTGAGCCGAAATCAAGAGTCAGATGCTCAACCGACTGAGCCACCAGGTTTCTATATTTCTTAAGTTTATCTCTTTTAAGTAAGGAAATGCTCTCACCTTTTGAGGGAACTTTGGGTAACAACAATAGTGCAACCAGTGGTGGAGGTTGGGGGAGGTCAGAAAGCCCCATACTACCCAAGAGCCACCTGAAACGAGCCTTTAGGCTTGTTTGTGTGGTCTAAGGGACTATCAGGAGGACAATTCACTGTTAAGAGCCCTGGCTGAGATTTTCCAGCGGTATTCTTCAGAATCCCCACTGACCTCCGTCTTTCTGTCACACTGGCACTCAGCTCGCCATGTGCGGCATGCCTGGGAGGCCCTCCTTCCCACTTCTCTCTGTCTCTGCCCCATCTGTCCTAGCCGGGCTTAGCTGTGTCATCTGGTGTCTTTCCAGTGGAGGGAGCTATCTGGGGCGGGGTGGAGGGGGGGGGGCGGGGGTCAGGCTCTTCTACTAGAAATGGTGCTCTGTGGACTGCTGGGTTCAGTTGTTACTTTGTTTAGGTGTCCCCATCAGTGTTGATTCTGGGAATAGCCACTTGGGACCTGAGGTGCCTTCATTTTGAATTCAAGATGAATTCAAATCTTTGGCAATACTTGTGCTCTAATACAGCAGCATGTTCTTTTTTGAGAGTGTTATTTTTCCTCTGAAGTTTTAAAAGTTAGAGATTATGGCTGTCTAAGGACCGGTTTTCATTTGCCAACTGTTTTCTGTAATTCTTTGTGCTTTTTTTTTTTTTTAAATCTTTGAATGAGAAACACAGTAGAGGTATTTCAAGGTTGAATGCTATTCATTTTGCCGATTTTATTCTGTTTTGATTTTAGGAGAAACTCGCTCTTCGACAGCAGCTGAATGAAGCAAAGCAGCAACTCCTGCAGCAGGCAGAATACTGTACGGAAATGGGAGCAGCGGCCTGCACCCTTTTGTGGGGCGTCTCCAGCAGTGAGGACGTCGTCAAAGCCATTCTGGGAGGAGTAAGCATGACCACTGGGCTCCCTGGGTATTGTCCATCAGTGTTGATGGAACCCAGAGGGTACAGTGTGTACTAAGGAGCTTACAGATGAAGTCCACATCTTGTGTTCATTCATCCAGTAGCGCCGGGCCCAGCAGTGTGTAGGGCCTGGTGTAAGCCGGTGCTCTAGGGGTGCGGAATGAGTCTGTGTGGTGTTTGTGGGGTGGTACCACTTCAGTTCCTTGACATCTACACACATTTAACAGAGTTTAAGTGCTTCTCTGTAGGTTATCCCATGAGTAACGCAATATTTGATTTGTTGAAAGTTGCATGTTATTTATGTATTTGTGTACTTTAGTAGTACGCACACACACTCCCACACACTCAGAAAACTTCCCAGAGGAAGAGAGGTTTGACATGGCCTTTGATGAACTCGAGTAGGTGGCAAGGGCAGACAATGGGGAGGGGAGAGGAATGGCATCATCAGAGGCATGGGCTGAGAAGCCGGAAGTTAGTGTTGGGGGCCACGCATGGGTCAGTGGACACAGAGTAGAGGGTCAGTGCGGTAAAGTCATGGGGAGATAACCCTGCGGAAGTAGGATGCAATGTGATTTTGGGAGGCCTCAGAAGCCAGGTTGCTGATTTTACCCAGTAGGGTGGTAAGACTGGATTCCTGAGGGTTTTGAGTAAAAGAATGGTGGGGCGAGAGACTTCAGGAAGATTGTCCTGACTGTGAATGAGGGTGGATAGGAGCAGGGTGGGTGTGGGAACGAGACAGGAAGACTAACTGGCAGGCCCTTCTGGTGGCTCAGGGCTCAGGCAGCGCCCTGCTGTGAGGGGCAGGGAAGGCAGGTGTGGTGCCAGGGGCCTGTGGCTGCACTCTAGGAGGAGGGTGTGCTTGTGAATGGGAGTACAGATACGGGGGAGGTTCGACAGGAGGCCAGCAATCCATTACTTATGACTTGGAGAAACAAAAATTGTGTGTGACTTTAGTGGAGATTAATTGTATTTTAACATTTATTGAGCTTTATTTACGTGTAATTTACACATAAAATTTACCCATTTGTGAGTGTACAATTTTAGTGGTTTTAGCTCATTTCCAGAGTTGTGTAACCATCCCCACAACCCAGGCTCAGAACATTCTATCAGCCCGTGAAGTTGCCTTGTGCCGTTGGTATATATGTGTCGGCTTTGAAGCTATCCCTTAGAACCCTAGCACCCCGGGAAGCGTTTCAAAAGTTCTGTGTGCTTGGAGGGACTTCTGCTGAGTAATGAAGATTTAAAGTGCCCAGCAAGCCTGCTCACTGCCTTTGTCTCTTGACATGTTGAGGTTTCTGTTAAGATTTTGTTTGAAACTCCATTCTCCAATGGTTGAAACCTGTGGCTTCATGCCTGGAACCAACAGAGAACGTATTTTTCTGGCATATTCCTAGTGGATTTTGGATGAACCCATCCTCATACTGCCACCACTGTAAACTCATGCCGTTCCCTCACATATATTTTATTTTGCTCCTTCCATCAGTCTGCAGGGTAGTTTTTCTACAGATTCCAGATTTCCTTTTTCTGTTCTTTTCCATATGGGAACTTGGAATGAAGGAGCAGACTTTTGAATACTGCTTCTGTCATTAACACAGAGTCTTCCTTTTATGCCTTTGTACTCTTGTAATGTTTTGTACCAGTGTTTGTGCAGGGCTGTGATACTTTCCTTTCCAAACTTTCAGGATAAAGCTTTGAAGTTTTTCAACATCACTGGTCAAACAATGGAGAGTTTTGTGAAGTCACTGGATGGGGATGTCAAGGAGCTTGATTCCAATGAAAATCAGTTTGTGTTTGCTTTGGCTGGGATCGTAACAAGTAAGTCATTCTTTTGAGATGCAGTGACTGTTAGCCATGTCTCTGGAGTG
>NW_023270699.1:2681032-2776995 GCF_011800145.1 Mirounga leonina
CCCCCCCCCCCCCCCCCCCCCCCGCGAATCTGGTAAGCGTCAGTCAGTAAGAAGACTGATCTAGGAAACAGGATGGTTTTGCATGTTCTGTTCAGTTCTGTGCGTGGAAGGAAGTCAAAACAAAACTAAGTTTAGCTGCTTGTTATTAGGAATCATTTTACGAACATCTAGCTGAAGTAGAAGCCTTAAGCGTAAGCGAAGCTCTTGCTATTGTTTTGGTACAATAATTAAATAATTCCAAAACCCTAAATTGTCTCCCAAAGATTACAGTTTTTCTAGGATAGAATTCTACGGCAAAACTGCTGTAAGGAATAAGGCCAAGTAACTAGATAATTAATAAATCCTATCTTAGTATAGTGGGAGGTGGTAGTTACTAGTATTATTGTTCTGATGTCAGTGAAATAGTTAGATCTATTGCCATGACTGTTAGATTTACTCTTTATATATTTGCTCTTTCCCATTGCTCTTTCCTTTCTGCTCTGTCCTATGCCACTCTTAGGGTAATTCTCTGCTATTAAAGAGAGAGGAAATCTTATTTTTCCTCATGGCATTATCCTTCATTTACTGAAATCCTAATAAGGTAGAACCTGTGTAGACATTTTCTTCATAATCCCTTAAAAATTGGTGATACTTCTTTGAGGTGGATATTGAGACTGTGACAGTGTCTGGGCCAGTCCTGGTTTAGCCTGGCCCTTTTCCAGGATCGCATGGCACGCTTCCGACAGGGCGCCTTCAGGTGGAGGGGGCTTGCATTGCTCCACTTTTTAAATTGTTTTAAGGTCTTTTTTTAAACAGAAGGCATGCAAAGTGAGATAAGTCAGAGAAGGAAAATACTGTATGATCTCACTCAAATGTGGAATTTAAGAAACAAAACAAACAAGAAAAGGGGAAAAAGAGAGAGAGAGAGAGAAACCAAGGAACAGACTCTTAACTCTAGACAACACACTACACTGGTGGTCACCAGAGGGGGAGGTGAGCCGGGGGATAGAGGAAATAGGGGGTGGGGAGTGAGGAGTGCACTTGTCCTGATGAGCACCGGGTGATGTATGGAAGTCCAATCACTACATTGCACACCTGAAACTAATATTACACTGTATGTTAGCTACCTGGAATTGAAATAAAAACTTACAAAAAATTAAAATTTACATACAGTAAACTCACCCATGTCATGAATGTAAGAGCTCCCGAGACTTGATAGCAGAGCACCCTTGTGTCCGTGATCATCACTTCTCCATTCTTCTACTTGTCCCTGTCCTCCCACATACTCGCACTACCGCAGGCAAGCAATGTGGGAAAGAGATGGGCTGGGAGTTGAGGCCCAGTGGCCAGTTCAGCTTCTGTCTCTGACCAGCCCTGTGTTCTTGTGTCCGTGACCCTCGGTTTCATCTTCTGAGGAGTGTCTCAGACCCCACGTGGTGACTGAGGTCTGTGCTAACCCTAGGCTTGAGTGGTTGTGCCTGTGGAAGGGGAAGGTGCCAGTTCTGTCCCTTGACCTGTGTGTGGTCTTCTGTCTGCTAGTCCGAGTCTGTAGGGAAGAGTCCGTGATAGCACTTGGGTGGTTTCCACTCTTTGGCTATTACAGGTCTTGCTGCTGTGAACATTCATGTAGAAGTTTCTGTGTGAACGCATGTTTTTGGTTCTCTTGGGCATACACCTAGGAGTGGAATTGCTGGGTCATAGGATAGTTCTGTGCTTCACTTTCTAAGAAACTGCCAGACCATTTTCCCCAGCAACTGTGCCATTTTACACTCTGATGGCTACTTTTTCCTGTGTCTTCAGGACAGTCCATCTTTTTCTGTGTGTGTGTGTGGGTATGTATCTTTGGTGTTGTTGGAGGTGGTTGAGCTCTAGGAGAGATCATCAGGGACTGCCTAGATCCTCACCACTGTTGTTGGATGTCCTTAAAGGCGAGGTTGGCTTGTAGAGAGCTGATCTCCAGTTTGAGTACTGATCACCATCATTTTGTCCTGGTTCTGTGTCTGAATCATTTATTGAATTTACTGTCAGGACAGTAGCCAAACAGAAGCATTTAAGACTCAGGCAACAGATAATGGAGCTGTGTAACTGGATGCACTAGAAGAAGAAAGACACTCTGAAACCATGACCCAGGTGACTTCATAAGCAGCCCAGAATTGCTCCTTTTCCCTAGTGAGGTAAGACCGAGCAACAAGCAGCACTAAGGCAGGCTCTGGGCAGGAGTGTCCTTCCTAAATTCTCTTCTGGCATGGACACTTCTTGAACTACAGAGATAACTAGGAGGCTCTCTGTCATCAGACAAGTGTAATAAGGGGCTGGGTTGAGGGTGTTCCGTTGACATACTAACTTATGAAAAGGAGGAAGGAGCACTGTTTCATGATTAGTTAACTGACTAGAAGAAAAGTGCTGGTATTTCTAGTTAGTGTCTGGGATGATACTGCGTGTGATGCCATAAGGCTAAAAGGTGATCCTAGTTCAGGCCTGAAGACTGTTGGATTTGGCTGAGTGGCAGTTGCTCTGAGATAAGTAGGCAGTAAGCCTTGCCCCCTGGGTCAAGGGACAGGCTCTGAGAGGAGGTGGGTCTTTGATGCATGCCTTGTTGTTGAGGTAACATTCCTAGAGCATCACTTTTCAATCTCAGCACTAGAATTTTCTGTTGTGGGAGCCTTCCTTTGTGTTGTAGGAGGTTAGCAGCACGCCTAGACTCTACCCATTAGAGAGGCCTATAGTAGCCCCCGAAGTGTGACAATCAAAAATGTCTCCAGATATTGCCGAGTATCTCCTAGGAGCAAAATCACCTTTCTCTGCCACTTTGAGAACCACTGCCCTAGATCATGACCTTAACCTTTCATGTACATAGACAGATTTATGATACTCTGGGATATGAGAGGTAATTGTTGAAAGAAATTTCAGGATCATTGAAGGCATTTTTTGTTTCTGTGTTCCATGGGCATGGTTCTGACATACTTGATTTAGTTAAGTCACACAGATGTCTTGCTAATTCAGGAGAATTTGGTATATATTATCTACAATATCTAGTTAGTCATAGAAATTTTCTTAATTGTCTTTTAGTGATTAGTCTTGGATAATTTTGGATATTTTGTAATCTTTCCTTAGATAATAGCTTTCCTTCAGTTGACGGAGTATGGCCTAGATAAAGAAATGCTGTTTTGTGGAATTGGAGTGTTTCCTTAGATGCTCATGTCCTTTTTCATCTTGCTCAGTGAGGAAATAATTATAGTCAACCTTGGAGTTTTCCAGATTAATGGAACATAAGAGGCAGTTAATGTACATGTTGGATCAGAGGGATCCCCAACAAAGACTTCACCCAAGTATCCTTAAGATCTGGGATTAAGATTTGAGAGAAGTGTGGAACTTCAGTGAATCCCTGGGGATATAACTTTCTAGGTGAATTGTTGGTTTTTCTAGGTGAAGGCAAGTAAATTGGCCAACTTTATAGAATGGGACACTAAAGAAACCTGAGCATTAATCTGTTACTGTAAAGAATTTGGCTTCATCTAAAAAAAAAAAAGGATGCCTGTGTGGCTCAGTTTGTTAAACGTCTGGCTTCAGCTCAGGTCATGATCTCAGGGTTCTGGTATCGAGTCCCACATCGGGCTCCTTACTCAGCAGGAAGCCTGCTTCTCCCTCTGCCTGCCGCTCCCCCTGCTTGTGCTCACTTGCTCTCTCTCTCTCTCTGGCAAATAAATAAATAAAATCTTAAAAAAAAAAAAAAAGAATTTGGCTTCAGAAGGCACAAAGAGAGGGTGGGTGGCATATGGTTGGGCAGTACAGCAAAATGGGGTATAATTGTTTTGTTACTTGTTCACAGATCTTGGATGAAGCCATATCCTTGACCATTAGGCTTTTTTTTTTTTTAAAGATTTTATTTATTTATTTGACAGAGAGAGACACAGCGAGAGAGGAAACACAAGCAGGGGGAGGGGGAGAAGGAGAAGCAGGCTTCCTACGGAGCGGGGAGCCTGATGCGGGGCTCGATCCCAGGACCCTGAGATCATGACCTGAGCTGAAGGCAGATGCTTAACGACTGAGCCACCCAGGCGCCCCGACCATTAGGCTTTTTAAAAAACAGGTGACACTAGGGGATTGCAGGGACTGGTACAAGGAATGACTAGTCCTTTTTCTGTGAAGCTGGTCACAGTTGGCCTGTGGCCTTCTGAGGCTTCAGCTCAAGAGGGCATCAAGAAATTAAAGATTTAGCAGAACTCTTTTGGCTTTTGGTCTAGTTATTGGACTCTGTCCATAGAATCTTTTCCTCATAGAGATTTTGGGACATAGTTCATTCTTGGTAATTTCTTGAATCATACATAGTTGGACAAATTAATATTCCGATCAGCTATAATTTGTGTATGGGAGAATTCTCTGGGATTTCTACAAGTCATCCTTCTGTAGTCCCACAAAAATCAGATCAGCCAAACTACGAGCAAAACTGAGTTCTGGGGGCCACTTCCCAGTGGGACTGGGCATCCTCTCAGCTCCGAGGGGGGTTTCCATGAAAAGCGTACAGAAGCAGAGTTTTCACATTGAGACTGCCCATGGCCCTTGACGCTCTCCCTCACCCCTGACAGCTGAATAATTGACTTGATAAGAAACTACTACAGCAAATGCAAAGAAACAAAAAACAAACAATAAAACAAAGGTCACAATATTAAAATTAGAGGAAACTTGCTTATGTTTCTTAAAAAAAATATGGTACAGTGTTAGTACTGCAGATAAGAGGTTTATATACAAGAACAGGTCCAAGATGAGCAGCTGAGACTAAGTAATGTATCAAACATGAAAATTGTATCTCTGTTGTTACTGTTATTTTTAATTAATTAATTAATTTTTTAAAAAAGATTTTATTTATTTATTTGACAGAGAGAGACAAAGCGAGAGAGGGAACATAAGCAGGGGGAGTAGGAGAGGGAGACGCAGGCTTCCCGCCGAGCAGGGAGCCCGACGTGGGGCTCGATCCCAGGACCCTGGGATCAGGGCCTGAGCCGAAGGCAGATGCTTAACGACTGAGCCACCCAGGCGCCCCTGAATTTTATCTCCCAACCCATCCATGCAGGTTGACCTCTTCAGCACAGTTTGGATTTCTTTCTTTCTTTCTTTTTTTTTTTTTTTAAGATTTTACTTATTTATTTGACAGAGAGAGACACAGCGAGAGAGGGAACACAAGCAGGGGGAGTGGGAGAGGGAGAAGCAGGCTTCCCGCGGAGCAGGGAGCCCGATGTGGGACTCGATCCCAGGATCCTGGGATCATGACCTGAGCCGAAGGCAGATGCTTAATGACTGAGCCACCCCAGGCGCCCCTGAATTTTATCTCCCAGCCCATCCATGCAGGTTGACCTCTTCAGCACAGTTTGGATTTCTTTCTTTTTTTTTTTAAGATTTTATTTATTTGACAGAGAGAGACACAGCGAGAGAGGGAACACAAGCAGGGGGAGTGGGAGAGGGAGAAGCAGGCTTCCCGCTGACCAGGGAGCCTGATGCGGGGCTCGATCCCAGGACCCTGGGATCATGACCCAAGCCGAAGGCAGACGGTTAATGACTGAGCCACCCAGGCGCCCCTATTTTAAATTTATTTTTAAACAGGTTTTCTGAGATATAATAATATACTCTACAAATCGCCAATTTAAAGTATACACTTTGATGGTTTCATGTGGTTGTGCCTCCATTTCCACAGTTCATTTTGAATCATTTTCATCACCCTGAGAAGAAAGGAAGAAATCCCCCTAACCTTAGCCATCACTCCCCAATACTGCCATTCCCCAAGCTCTAGGCAACCACTGATCTGCTTTCTATCTCTGGATTTGCCTATTCTTGACATTTCATATGGTAGAATCATAGCGTATGTGGTCCTTTGTGCCAGGCTTCTTTCACTTAGTGTCATGTTTTCGAGGTCTGTCCACGTCATTCCTTTGTATGGCAGGGTGATATTGTGTACGGCCATACCACATTTATTCATTATCAGTTGATGGATGTTGGGTTGTTTCTACTTTTTTGTTATTATGAATAATGATGCTGTGAACATTTGTGTACAAGTTTTGGTGAGGACATGTGTTTTCATTTCTAGGGGTAGAATTGCTGGGTCACATGATCATATGGTTTTAACCATCTGAGGGGCTGTCAGGCCATTTTCCAATCCTACCAGCAATGCCTGAGGGCTTCAGTTGCTCCAGATACTCATCAGTATTTTTTAATTAACTTTCTGATTGTGGCCATCCTAGTGGGCGTGAAGTGGGATCTAACTGTGGTTTTGATGTGCATTTCCCTGCTGGCTGATAATGTTGAGCATCCTTTCATGTACTTATTGGCCATCTGTATGTCTTCCTTGGGGAAATGTTTATTCAACACTTTTGCCCATTTTGAAATTTGTAAGAGTTTTTTTTGTATATTCCAGATACCAGTCCCTTATCAGATATGTGATTTATAAAATTTTTCTCTCATTCTGTCACTTGCCTTATTACTTTCTTGATAGCATCCTTTGAAGTACAGAAGTTTTAAATTTTGATGATATCCAGTTTTTTTATCTTTAGTTGCTTGTGTTTTTGGTGTCACATCTGAGAAACCATTGTCTAATCTAAGGTCATGAAGATTTATATATATATATATTTTTTTTAAGATTTTATTTATTTGAGAGAGAGAGAATGAGAGAGAGCACATGAGAGGGAGGAGGGTCAGAGGGAGAAGCAGACCCCCTGCTGAGCAGGGAGCCCGATGCGGGACTCGATCCCGGGACTCCAGGATCATGACCTGAGCCGAAGGCAGTCGCTTAACCGACTGAGCCACCCAGGCGCCCCAAGGTCATGAAGATTTATCCCTATGTTTTCTTCTAAGACTTTTATAGTTTTAGCTGGACATTTAAGTCTTTGGTCCATTTTGAGTTAATTTTTATATTTGTTGTCAGAGGTTCGACTTTATTTGTTTGCATGGGAATATCCAGTTGTTCCAGCACCATTTGTTAAAAAGATTATTCATTTGTCCTTTCTCCATTGAATTATTTTGACAGCCTTCTTGAAAATCAGTTGAGGAAAATAATATGAGGGCTTATTTCTGGATTCTCAATTCTACCATTGATCTATATTTCTGTCATTATGCTAGTACCTTGTTATTATAATTTCTATTGATATAAATAAGACAAAATTATTACAACCTAAAGCAAAAATATCAGACATAACACATCTCAACTCTTTGTATATATGTATTTAAGACTTTAAAAAAAAGATTTTATTGAGAGAGAGAGACAGGATGAGAGAGAACAGAAGCAGGGTGGAGGGGCAGAGGGAGAGGGAGAAGCAGGCTCCCCGCTGAGCAGGGAGCCCAGCGCGGAGCTTGATCCCAGGACCCCAGGATCATGACCTGAGCAAAAGGCAGACACTTAACTGACTGAGCCACCCAGGCACCCCAAGATTTTTTTTTAAGTAATCTCTACACCCAGCCTGGGGCTTGAACTCATGACCCTGAGATCAAGAATCGCATCCTCCTCTGACTGAGCCAGCCAGGCATTCCTCAACTCTTTGTATTTTTATCAGCATCCATAACTGACACCAGATTAATTTCTTAAATTATGTAATTACTATGGTAACTTATAGAAATAATTGTAAATAATTTTAAAGAAAAATAAACCTATAAAATATAAGTACATTTTAACAGAAAATTACACTAGCAATCCTTTGTAGTCTTGGAGTTGCCTCATAAGCATCCCAAACAGATTGACGAATACTGGGGCCATGTGTAGGAATTAATTCATACTTATTTTACTTGGTAGTTTGCTCTTTAGTTATTGATACTCAGTGAAGTACAGGATTGGCGTTCGCTATTCCAATACTGGATACATGGTACGGGATTTGTTGTGCTTTGTTGGATGATGTTTTGCTCTGTAACACTTTCTTCGGTGATACCTTAGTGATGTCCTGTTCTCTGTTGCTTATAACAAACCACCTGAAGCTTCAGGTCTTTAAACAAGCACATTTACTTTGCTTATGAGCCTGCAGTTTGCTCAGGGCTTGGCAGGGGTGATTTGCTGCCCCTCTGCCGTGTATGGGGCCTCAGCTGGGGCCGCTCAAAGCATGGAGCGATGGAACAGTGGGGGGCTCGTGGGGGCCGCTCTCCTCATGTAGTCTCAGGGCTTCTCACTGTGCCCTCTTTCTATGGTCTTTGCATCATGGCAGCCTCAGCATAGTTAGAGTTCTTTCTTAGTGACTCTGGGCTTCTAGAGAAGGTGGCAAGAGACCAAGGTAGAAGCCTTGAAAGTCACACAGTGTTAGTTCTGCTGCATTCTGCTAGTTACACAAGTCACAGAGCAGGGACAATTCAGGGTTTGCATGTTGGAGGCATGGTCTGTGGGCAAGTCATCTCTGGAAATTGGCTACTAAAGGATGTAGCTAGATGTAAGTTTTTCTGTGGGGTTTCCAGGAGGTGGTCAGCTATAGTTGCTCAAAGAAGGCTTTCCTCTGAAAAACAACCTTAAAATGACTTTCTATGAGTTTATGATGCCAAATGCTTGAAGGTTCAGTTTCCCCGCAAATGTTTCTTTACTAAAATTAGAGTATGTCATATACTAGAAAATATAATTATCAGGTTCAAATTCATTGAACAAAGAAGGCAAGTTCATGTCAGTGAAGGGTCCCATCTTCAGTAAAGTGAAATTATATACCAGATAACACTGCATCAATTTATGAGGTGAAACTTGCTGGAAAGGCAAGCAGAAGTGGGAAAAAAAAAATCTGTTAGGTTTAAGAGACTTTTAATATCCCTCTCTTGATTCTTCTCAGTCCAGATAGACAAAAATAAATAGGAATGTCCAGGATTGATTCCATAAAGTTGATCTGATAGCATAGATAAAATTTTATATTCTGGGGCGCCTGGGTGGCTCAGTTGGTTAAGCAACTGCCTCTGGCTCAGGCCATGATCCTGGAGTCCCGGGATCGAGTCCCACATCGGGCTCCCTGCTCGGCGGGGGGTCTGCTTCTCCCTCTGACCCTCTTCCCTCTTGTGCTCTCTGTCTCTCATTCTCTCTCTCTCAAATAAATAAATAAAATCTTTAAAAAAAAATTTTATATTCTGCCATCAGATTAATCAGAGGCAGAAGAAATAAGTGATAAAATTCATCCTCCATTCTTGATAATTAACAGCAAACTGAAAATAGAAGAAAAGTTCCTTAAACTAGTAAAGGCTATTTATGAGGATCACATGTGAGACGCGTCTACCTGTGAATTACTGGAAGCACACCCCTCGGAGCGGGGAGGCCATGGCTGCTGCCCTGCTTCTCTTCCAGTTGGGCCTGTGCCTTTGAGTTAGGAGCGCTAGTTCCTGTACTCTTAGACCTAGCTAAAGAAGGGTCCCACCAACGCATGCTAAGTACCCTGGGAGCACTGATGTAACCTGATGGGTGTCCAGTGCTGCTGACAGAACCAGTATGAGCTGCGGCCTTGGAATGCCAGACGGAGCCCCGGGAATTACCTGGCTTGATCTCCATGCTGGTTTTGCAGGGCCTCAGGCATGAAGAAACATGATACTTGCCGACCCACAATAGGATGTAAAATTTAGAAAAAGAGCCTTTCTCAGGATGGTGTTCATATTCTTTCTTGATCTCATGATTTCAGTTTGCTATTGTGGTTCAAAGTCATTAGGATTTCACTCCCAGGACTGAAAGTGGATTTTAGTGTCTTTGGTCCCAGATAAAGTAATACGCATCCACCTTCAGTTTGAGCCCTGACTGCCCAGAGCTGTGTAATCCGGTATTCTGGAGCATGCTGTGGTCCGGTTGCAGACGCACTTAGATTCCGTGCTCTGTTCTGCTCCCGAGGCATCTGCTAATCACAGAGGACATTACTCATCACCTTAATAACCGCTGTGGTTGTCAGTTACTCTTTCTGGGCTGTCAGCTCCTGGATGGCGCTGTTTGGTAGCACCTCGTGGGCTAGTCTGTGTTTTCATTAGGTCTGTTCAGGAAAAAATAGCAAAAAATGCTCTGTCTCGGGGCGGCTTTTCCAGACTCTGGAGTAACCGTGATTCTGATGCTCTGTTCTGTCTTTCTGTTGCAGATGTTGCTGCCATAGCGTGTGGTCGCGAGTTCTTGGTTAACTCAAGTCGGGTGCTGCTGGACACCATACTGCAGCTTCTGGGGGACCTGAAGCCAGGACAGTGTACCAAACTCAAAGTGTACGGTGGACGATGTTAAAAAGCTCATGTTTATTTAGTTAATAGTTAGAATTTGCTGATTGGGCTTCTTTTTCAAGTAAACACAGTTAACTTGGCAATAGTTCTAAAAAAATAGAAGAAACACATTGCCTGGAGAATTAAGGGATGCACTCTTTATTCAGTACTCTTTTAGAAAAATCATAAGAAACGAAAACAATGTTCTCACCTTAGAGCAATCAGTGAGTCCCAGATGCTATTATGTGACACTTCAGTTTATATTAATTACCTCGAAATGAACCTGTATTCATTTGTTACAGCAGTGTCCCACTGCCAGGGACCCAAACCTGTATTGGGTTTCTACTGGGTAACAAGTCTCGTGGTTAAAACAACACGTCCTTCATGCTTCTGTAGGTTAGAAGTCTGAGATGGCTTGCCTGGGTCTCTGACTAGGGTCTCTGGCCAAAACCAAGGTGTTGTCCAGGCTGGGCTCTTTTCCAGAGGCTCTGGGCAAGAGTGCTTCTAGGAATGTTCAGGTTGCTGGCGAATCCAGTTCCTTGCACTTGTAGGACTTAGGCCCCTGTTCCTCGCTGGCTGTCACATGGGGGCTTTTTTAGCTTGCGGGGCTGACCGAATTTCTGATTATATGAGCCACCCATCTTCGAGCTCTGGCAGCTCACTGAATCCTTCTTACACTTGGGAGCTCTCGGACTTCCTCTTCTGCTACCAGCTAGAGAGAATGCTGTGCTTTTGATGGGCTCATGGGTTTAGTTAGGCATCACGGGATAAACTTCCTTTTGATGAACTCAGAGTCACCTGAGGAGTCATGTCAGTTACGTTTGCAGTGACTCTCTGCCATAGAACTGACCACGACCAGGGTGTTACATTGTGTCCAGCCTGGGGACTAGGGCAGGAGATGTTGGGCCATTTTAGGATTCTGCCTATCACACTGTTCATTCTAGGTGGGTGCTTTTCCTCCTTGGAACATTGTTTCTAATAGCTTCTTTAAAGTCTCTGTCATCTTGGTCTGGTGTTTCTTGGTGGTTTTTTCCCATGCGAGTTGGGATTGTTCCCATTTCTTCATGTGCTGAGTAATTTTGGGTTGTATTGTGGACATCTGAATATTGTGAGACCCTGGGTCTTGTTGAAACTGTGGAGAGTGTTGATGTTTTTGTTTGAGCAGGCAGTCAGCCTGGTTGGGTCCAGATCACAAGCTCTGACCAGCCTTTTGGGTATCGTGCTTTCAGGGTCACTTCCAGCTTCAGAACTGGCCTCTGGTGCCACCCATGCCAGCCTGACACCTGGGTCATCGCTGGCAATTTACTCCTCAGGCTGGGATGTGCTGTTTGTGATTGGACTCACATGTGCACAGCCTGGTGTGAGGCCAGGGGTTCTGAAGAGCCTTGTGAGGTCACCTGCCTGATCTCTTTACTGTCCCCCGTGTGCTGGGTACTTGGTAGTTACTGTCCTTCGCCTGGAGTGCTGGGGTTCCACGTGCCCTGCTGTGTCCGACTTCTGCAGCTTCCAGGGCTGGGGAAGATTTCCTTCCCACACAGCCACGGTGACGTGGGGGCCCCACGCTCTGCAGGGCCCCTTCCTGATGCTCCAGCCTCAGTGGCACTCTGTGCAAGTCAGTGCTGCGCCTGGGCTTGGAGGCTGAGTGGTAAACTTGCTGATGGGTTGCTGGTTCTTGGAATTCTGGACTTCTTCCCAGTCTGCCTGCTTGCTCCTGTTTACTTTTCTGGGGTTTCACGGAGTTGCTCCATATATTCTGTTCAGAATTCATAGCTGTGTTCAGTGGAAGCAGGAGGGTGGGGTGTGACTCCCACCTTATCTGGAAGCAGATTCTCGAGTCTATTCTGATATTTTGTGCTAACAAATATATGTTCATGAGCAATATATAATACAACATAATGTCTAACTCATATGGTTTTGTGTATGTTTTTACATGTGGCTCTATGGATCTAGTTAATTCCTTTTACATATCTTGCATGAGAGAAGGTGTGACATTTGGGTCATTTTATCCTTGACTGACAGGCACTAGGTTATTTTCAGGTTTTACTCCTCACGTGGAGCGGTGTAGTGAGCATCTGTGGCAAATACCTCCTTGCTCACCTGTGTGAGCGCTTCTCTAGGAGCTGTCCCCAAAGTGCAGTATTTGAGAAGGAAGGAAAGCACACTTTCAGGTTGATAAGATGCTGCCAAACGGGTCACCAAAGCCTGCACTTCACCCACATGGCAGCAGTGTTCTGGGTCTCCCACACCTTCCTCAGTGCTTCATTCTTTGTTACTGTCTTATAAAGAATGCTTGTGTTCTCTACATCTGTCTGCCTGTCTCGAGATGGATATTACCAGTGAGTTGAAACTCTTTGCACAGGTTCAGAACAGGTTTTTTTCCTGTGAATTACCTGTTCATGTCTGTTGCCTGTTTTCTGTTGGGTTGTATTTTTCATGACTTGCTGTTGTTTTTTATGTGTTCTGGGATACTACACCATTGTTTGCATCTGTGGTCTGTACAAGGTCAGTGTTTATGGGGCCAGTTAGCCCCCTGCTCCACTTCTGAGGCAAGGCTTTGTGTGGGGGCTGCATCTCTTCTAGTCTCTGTGGTTCCAGCACATGGAGCTCTGTGCCTTTGCATCTTAGGCAGCCCTTGTCCTGCAGTGGGAGATGGGCAGACTTGCATTCAGAGATGTTTGCTTGCTTTCTTGGCAGTTTTCCATCTGCCAGGGAGCAAAGCCCACGTATGGACTGTTCGCCTCAAACCCCACTTGGGATTTCAGCATGCACCGTCCCGAAGCGGCTCTTCTCACTTCATAATCTCTGGCCGCCTTCTGATTTGCATGCCGCTTGGTCATGTTTTTCGTCACTGCTCACTCCCAACCTGGAGTCCTCTGGAACCAGGACCTTTCTTGTACTGCAAGTAAACTTATCTTTTTGGCCTCTCTCTCTGGACTGTAACTTGCCTCTTTCCTGGGGATTTTGCTTTCCTTTTCACCTCTATGATCAAAGGCTACTCATTTTCAGCAGTTTGGGTGCCTCAGACCCAGAGATGGGGATTTTTTAAAAAAAGACTTAAATTTTTTAGAGCAGTTTTGGTTTCACAGCAAAATTTGGAGGAAGATACAGAGATTTTCCATGTACCTTCTGCCCCCACACATGCCTAGTCTTTTCCACTATCAACATCACTCACCAGAATGGTATTTTTTTTTTTTTTTTTGCCAACAATGAACCTACATTGACACATCATAATCATCCAAAGACCATAGTATACCTGAATTTAATCTTAGTGCTGTACATTCGGTTGGTTTGGACCAATGTATTATGACATATATTCATCAGTACGGTAACATACAGAGTGTTTTCACTCCCCTAGAAACGTGTCATATTCTACCTGTTCTTTTTTCCTCCCCCCGCCCCTGCAACCACGGACCCTTTACTGTCTCCACAGTTCTGCCTTTGCCAGAGAGTCCTGTCGCTGGAATCACACAGAACGCTGTCCTCTCAGACTGGCTCTGTCACTCAGTGATCCACACTCACGGTCCCTCCATGTCTTCTCATGGCTTTGAGTTTTAAGAGTTCTTTGTATATTTTGGATAATATTCCTTTATCAGATGTGTCTTTTGCAAATATTTTCTCTCAGTCTGTAGCTTGACTTCTTAGTTTCCTGACATGGTCTTTCACAGAAGTTTTTAATTTTAATGAAGTCCAGCTTATCAATTATTTTTTTCACAGCTTTGGTGTTGTGTCTACAACAGGCATCACCGTATGGGTCATAGATGTTCTCCCAGTTATTCCCTGGGAGCTTTATAGTTTTGCATTTTACATTTGGGTCTGTGATTCACTTTGAGGTAATTTTTATGAAGCATGTAAGATTTGTATCCAGATTCATTTTTGTGTGTGTGGACGTCCAGTTGTTCTAGTGCCACTTGTTGAAGAGACTCTCTTTGCTTCCTTGTGTTGCCTTTGTTTCTTTGTCAAGGATCCGTTAACTATATTTGTGTGGGTCTATTACTAAGCTCTGTTCTGTTCCATTGATCTATTTGTCTTTTCTGTCACCAATACCACACTGTTTTGATCACTGTAGCTTTATGGTGAGTCTTGAAGTCAGGTAGTGTTGGTCCTATAACTTTGTTCTTTTTCAGTGCTGTGTTGGCTATTTTGGGCTTTTTGCCTCTCCATATAACCTTAGAGTCAGTTTGCTAATATCCACAAAATAACTTGCTGGGATTTTGATTGGGATTGCATTGCATCTACAGATCAAGTTGGGAAGAGCTGACATCTTGACAATGTTGAGTCTTCCTATCCATGAAAGTAGAATCAATCTATCTTTCTTTTCTTTTTTTTTTTTAAGATTTATTTATTTATTTGAGAGAGAGAGAGAATGGAGGGGCAGAGGGAGAGGGAGAGAGAAACTCCAGTAGACTCCTCACTGAGCTCAGAGCCTGATGCAGGGCTGGATCTCACGACCCTGAGATCATGACCTGAGCTGAACCCAAGAGTTGAACGTTGAACCAACTGTGCCACCCAGGAGCCCCAGTTTATCTATCTTTCTCCCTTCCCTTCCCTCCCCTCCCCTCCCCTTCCTTTCTTTTTTCTCCTTTCTTGTCTTTCTTTCTGTCTTCCATTTATTTAGTTCTTTGGTTCATCAGAGTTGTGTAGTTTTTTTCATACAGATCTTATATGTATCTTGTTAGATATACACCTGAGTATTTAATTTTTAGGGCTTGCTAATGTGAATGGTATTGCATTTTTAATCTCAAATTCTACTTGTACATTGTTGGTATATAGGAAAGTAGTTGACTTTTGTATGGTTACTGGTATCCTGAAAACTTGCTATAATCTTCTTAGTTCTAGGAGTTTTTTTTGGTTGATTCTTTTAGATTTTCTACATAGATGATTATGTCATCTGTGGACAAAGACAGTTTTATTTCTTCCTTCCCAATCTGTATACATTTTTTAAAAAAAGATTTATTTATTTGAGGGAGAGAGTGCATGCACGTATGTGTGTGAGCAGGGGGAGGGGCAGAGGGAGAGGAAAAGGGAAAGAGGCAGACTCCCTGCTGAGCTCAGAGCTCCACACAGGACTCAATCTCATGACCCTGAGGTCATGACCTGAGCTGAAACTAAGAGTTGGAGGCTTAGCCAACTGAGCCACCCAGGCGCCCCAATCTATCTTTTGTCCTTTCCTGCCCTGTCTTTCCTGTCTTCTCCTGTCCTCTCCATGGCAGACTCCGTGCCCAGCAAGGAGGCCAATGCAGGGTTCAGTCTCACAACCCTGAGATCATGACTTGAAATCATGACCTGAGCTGAAACCAGTTTGTCAAGTTTGTCCAGTAAACTATTCCTAGTTTACTGAGAGTTTTTATCATGAATGGATATTGGATTTTGTCAAATGCTTTTTCTAAATCTATTGATCTGGTTTTGTGATTTTTCTTTTTAGTCTATTGATGTGATGGATTACATTAATTGGTTTTCAAGTATTGAACCAGCCTTGCATACCTAGGATAAATGCCACTTGGCCATGGTGTATAATTCTATTTACGCATTTTTGGATTCAATTCACTAATATTTTGTTGAGGTTTTTTGCATCTGTGTTCATGAGAGGTATTGGTCTATAATTTTCTTGTCTTTTTTTTTTTTTTCTAAAGATTTTATTTATTTATTCATGAGAGACAGAGAGAGAGAGAGAGAGAGAGGCAGAGGGAGAAGCAGGCTCCCAAGGAGCAGGGAGCCCGATGCGGGACTCGATCCCAGGACCCTGGGATCATGACCTGAGCCGAAGGCAGACGCTTAACCATCTGAGCCACCCAGGCGCCCTATAATTTTCTTGTCTTTATCTGGTTTTGGTATTTGGGTAATGCTGTTCTCATAGAATGAGTTAGGAAATATTCTCTGCTTCTGTCCTCTGAAAGAGATTGTAGAGAATTAATACAATTTCTTCCTTAAATATTGGGTAGAATTCACCCGTGAACCCATCTGGGCCTGGTGTTTTCTGTTTTGGAAGGTTATTAATTACTGACTCAATTTCTTTAATAGATAAAGGCCTATACAGGTCATCTGTTTCTTCTTGTGTGAGTTTTGACAAATTGTGTCTTTCAGGGAACAGGTCCATTTCACCCAGGTTATCCAATTTGTGGACATTGAGTTGTTCCTAGTATTTGGTTATTATCCTTTCAATTTCCATGGGATCTGTAGTGATGTCCCTTTTTTCATTTCTGATGTTAGTAATGTGTATCCTCTGTCAAGTTCTTTTCAAAGAAACAGCTTTTGGTTTTCTTGATTTTTTTTTTCTACTGGTTTCTGTATTCAATTTTATTGATTTCTGCTTTAATTCTTATTTGTTTCTTCTGCTTATTATGGACTTAATTTGCTTTTATTTTTTGTGGTTTCCTGAGGTGGAAACCTAGATGATTGATTTTAGATCCTTCTTCTTTTCTAACGTGTATCCAGTACTATACATTTCCCTCTGAGCACTGCTTTTGCTGCATCTCACAAATTTGGTAAGTTGTATTTTCATTTTCATTTAGTTCAAAATATATATTTTTTAAGATTTTATTTATTTGAGGGCGCCTGGGTGGCTCAGTCATTAAGTGTCTGCCTTCGGCTCAGGTCATGATCCCAGGGTCCTGGGATCGAGTCCCACATCGGGCTCCCTGCTCCGCGGGAAGCCTGCTTCTCCCTCTCCCATTCCCCCTGCTTGTGTTACTGCTCTCGCTCTCTCTCTGTCAAATAAATAAATAAAATCTAAAAAAAAAAAAAAAAAAAAAAGATTTTATTTATTTGACAGAGGACAGTGAGAGAGGGAACACAAGCAGGAGAAGGAGAGGGAGAAGCAGGCTTCCTGTGGAGCTGGGAGCCTGATGTGGGGCTTAATCCCAGGACCCTGGGATCATGACCTGAGCTGAAGGCAGACGCTTAAATGACTGAGCCACCCACGCGCCCCAGTTCAAAATATTTCTAAATTTCTCTTGAGACTTCTTTGATCCATGTGTTATTTAGAAGTATGTTGTTTAATCTCCAGGTACTTAGGGATTTTCCAGTTATCTTTCTGTTACTGATTTCTAGTTGAATTCCACTGTGGTCTGAGGGGTGTTAGTCTCTAGTTATAATAGTGGATTTATCTATTTCTGCTTGCAATTCTTTTGCTTCACATGGTTTAACGCTCTGTTGTTAGGTGCATATATGTTAAGGATTGTTATATCTTCTTGAAGGATTGACCCTCTTTTATTATGTAAATACCGTTCTTTATCCCTGGTAACTTCCTTTGTTCTGAAGTTGCTGTGTCTGAAATTAACATAACTGCTCCTACTTTCTTTCAGTTGGTGTTAAAATGGTATATTTTCCTCCATCTGCTTACTTTTAATCTATATTTTTTTAGAGGGGTGGAAGGGGGAGAGGCAGAGGGAGGGAGAGAATCTTAAGCAGGCTTCATGCCCAGCGCAGAGCCCAGTGTGGGGCTTGGTCTCATAGCCCTGAGATCATGACCTGAGCCGAAACCAAGAGTTGAATAGAATGCTTAACTGACATAGCCACCCAGGTGCCCCACTTTTAATCTATATTTATCTTTATATTTAAAGTGGGCTTCTCGTAGACTACATACAGTTGAGCTGTGTCTTTGATCCACTCTGATGGGCAGTCTTTCCATAGGTGCGTTTGGACCATTGACGGTCACAGTGATGACTGATACCGTTGGACTAATGTCGACCACACCCGTGACTCTTCTCTATTTGTTGCCTTTGGTCTTTGTCCTGTTTTTGTCTTCCCCTCTTTTTCTGCCTTGCATGGTTTTAATTGAGCATTTTATATGGTTCCGTTTTCTCTCCTTTTGTAGCGAATCAGCTAAACTACTTTTTCACTGGTTTTCCTTGCTGCCCTACAGCTTGCAGTACGTTTACAACTAATCCACTTCTTTCAGATAATACCGTGTCAGCTCCCAGGTGTTAGGAGTGCCTTCTGGTCACGTGGTCATCCTGATTCCTAGCCCCCCATGCCTCGTGTCCCTGCTGCCATGCACTTCCTTACCTGCAAGTCATGATCATTGACTGACGTCGTGCCTGTTATTTTGAATGAACTGCTGATAGATCAAGTAAGAATAAGAAAAGCAAGTTTTTACTTTTCCTTCACTTATTCCTTCTTCAGACCTCTTTCTTTTTTTAAAGTAGATTTGAGTTCTGACTTATGTTCCTTTTCTCTAAAGAGCTTTTAACATTTCTTGCAAGGCAGGTCTATTGGCAGCAAATTCCAATTTTTGTCTAAGAAACTCTTCGTTTCTCCTTCATTTTTTTAAAGATTTTATTGTCAGTGAGAGAAAGAAAGAGAACAAGCAGGGGGAGCTGCAGGCAGAGGGAGAAGCAGGTTCCCCACTGAGCAGGGAGCCTGATGTGGGGCTTGATCCCAGGACCCTAGGATCATGACCTGAGCTGAAGACAGACACTCAACTGACGGAGCCACCCAGGCGCCCTTCTCCATTATTTTTTAAAGGATAATTTCATTGGATGCAGAATTCTAGGTTTTTTGTTTTTTGTTTTTTTTCCCCTCTCAACACTTTAAATATTTCGCTCTCCTCTCTGAGGAGAAGCCGGTGTAATTCTTGTCTATGGTCCCGTTTAGGTAGGTGTTTTTTTCCTTTGGCTTCCCTGTTCAGGATTTTTTTCTTTATCTCTGATTTTCTGCAGTTTGGAAATGATGTTCGCAGGTGTAGTTGATTTTTGCACTGTCTTCCGCTGCTTTCTCTCTCGCTTCTCCTCTGCTGTTCCCACTTCACAGAGGTCATACCTTCTGTGTCGTCCCACAGTCCTTGGGCATTCTGCTCTGGTTTTTTGTCTTTGTTCCCTTTGTGTTGTAGTTTTGCCGGTTTCTTTTGATATATCCTCCAGTTCAGAGATGCTTTCTCAGCCATGTCCAGTCCACTAGGAAGCCCATCAAATGCATTCTTCATTTCTGTTACAGTGTTTTTGTCTCTAGTGTTTTTTTCTGGTGCTTTCTTAGGATTTCCATCTCTCTCTTTACGTTTGCCCATCTGTTCTTGCATGCTGTCTGCTTTACCCATCAGGGCCTCTGGCATATTAGTCAGAATTGTTCTGAATTCCCGGCTGATAATTCTAACATGTCGGCCATGTCTGGCTCTGTTGTGTTCTCTGTCTGCAAATGTGTTCTTTAGCCTTTTGCCTTGTGATTTTTTTTCTTGATAGCCAGATGTCCTGGGAAGGAACTGCTGTGAATAACCTTTAGTACCGTGGTGGTGAGGTGTTGGGAGGGAGGGATACATTCTATAGTCCTGTGATCAGGGCTCATGCTTCCAGTGAGCCTTTGCTCTGGACACTGAACTTCACAAGTGTCTCTCAGTTATTTCTTCCCCCTGTCCCTCTTAAGTGGAAGAGGATTGCTGGAGTGGTGGTGTTGGTTATTTCCTTTCCCTAGAGTTAGGCTCTGGTTGACTCGTTTCCCCTGAGGGCAGGCCTTGTTGGGAAGAACAGAGTGCCCGGGTATGTGTCAAAGTGGGTGCTTTTCCCCTGTGCCTGCTCTGGAAGCCTGGTCGGGCTCCCGGAGGTACGTGTCATGCTATTGTGGAGGCCGCCATGACTGAGTCCCCTTCAACCTGTTAATTCTCACACTTGTCTACGCCGAGCCTCTGGAGGTTCATCAGGTCAGCTCAGGTTTCCTGCCCCTGCTTCTGTTCTTGCAGTGGCTTCCGCTCATGACCCTATGCTCCAGTAAGCTGTGACCCCCTATACTCACCTGTCTGTCTCTTTCTCATCTTGGGGTAACAGTTTGCCCTGTGTCCTCCCCAGTCTTTGGGATCTAAGAGGACTTGTTGATTTTTCAGTGTGTTGAGCTTTTTACTTATTGTTAGGATGGTGTGGTGGCCTCCAGCTCCTGAACGTGCAGAACTGGAAACTGTAAGTCCTAGCTTTGGTTTTTTTGTTTTTTTTTTTAAGATTTTATTTATTAGAGAGAGAGAGCACATGAGTCGGGGGGGTGGGGCGGACTCCCTGCTGAGCAGGGAGCCCGATGTGGGACTCCATCCCAGGACCCTGAGATCATGACCTGAGCTGAAGGCGGACGCTTCACCAGCTGAGCCACCCAAGCGCCCCTGGCTTTCATTTTTAAAGTCCATTTAAAAAAAGCCTTTCTTTTCCACTTCATATAAAACCTTTTCCTTCTTCAGATTTCAAGCAGCCAGGATCTCCCCATCCACCGTTGCTTCTCTTTGTCCACTCAGCAAGCACTGGGATCGTGGCTTCCTCTGTCCACCATTCCCTGCTGTTTTGAATGACGTGATCATGTTTGTGGATGATTCTTTCAATACTCTGATGTCAGGGTTGCTTGCCTTTCTCAGCTCCAGAGATGGTGCTCTACACTGCGAATAATCCAGTCCTGTGGCCACACTCTGGCCTTTGTTCAGCCTCTGAAATGGCAGACCCCACTGCAGCGCTTAGGTC
The DNA here is from genome assembly GCF_011800145.1 of Mirounga leonina. Lineage (NCBI taxonomy): Eukaryota > Metazoa > Chordata > Mammalia > Carnivora > Phocidae > Mirounga > Mirounga leonina. The sequence continues at coordinate 2,701,600 of NW_023270699.1, forward strand.
TGTACTGTCTCTGTTCCTTCTCCTTTGCTCATCACTCCCCTAGCCCTGCTGAGAGCGCCTGCTGCTCACCACTCCTCTTCCCTCCCGACCACCCTGCCACCTTCCCCAGCTTCCCCTTGCATCTAGCACACCGGGATCCCATTATGGAGCATACACGTCAGCAGCCTCAGGTCCCTCGCCACCGCTTCCTGACGCTCCAGCCTTGGACCAGCCATTAGCCTCCTTTCCTGCAGCCTGGGCTGCCCAGTGATGCTGGACAAGAAGGTTCCCAGTGCAGCCACACCATGTCACCCTCTCCTGGCCCGAAGCTCCTGTCAGACTCCTCTCTGTGTCCTCATCAGTCTCCACTCTTGTCTTCACAGTGGCTAGGTCAGACTTCAGACTCTGTGACCTTGGCCACTTTGCTGTTCCTTAGTCCTCTGCAGACGGGCTCCCAGCAGAGGCTTTCGTTCCTGCTCCCCAGGGAGAATGGGGGTGTGGGTGTGAACTTCCTCACGACGCTGCCTCAATGATACTCACCCACCCTCACTTTCTCTCACGTGTCAGATGAATCTGTGGCCTTCTGGGGCTCTTGGGTGAGTGGTCCTGCCACCTCTGTTTTTTTTTTTTTTTTTTTTTAAAGATTTTATTTATTTATTTGAGAGAGAGAATGAGAGAGAGAGCACATGAGAGGGGGGAGGGTCAGAGGGAGAAGCAGACTCCCCGCGAGCAGGGAGCCCGATGCGGGCCGAAGGCAGTTGCCCAACCAACTGAGCCACCCAGGCACCCACTGCCACCTCTGGTTTTGATTAGCTGCCCTCTGGGGTTTTGCTCAGTTAGTTGTCATCTCTTGCTTCAGCATTTTCAAATTCCCCCTCTCTCCTGGCTCCTCTTCAGCCCTTTTCCTCCCATTGTGCTGTGACAAGCTTCATAGGGCCCATCTGCCCGCTCTGCTCGAGTTTGGGTGGCCTTGGGTTTACCATGACATGACATGAAAGACACATTTCCCAGGATCAAGGGTGGCTCGGGGTGCCCTGTTCCTTTTGCTTCCTCTTGAAGTCCCTGTGGGCCAGTGGCCTTGGAATAGACTTGATTCTACTGTGGGACCCAGGGCCATCACTTTGGTGGCACATACCCACAGAGTAACAAGTGGGACATTCTTGTGACTCGGCCTCAGTGCGTTCTTTCAGCGTCCTGTCCTTTTGGGCTGTGTAATTTCCCACTTGCCCTGGTTTATCTGCTTGTTTTGTGGGAAGATTCTCCAAATCTAGAGACTTCTGATATCTGGGGGCCAGACGCACCCGCTGATGCTCGGCCTCTTGAGGTGCTTTGTGCTGGATGGCAGGCCTGCTGTCTGCGGCAGTGGTGTATCTCACAAGCCTTGGCCTCCAGGCCTCCGAGGGGATCCCTTCCTGCCGCACCAGCGAGGGCTGCTGCGCTCTCTGTGGGCAGTTCTCACATTCACCACAGCCTCTCACAGCCTAGACCAGGCTCCGTCCGCCACGGCTGGGGGGCTCAGTGCCACCAGGTGGCGGCAGGCCGCTGTCCACCTCTTCTCCACGCACTTCTCGTTCTCCCCCAGCAGTCAGGGCGTGCTGTGTCAGCAGCTCCCCTCTCACCACTGGCATCCGTTCTTGTCCTCCACCTCCAGCCACAGGTCACCCAGGCGTGCACACGGCATCTGGGGTTGCACGCTGATCTTGGGGTTGCGGAGGGCCCCTGGGCGTCGTACTGGCACTGAACCTGGTTTGGACCCGAGCCTCTCCTGGTGGTGGCTCGTCTTTCCCCGCTGCTGCTACATGACACTGGTGCTGCCTTTGTCCTTGACACTCAAGAGCTGGACAAACACAAGTTTTGTTTTATGTGGGAGAGCTGGATTTCAGGAACCAGGTCAACTCCCAGCCTTTCTGAGTACCCACTATTTCTTTTGTATTTGATTTTCTCATTAATTGTTTCTCATTGCCTATCCTTCACTATGATTTTACCAACCCTATCGAACAGACCATGGGAGGCTTTTCAGCATCTTGTTCCAGCTGCTGCTTAGGGTCAGACCTGTTGGAGATGTCATTAGATGGGTTTGTTGGAGGCCCAGTGTTGGAGGTGGCTTCCCAGCTGGAGAGAGGAGACCTCAGGCAGGGCGAGCTATTGGAGGTTGCCAGGGAGGGTTTATCCACATTCCTGAATGAAGACCCCTGGTTCTCAGCATAACACCATTCCCAGACTTGGGGATGAGATGCACATTCTGTGAAGGGAATGTGTTTACTCTGTACCAACCATAGTTATTGATATGGCACATTTCACTGTTCAGGGCCCAGGGAGTATCTGGTGTATATGGTCAGGGAAGGCCGGAGAGGACAGCAACTCTGCAAAGGTGTTTCTTGCCTAGGCACATAGGGCTGGAAGGTTACAGAAATGCCCCTGGAGTGGGGGTGTCCTTGGCTGTGCTACCTGAAGAAGTTGTTTGTTGGTTTATGCCTCCACTCGACGACTTCCCAGTGGTCATCAGCAGGGTTCAGTTAGTGAGAGGTCCTGCAGGTGAAATTCCCAGGGCCTCTGCTGCAGAACCAGCTTGTGAGCTCTGCAGGGAAACCAGGTCATATTTTATAACCGAGCTAGCATTATTACATCTTTGAACAGATGTAGCTAGCTCTGAGTGGTTGTAGCTATATTTGCAGAGCTGAGCCTCCTTGAGTGATGATTCACCATCATAAGGACCAGCGGGCTGATTTTTCCCACAGAATCCCAGTTTCCAAAGAAGAGAGAACTTGTCTGGGATAGTCAGAGCTCAGACTGTATTTTATAAAGATGATTCTAGAACCATTTCCACAAAATGTCTTTGTGGCAGTGCCTTAGAACTACCCTGAGGACACTAAGCTTGGAGGGGGAAGTCTAAAAGTGCATTCAGTGGGTGCTCTCCTTTCTCTCTTCCATGTACTGTAAACTTCTGGATGACATAGACTGCTTCGGCTCTGTTTTCCCAAGGCCTGATACACAGAAAGTGCTCAGCAAATGATGCTAAATGAGCATGTGAGATACAGACATTCATTTTCTGGGTTATGCTTATATCTTGTTTGTTGTTAAAAGTCATACAGAGTGGGGCGCCTGGGTGGCTCAGTCGTTAAGCGCCTGCCTTCGGCTCAGGTCATGATTCCAGGGGCCTGGGATCGAGCCCCACATCGGGCTCCCTGCTCAGCAGGAAGCCTGCTTCTTCCTCTCCCACCCCCCCCGCTTGTGTTCCCTCTCTCGCTGTCTCTCTCTCTGTCAAATAAATAAATAAAATCTTAAAAAAAAAAAAAAGTCATACAGAGTGTTACCATGCATTTGGGTGGCCTGAAACCTTCACATAAGGAACAGCTTAATACCAGTTGAAAATAAGTCTCCAAACATGATTGGGTTTTCTTAGTCATTTCCGATCAAAGCTTTATTAATTCTAGGTAGTAAGAAAGTTGTTATTAAGGACAGTTATATTTCTAGGATGTTGGTTAATTGTTAAATATTTTGAAGAGGGAAGGACATTTTGAGGACAAATCTTAGATTATGTTCAAATTCCTCAGAGTCAGCAGCATTTCCAGATATTAACACAGATCATCTCCAAGCTTCTGAAATGTCTCTAACGTTCGGGGTTTGGGAACTACTCTGTATTATTCTTTTTCAGGCGGTAAAGCTTTCAGCCACAAAATGTTTAACACCCAGTGAATTGGTCTAGTACGAAGCTGTAAATTGATGGGTGGTGGTTTGAATATAACCTTGATTCTTCTGAACGGTATTTTTAGGGTTTCAAGCTATCTAGTTTGATCATTTTATGTACATTTTTTAAAAAATGAAAAATCCAAAGTCGCCTGAGTGGCTCAGTCGTTAAGTGTCTGCCTTAGGCTCAGGTCATGATCCCAGGGTCCTGGGATCGAGTTCCACATTGGGCTCCCTGCTCGGCGGGAAGCCTTCTTCTCCCTCTCCCGCTCCCCCTGCTTGTGTTCCTGCTCTTGCTGTCTCTCTCTCTCTGTCAAATAAATAAATAAAATCTTAAAAAAAAAAATGAAAAAAAAATGAAAAATCCATATTTGGCCTTTTCGTTAAGAAAAAGGCAAATAATCTAATACACATGGGCAAAAGAGATAATGAGGCGGTTCACAAAGGAAACACTGGCAAGCTTCATAAGTATGGAAAAGATTCTTGAGTTCAGTTGTAATGCAAATTATAACCATAATGAAAAACTTTCCATTCTATTTCACTGGAAAAAAATCAGTATCTAACAGTTATGAGCTTTGGAGAGATGTGAGGCCAGAGAAAGATTACACCTGTCCACTCTGCTGGTGGGAGGGAGATGGAGGCCAGTGGGCAGCATCTGTTGAGGTTAATATGCTCATGCCAAGGACAGGTAATCCCCTTTTGATATATACTCCAGAAAAAGTTTTAGCTATAAATACTAGGACGCTTGTGCAGAAACGTCATAGCGTGTGCTGGGAAGTTACCATGTAGAATAGGTAAATAGATTGTGATCAGTTAATGTTGGGACGCATCAGGGAAAATACGTTATTACTATACAAGTCAGTGTAGACACAGATCTCCCCCCGATGTGGAAGATTACGTAAGGTATGCTGCCACTGATACACACATGGGTGATGGAGTTGCCGGGCTGTGCACATGTGCTGTGAAAGCATCTAGAAGTGCAGACAGACGGAGGTGTTAGCTCGCACCTCCCTGAAGTGTCTGTGTTCAGACATAGTTCACAAAGGGGATTTGACTATGATGATAAGATTTTCTTTCTTAACCACGGAGGTGGGTATTGTGTTGTTCGTTACATCTTTTTGTGGGCCTTTACTGTAACATAGTAGATAAAAAATACACCTATTTGGTTAGGGTTACATACACTGATTTTTAAGTTCTGACTTGATGAGGGGAGCCACAGAATCTAAAGCAAGCAGGTTCTGAAGTTAATTACTGTATTTCTTTAAAAACAAAAAAACAACCAAACAATCCTAAGACCTTTATGGAACCACAGAAGACCCCAAACAGCCAGAGCCCCCTTGAAAAAGAAAAGCAAAGCTGGAGGCATCACAATTCCAGATTTCAAAGTTACATCACAAAGCTGTAGTGATCAACACAGTATGGTACTGGCACAAAAACAGACACATAATCGTGGAACAGAATAGAGAGCCCAGAAGTGAATTCACAGCTGTATGGTCAGTTAAAATCTTCGAAAGAGCAGGAAAGAATATCCAATGGAAAAAAAAGACAGTCTCTAACAAATGGGAACACTGGACAGCAATATGCAAAAGAATGAAACTGGTCCACTTTCTTACACCATACACAGAAAGAAATTAAGAATGGATGAGAGGGCGCCTGGGTGGCTCAGTCGGTTAAGTGACTGCCTTCGGCTCAGGTCGTGATCCTGGAGTCCTGGGATTGAGTCCCGCATCGGGCTCCCTGCTCAGCGGGGAGTCTGCTTCTCCTTCTGCCCTCTTCCCTCTCGTGCTCTCTGTCTCTCATTCTCAAATAAATTAAAAAAAAAAAAAAAATGGATGAGAAACCTAAATGTGAGACTCCAAATCATAAAAATCCCAGAGGAAAACAGGTCTCTGACATGGCTGTAGCAACTTTTTTCTAGATATGTCTTCTGAGGCAATGGAAACAAAAGCAAAAATAAACTATGGGGACTTCATCAAAAGCTTTCTCACAGCAAAGGAAACAATTAACAAAACTAAAAAGCAACTTACAGAATGGGAGAAGATATTTGCAAATGACATATCTGACAAAGGGTTAGTATCCAAAATATATAAAGAACAGATAGAACTCAACACCCAAAAAACAAATAATCTAATTTAAAAAATGGGCAGAAGACATGGATAGACATTTCTCCAAAGAAGACATACAGAATGCCAACAAACATGAAAAGATGCTCAACATCACTCATCATCAGGGAAATGCAAATCAAAACTACAATGTGATATCACCTCCTACCTGTGATAATGGCTAAAATCAATAACACAAACAGGTGTTGGCGAGGGTGTGGAGAAAGGGGAACCCTCATGCACTTTTTTTTTTTTAAGATTTTATTTATTTGAGAGAGCACAAGTGGGGGAGGGGCGGAGGGAGAGGGACAAGCAGACTCCCACTGAGCAGGGAGCTGAGATGTGGGGCTCAGTCCTAGGACCCTGGGATCATGACCTGAGCCGAAGGTAGACGCTTAACCAATTGAGCCACCCAGATGCCCCAGCTCTTGTGTACTGTTGGTGGGACTGCAAACTGGGGCAGCCACTCTGGAGAACAGTATGGAGGGTCCTCAAAAAGTTAAAAATAGAACTAACTTACGATCTAGCAATTGCACTACTAGGTATTTACCCAAAGAATACAAAAACACTAATTCAAAGGGATATGTACATCCTGATGTTTATAGCAACATTATCTACAATAGCCAAACTATGGAAACAGCCCAAGTGTGCATCCACTGATGAATGAATGGATAAAGAAGAGGTGGTGTATACACAGTGGAATATTATTTAGTCATCAAAAGAATGACATCTTGCCATTTGCAACGACATGGATTGAACTACAGAGAATTATACTAAGTGAAATAAGTCAGAGAAAGACAAATACCATATGATCCCACTCATGTGGAATATAAGAAGACGAATGAGCAAAGGGACAAAAAAAAGAGGCAAACCAAGAAACAGATTCAACTCTAGAGAACACACTGATGGTGACTGGAGGGGAGGTGGGCAGGGGGATGGGGAAATAAGGGGATGGGGAGTCAGGGGGGCACTTGTCCTGATGAGAACCGGGTGATGTACAGAAACGTTGAATCCCTATATCGTACACCTGAAACTAATATTACACTGTACGTTAACGAATTTAAATAAAAACAAAATTTAATAGGACAGGCACTTGCTCCTATAGTTGGCCCATAGTAAATGCTCAATTAAATTTCAAAAAAAGGGGTGCCTGTGTGGGTCAGTCTGTTAAACGTCTGACTCCTGATTTCAGTTCAGGTCATGATCTCAGGGTCTTGGGATTGAGCCCCACGTTGGGCTCCATGCTTAGCATGTAGTCTGCTTGGGATTCTCTGTCCCTCTCCCTCTGCCCCTGCACATGTGCTCGCTCTTTCTCTCTCTCAAATAAATAAATAAATAAATAAATCTTTTAAAAAATTGGTAGGCCTCTAACTGCCAGGTTCTGTCCATCATTTGGTCTGAAATGTCTGGTTGTATTGCTCTATTTGCTTCTCTCTCAAATAACATATGCAGTCTTTTGTAAGAATTTTATTGCTCATTGTTCCTTAGCGTTTCTTGATGGTGGTAATTTTGCTACTTCATATTTTCATCTAGATGACCGGTTGGTGGCTTTTGTTTCTGGAGGGTAGACATCACAATTATACCTCTTTGTTTATTTTCATAGCTTGTTTTGAAGTACCAGGTGTGTTTGTTCTTTGTTGCTTCCAGTTGTAATTTCTTTCAAGATGAATACAAGAGTTCAGTAGCATGACTCAGCCTTGTTGGTCAGAGCATCAGGACAGCATTCTGACTTCTCACCAGGCCAATCCATTCAGCCCCAGGCCTGCTATAGCTAGGTGAAGACAGTGTCTTTTTCCTTGAAAGAGAGTTTCTTGTGTTGCTTCTGTAGCATTTCAGGTTTGCTGGAATCTTTATGTTAGCCTTGCTTTCTGTCCTTTCATTGTCAATGTTGGACGTATCTGCAATTCTCAAGGTCATAGAGCCTGGCAAGTTGCCTTTTGGAGCCCGTAAATCCGTTCATAACAAATCTTCTGCTTAGCTTCATGGGAGGAAGCAGAATTTGCCTACCTTTTTGGTCATTGGAAGAAAAAGTCTGACTCCTAGTACTATGGTAGTTTGGGAAATGACATTTACTTTTAATACCTCTGTGCCAGAAAAGTGGATTGACTGTGCAGTTTCTCTTGACTTTGCAATTGGAAACTTGATAAATTATTTACAAAATATTTGTGGTTAGGATAGAAATCTTGGAACAGAAAGCACTTGAATAAGAAATAGAAAGTTTTCTGGGTTTGCTGTTTGCTAAGTCCTCTGCGACCTCGGAGCCATCTCTGGTCTTCTGTGAGATGTGGCCTGGCAATGACACGCGGTCTTGGGTGGTTCTGCGGTCACTGCAATGACCTTTGTTCCATTCTAGCTTCTTAATGATGGCTGACTTTGACCAAATATGAATTTTAAAGACATTTATCAATTTTATGAGTCATTTTTGCCCCCTTAAAGTTGAGTGGCAATCAGTGAAGAATTTCAACTGGATGTATTTCCTGGAATTTGCCCCGTATTCCAGTTATCACTCAAATGTTAATTTCACCTTTTAAGTTTTGAAGATTAGCTAACTTTATTTTCATTTTTGAAGGCAGGGGTTGCAAACCTTTTCTGTAAAGGGCCAGATAGAGACTGTTTCAGGCTCTGGGGGCCATCCGGTCTCTGCAGCAGTGACTCAGCCCTGCTCTTGTAGCACGAAGCTGTGTGGACAGCACATTGCATTTTAAGGACCCCACCTCCCTGAGTTGGTGACCAGAAGTAAGAACTTCTCTCTTAGAATCCTGGATTGGAGGCCTCAGAAAGCTGTAGTTAAAGGGCTGAATTTTCCTCATGAATACGACCTTTGAACTGCTCTTAATAACTCATGAAATAGATTACTAGTGAATAGATTTTGGATATGTGTAAAAATTGTCAGGAAAACAGGAAAGGATTGACAAGTTTGGTTCATTTTGTGGCCTGTGAGGAGGCTGAGGATCATAGTCTGAGAAGTGGGCATCACCGCTCTGGAGGGTGCTAGTCTAGTGTTGTCTTCTTGAACCTGGTAGCATTGCCTTACTTTGAAAATGCCCATCAAAATAGGGAGAGAAAGACTGTCTCTGCATGCTGAGGCTTTCAGTCGCTGGGGATTGGTTCACTTTCCATATTTAAACTGAGTGCTTACCGTGTCCCAGGTCCTGAATAAGCTGTGGCACTTAAAAACCAGCTATTTCGGGGCGCCTGGGTGGCTCAGTCATTAAGCGTCTGCCTTCGACTCAGGTTGTGGTCCCGGGGTCCTGGGATCGAGCCCCGCATCGGGCTCTCTGCTCGGCGGGAACCCTGCTTCTCCCTCTCCCACTCCCCCTGCTTGTGTTCCCTCTCTCGCTGTCTCTCTGTCAAATAAATAAGTAAAAATCTTAAAAAAAAAAAAAAAAGAAAAAGAAACCAGCTATTTCAACAGAAAACTCTAACAAGCACTTTCTGTGGCATGCATGTATGCATATACCACAGTTTATTTAATCAGACCCTTGTTAGTGGACTGAACCACTTATTGATTTTTTTTGCCTCAGGCTCCAATGTGTCTTGGCATGACACTGTTACTGATCCCATCTTTATTTAAAATTTTGATCAAGTGCTTATTATGGAATTTTTGCAGTACTTTTGATTTTTTAAAAATTTGCTTTACAATACATTTAAAAGAATCTGGCTACTGAATATTTTGGCGCCCCTTAAGATTTGCCCCCAAAGCAAGTGCTTTACTCTCTGCACCCCAGGGGGCTCCGCTGGTTAACTGTTCGGTCCTACACTGGATGTTGCAGATCTTCATTGACTCTGGATTCTGTTACCTTTTCCTGAAGAGATTGAGTGTTTGTCCTAGCAGGTAGTTAGCTTTACCGGACTCTTAAACCCTGGCTACCCTGGGGCGCCTGGGTGGCTCAGTCGTTAAGCGTCTGCCTTCGACTCAGGTCACGATCCCAGGGTCCTGGGATCGAGTCCCACATCGGGCTCCCTGCTCTTCGGGAAGCCTGCTTCTCCCTCTCCCACTCCCCCTGCTTGTGTTTCTGCTCTCGCTCTCTCTCTCTCTGTCAAATTAATAAATAAAATCTTTAAAAAAAAACAAAAAAAAACCCCTGGCTACCCTGAGGTGATCAACAGAATCTGTGCCCCATCCTTGGTTTTTCAGCTGCCACTGTCCACGGGGCCTCTTCGTGGCTGCCTTGCAGAGGTGTGGTATCCCGGCTGTGGCCCCAGCTGTAGTCCCTCCTGTCTGGGCTCCCTCCTTCCCACACCTGTGCTCTGCTCCTGCTCTGTTTGGTACCTGTCCTTACCTCCTGCCCCTGTGTCAGTTTCCCCAAACTTTCATTGTATGATTGTTACAGTTTCATTTTTTATAAGTTCTAGGTTCTCCTTTGAATTGGCTAGACATTTATAATACTCAGTAGCTCCTTGATGGTGTTTTGAATTTCTTTTTATGTTATTTGTACCTACTAAACATACCCATTTTCTATTCTATGATACTTCTAGTATCTGAGCATTCTTTTTTTAAATTTTGGTTCTCATTGGTTTTTTGTGCTGTTGATTATGGGTCTTGGTTTTCATGATTTTGTGATTTTTGTTATGAACTCCCATTTGTTAGTACTGTGTTTGTGGGAATTCTTTGAAGATCAGATTGAGGGTCCTTCCTTCAAGAGGATGTTTACTTTGGCCAGGCAGCTGGAGGAGCTCCTATCCCACCTCTCCTTTTTTTTTTTTTAAAAAAAAAAAAAAGAGGTTGGGAGGAACAGAGGAAGAGGGAGAATCTTAAGCAGGTTCCCTGCCTAGTGTGTGAGCTCAACTCGCGACCCTGAGATCATGACCTGAGCTGAAACCAAGCGTCAGACCTTAACCGACTGAGCCACCCAGGTGCCCCTCCCAGCTCTCCTTTGTATTAAAATTACATGGCTTGTCGATTTTCAGGCCATACAGAAAGTATGGATTCATGCCAAGCTTGAAAGCTTACTCTTCCCTAGCTTTGTGTGGGGGTCTGTGACCTGAGTCCCTGTCTTGCGTTGGTCTGAGGCTTTTCCTTCTGTCCCTCTGCACGAAGCCACTCTGTTGCACTGAAGCTGTGTGATTCAGGAATCTATCCTCTTTAGCGCAGGTCTCCCTGAATTTGCTCTCACCGAGTTCTTGATCAGGAATGCTTTCCCTTCACTTCTTGCAAGCTCTTCCATTCTTTCAGGGGTTTGCAAAATCTTTGTATAGCCTTTTTTCAAAAAATTGCTTTGCACTGTGAAGTTTGGGGATCTCTGTATTCTACAGTTATGTTAGAAACCTTGTCTGATAGTTTTTCAGTTTTCATTAGACTCTAACTTACTGTAAAGTTGTGGTCAGTTCAGAAGATAGCTTGTAAGATCCTGGGCGCCTGGGTGGCTCAGATGGTTAAGCGACTGCCTTCGGCTCAGGTCATGATCTCAGGGTCCTGGGATCAAGTCCCGCATCGGGCTCCCTGCTCCTTGGGAGCCTGCTTCTCCCTCTGCCTCTCTCTCTCTCTAAAAAAAAAAAAAAAAAAAAGAAGATAGCTTGTAAGATCCTGTTTAACTCTGGATACTGTCTTGTTGCTTGTTAGAGATGGTTGGGGTTGTGGTGCTCTTTGTCCCTGATGCTGTGGATTAAACACACTTACATGGCCTGCGCCGGCTACCCAGACATCATGGATAATGTTCATTGAATGAAAAGATAGGATTAAATTGTAAGCAGCTGAATTGAACTGTTAGAGCACAGTATACTTATGAAGCGAGGGCCGCCTGTGTGTAAATGCAGGAGTGGTCTCGGTAAATCTGGTCTTGAGGTTTCCTGTGGGACCCTCTCTGCAGTTGTGTCCCTTGATTATGTGCACTTCTACGAGGTGGTTTTCTGTGGACCCCTTGCCGGAGCTTCCAGTTCTCCTGTAACATCCCAGGGAGCGGTATTATTTCACGTACGTCCCGCCTATGGTGCCTGTCACCCAGCCTGCAGAATGGGGCATCTGCAGTGTAGGGAAGCCCTGTTCACCAGCAGGAGTATTTAGGGTGAGACTTCACGTGGGGCATTATCTCAACCTGTCTCCTTTCCATTTCAGGTTACTGCTGATGTCCCTGTACAACGTGAGCATCAACCTGAAAGGCTTGAAGTACATCAGCGAGAGCCCGGGATTCATCCCGCTGCTGTGGTGGCTTTTGAGTGGTGAGGAGAGGGTTTCCCTGTAAATCTTCTCGTACCGCGGGTGCACCTGTTTCTCTCTGGCCAGAGGAAGGTGTAAAGTATTAGAAATATTGGGATTGATTGTCCTAAGGTGTTAGCATTCTTTAAAAACAGATTTCAAACTATAGAGAACTCGGTGGTGTGCTAGGTTATTTCTAGTTCTGCTTCTGAAGTACTGCTTTCAGTGTAGTTATGATTCTGTGACACACAGAAAAATTATCTTTAAACATTTATTTTTATTTTTATTGTTTTTGAAGATTTTTATTTATTTGAGAGAGAGAGAGAGCACACAAGCAGGGGGAGGGGCAGAGGGAGAAGCAGACTCCCCGCTGAGCAGGGAACCTGATACGGGACTTGATCCCAGGACCCTGGGATCATGACCTGAGCTGAAGGCAGATGCTTAACCGACTGAGCCACCCTGGCACCCCCAAAGAAAGATTATGTTATAAAGCAGCTGGTAAAGGGCATTCACCTGTCCCTTTGTGGACAAAACAGCGCTGTGTGTTGTCTAGGGCTCTGAATGTCAGGTGAAGGAATGTGGGGAAAAAGAAATCTGAGATTACAGCTCTGAAGTTACGTATGTGTTATGTGTATGTGGAGTTTTTGTTTTCTCTGAAATAAAAGCTCTCTCTACTGTTTCATTTTCTCTCTGACCACTAATTAATTACTTAATTAATTTATATTTTATTTAAAAAAATTTTTATTTCAGTGTAGTTAATATACAGTACTATATTAGTTTAAGATGTATAATGTAGTGATTCAACACTTCTCTGTATTACTCAGTGCTCATCAAGATAAGTGTCCTCTTACTCCCCATCACCTGTTTCCCCCATCCCCTACCTACCTCCCCTCTGGTGACCATCAGTTTGTTCTCTATAGTTGAGTCTGTTTCTTGGTTTGTCTCTTTTTTCCCCCATTTGCTTATTTGTTTTGTTTCTTAAATGCCACATATGAATGAAATCATGTGATACTGTCTTTCTCTAACTTATTTCACTTAGCATGATACTCTCTAGCTCCATCCATGTTGTTGCAAATGGTAAGATTTCATTCTATTTTATGGTCGAGTAATATTCCACTGTGTATATATATATATATATAGATAGATAGATAGATAGATAGATAGATGTATATATACATATATCTATATATATACTGCATTTTCTTTATTCATTCATCAGTCGATGGACACTTGGGCTGTTTCCATAATTTGGCTATTGTAGATAATGCTGCTATAAATATAGGAGTGCACATATCTTTTCAAATTAGCAATTTCATATCCTTTGGTTAAATATCCAGTAGTGCAATTGCTGGATCGTAGAGTAGTTCTATTTTTAAATTTTGGAGGACCCTGCATACTGTTTTCTAGAGCAGTTGTACAGTTTGCATTCCCACCAGCAGTGCATGAGGGTTCCTTTTTCTCCACATCCTTGCCAACACTTATTATTGCTTGTGTTGTTGATTTTAGCCATTCTGACAGGTGTGGGGTGATATCTCATTGTAGGTTTGATTTGCATTTCCCTGATGGTGAGTGATGTTGAGCATCTTTTCATGTGTCTGTTGGCCATCTGGATGTATTCTTTGAAGAAATGTCTGTTGATGTCTTCCCATTTTCAACTGGATTATTTGTGTTTTGGGTTGAGTTATATCTGTTCTTTATATATTTTGGATACTTACCCTTTATCAGATGTGTTACTTGCAAATATCTTCTCCCATTCTGTAGGTTTCTTTTTAGTTTTGTTGATGGTTTCTTTTGCTGTGCAGAAGCTTTTTTTTCTCTCTCTTTTTTTTAAGTAGGCTCCATGCTCAGTATGGAGCCCAGCGTGCAGCTTGAACTCACAACCCTGAGACCAAGACCTGAGCAGAGATCAAGAATCAGACGCTTAATCAACTGAGCCACCTAGACACCCTGAGAAGCTTTTTATCTTGATGAAGTCCCACTAGTTCATTTTTGCTTTTGTTTCCCTTGCCGCAGGAGACATACCAAGAAATATGTTATGGTCAATGTCTGACCACGAATTTAACCTAAAATTTTCTCCCAATTTGTTCATCATAACTTTTAACGCTATGTATTTAGCAGGTGCATATTTCACTTAGGTGTGCAAAATATGGACTTTCCTTATTTCCGCATAATTTAGGTAGATCTCTATTTGAGCTTCAATTCTACTTGGTGGTGAATGCTTATTTTTTGTAACAGCTTTTTTCAGTTATAATTGCTACACAATAAACTGCACACATTTAAGGCAAACGATTGATAAGTTTTAATGTAAATATGTACCTGTAAAATCATCACTGCAATAAAGAGAGTGAAGGTGGGCATCACCTCCAGGAGGTACCTGTGCTCCTTGGTGGTCCCTCCCTCCCACCCCTCTGCTCCCCTTTTCCCAAATTCACCCCCTTTCTGCACTATAAATTGTTTTCATTTTCCACGGGTTTATATACCTGACATCATATATCTTGTATTCTGTTTGCCTAGCTTCTCTCATTCAACGTGACTATTTTGAGATCCATCCATGTTATTATTGTGGACTAATAGTTGACTGCTTTTTATTGCTAAGTAGTGTTCTATGCTGTGGGTATACCACAATTGCTTTATTTATTCAGGTGTTGATAGACCTTTGGGTTGTCTCCAGGTTTTGGCTATTATACATGAAGCTGCTATAAACATTCTAGTATGTCTTTGCATGGATGTATGCTCTCACTTCTCTTGGGTAAATACCTGGGAGTGGAATGTTTGGGTGTGTGGTAAGTGTATGCTACCATTTTGCACACCCCCGGGGCAGCTCGTCAGTGTTCAGCTGCTGGGCATCCTCATTGGTGCTTGTATGGTCTTTTTATTTAACTTTAGACACTCCAACAGGGTCACAGTGCTACCTTGCTGTGGCCTTAATTTGCATTTTTGTTATGACTAATAATGCTGAGCATCTTTTCATGTGCTCATTTCCTGTCCGTGTATCTTCTCTGATAAGGTATCTTTTCATATCTTTCACCCATTTAAAAAAATTGGGTTGTTTTAATTGAGTATCGAGAATTCTTTGTGTATTCTGGACACAAATCCAAATATTGGATACAAATGCAAATATTTTCTCCTGGCCTCTGGCTTGTCTTTTCATTTTCTTAAGGGCATCTTCAAAGAAAGTTGGAGGTTCTTAATTTTTTTTTTTTTTTAAAGATTTTATTTATTTATTTGAGAGAGAGCATGAGAGGGAAGAGGGTCAGAGGAAGAAGCAGACCCCCCGTTGAGCAGGGAGCCCGATGCGGGACTCGATCCCGGGACTCCAGGATCATGACCTGAGCCGAAGGCAGTCGCTTAACCGACTGAGCCACCCAGGCGCCGTCCTAATTTTTTTCAATAAAAATTTATTTATATATTATTTTAGAGTGAGAGAGTGAGAGTGAGAGCAGGGGGAGGGGCAGAGGGAGAGAGAATCCCAAGCAGACTCCCCACTGGGCGCAGAGCCTGACGTGGACATGGGACTCAATCTCATGATTCTGAGATCACGACCTGAGCCGAAATCGAGTTGGACACTTAACCGAACTCCGCCCCCAGGAACCCCAGGGTCTTAATTTTGATGAAGTTTAACTTATTCTTTTTCTTTTATGAATTGTGCTTTTGGGGTAGAAATCTTTGCCAAACTCAAGTTCACAAATATTTTAAATTTGTTTTCCTTTAATAGTTCTATAATTCTGCGTCTTACATTCAGGTCTCTGATCCGTTTTGGATTACTATTGGCATGCGGCAAGAGGCGGGAGTCCCAGTTCTTGTGTTACGTAAGGCTGCCTGGTTGGTGTGATGCTGTTTGTTGTGAAGGCTCTTTTCTCCGCTGGATGGCCTCTGCATCTCTGTTGAAAATCATGACAGTGTATGTGAGGGTGTGGTTTTGGGCTCGCTCTTCTGTTCCATGGATCCATTTTTGTATCATTATGCCAATACCATACTGCATAATAAATCTTTTTTTTTTTTTAAAGATTTTATTTATTTTTTTGACAGAGAGACAGTGAGAGAGGGAGCGCAAGCAGGGGGAGTGGGAGAGGGAGAAGCAGGCTTCCCAAGGAGCAGGGAGCCCGATGCGGGGCTCGATCCCAGGACCCTGGGATCATGACCTGAGCCGAAGGCAGACGCTTAACGACTGAGCCACCCAGGCGCCCCTTATACTGCATAATAAATCTTAAAGTCAGGTACTGTTAATCTAATTTTTTCAAAGTTGTTTTGGCTATTTCTAAGTTCTTTTCATTTCCAGATAAATTGAGAATCAGCTTGTCACTTTCTACCAAAAAAAAATCCTGTTGAGATTTTTATTGGGATTGTGTTGTATTGACATTTCATTTGGGGAGAATTGACATTTTAGCAATATTGGATCTTTCAATCCATGAACACGGTATATATGTCTGTTTATTTAGATATTATTGGGAGACAGGGGTCTGTCATGTTTCTTTACGTCTTAAGAGCAGAGGAACTGACCTCCTTTGTTCCCGGCTGTCTTTGCAAGGATGCTTGTATAGTGAGCAAAGGGTGGGTTTGTGTACAAGCATGCAGCAAGGATAATGCTTCCCTCTAGGGCAGAGGTCAGGTACGCTTACTACCCATTGTGAAAGATCCGGGGTTCCTCTTGTGTCATGCAACCCCCGGCTTGTGCATGGCCCTGTGGAATTGGGTCTCACCGGACTGGTGAGTGGTGGTGAGTGGTGCAGTTCTTGGTCTTGGACTCCGGAGGCTGGTGCCTTTCTGCCAGTGCCTGTGAAACTATAGGCTGCTGACCTCTTAGCTGGCAGGTAGGGTCAGACCCACATTGCATGATAACCCCTACCCACCAGGGCTGGATGCTTCACCAAACAGCTTTTCTTCTCTTGAGAATGTGGACTAAGGGACCCATGAGATCAAAGCTGGGTCATGGGCCTGACCTATGAGATAATCCAGGCTGGTTGTCATGGGCACACGATGGACACTGTGCCTGTGGGAAGGGATGGGGTGGTGAGAGGGAGAGGCTAATTAGATGAGAGTACCTGATCCTTCTTGAGTGCCAGTCACTGTTTTAAGTGCTTTACATATAGTTACAGATTGATTTCTCTCAATACCATGATAAGGTAAATATTATAATTTTTCTTTTATAGATGAGGCAGCTGGAGCACATAGGGGCGAAGTAACTTGCCCCGGGTTATAGAGTCACTGAGTGGGAACCCTGAGAGTTGGGCTCCAGGCCCCATCTCTTGGCCACCCTGTTGGACTGCTGCTTTGCAGGAAGCACCTCAGACATGAAGCCTTAGTCCTGGGTGACTTCCTGCCTTTGCCTGCCACTGGGTCGGCTTGGCTTGGCCTTGGAGATGGGTGTCCTGAATCCCTGTGCCTCTCTCTATTTAAGCTAGCTTGCAGCCAGTGATCCTTCAGCACCTTCTGCCAGCTGTTTACTTTCTCATCAAAACAGGGCCTTAGGGGCGCCTGGGTGGCTCAGTTGGTTAAGCGACTGCCTTCGGCTCAGGTCATGATCCTGGAGTCCCGGGATCGAGTCCCGCATCGGGCTCCCTGCTCGGCGGGGAGCCTGCTTCTCCCTCTGACCCTCCTCCCTCTCATGCTCTCGGTCTCTCATTCTCTCTCTCGCAAATAAATAAAATCTTTAAAAAAAAAAAACAAAAAAAACCAGGGCCTTAGGCTAAATGTTCTCTAGAGCCTCTTTTAGCTCTGGTGCTCCAGAAATTGTCCACGGCTGAGTGAAAGTAGTCATGAGTCTCACTTTGTTTTGTACAGCCCTCTAGATCCAAGTAGCCCAAGAGTGTCAGTTCCTGACTCTCCCCAGAGATGGTGCTCTTTGACCAGGGTGGTGGTTCCTGCTTAAACCCTGGGTCACGCACAGTAGGGGACCGTGGTAAAGTTGCCTTAATGCCATTTTTCCCCACTGTGGCATCGGGCTTCCTTGTCCATGAAGACAGTTGCTTGTTGTTTTGACACGGTGAGCACAGCCCAAACCCTAATAAATCTTTTGCAAGGTTATTTTGCCTGATATCTTTAGAGTTGTTATCACAGTCAAACAAAGACAAGGTCTAGTAAGCCCAGGATGTTTGACCTCTGAATTCTGTATGGAATTACTTCAGCTTAAAAACTGAAGTGTGGGGGCGCCTGGGTGGCTCAGTCGGTTGAGCGACTGCCTTCGGCTCAGGTCATGATCCTGGAGTCCCGGGATCGAGTCCCGCATCGGGCTCCCTGCTCGGCGGGGATTCTGCTTCTCCCTCTGACCCTCCCCCCTCTCATGTGCTCTCCCTCATTCTCAAATGAATAAATAAAATTAAAAAAAAACAAACAAACAAACAAACAAAAAAACTGAAATGTGTTATGGAATTTGGTGCATATTTTAGGAGAGTGAATATATATTTTCTTATATAATAGGAAAATAGGAACAAAAATAGCCTCCTGAAAAGTAAGGTGTGTTTTTTGGTGCTCGACAGTGGTGGTGTGATTGTTTTCAGAATTTTAGACTCTTGTAACTGCTTAGAGCTAGGAGAGAATTTGAAAACTGGCTTCTTGTACCCCTTTGCTTTTAGGTAGATCTGCTTTATGAAATATACTAGAGAAATAAAGATCTCTAGTTTTTAGAAGATCTAGGAAAAAAGATTTAATTACTTCTCTCAATAATGGGGTCCTACTTTTATCAGTTCTCAGTTGGGGGACTGGATGTATTTTAAAGCAGATCGACTTTGGACGCATTTGACTCAGATTAAAATTGCAGATTTTCTACTTGGGAATTCACCTACCCTTTTAGAATCCCACTTTTCTGATCTGCAAAATGAAGATTTCTACCTCAAGGGTCTTAGTGTATATTAACATGCAATCTGCCTGGGCCAACACCTCACAGTCGGTGTTAAATAGTTGTCACTTTCCCTTTTTATGCCTCATCTAAATCTTTCATGCTGCAGTGAAAGCTCATTTTCTTTTATTTCCTTTGACCTAAAGGTGGCAAGTTGCTATCAAGTACCTGGACTTCTTGGATCCAGAGTACAGGACCAGTTGCTGTTAATCATCCCTGACTTAATAACTTCATTTCCTTTAACGTTTGTTGATTTCATTTTCCTTCCCTTTGTTCAGCTATGTGGCTGGCTTTTCCCCAGGCTTTCTCCACATTCTTAACATTCCTCTTAGGCTGCAGAACTAGCATAGAACGCCAGCGAATGGCTGACGAGGACAGGGTGTCTTGGGATGATGACCACATGTTATGTAAATGCTAAGGCAAACTAGTATTTTGATCACACTTCTAACTTTTTAGCTCTGTATTTCCTACCATGCTGACAGTGTTGGATAGGAAGGCTTTTGCCTCCCACCTCATAGTTACTCAGTTTGTCTAAGCAATGTGAGACATTGATAGTCCTACCAGGCCTCTGTCCTGAACTCCATACTCACATCTCCAGCTATCTACTTGCTATCTCCACACATGGTATCTGATAGACATTCAGACGTTTCCATGTGCACGACCCCTAGCAGGCATCCAGATGGCTCCACGTGGACATCTAATGCACACTGAGACTCAGTGTGTTCAGACTCCATTCCTAATCTTCCCCAAGCTGACCTCTTGTCATGGCCTTCCCATGACCACTCTATTTCGATTTCTCAGGCCTTTAAAAACCTTACAGTGAATCTCATCTCCTTTTCCTTTCACACCCACATCCAATCTGTTAGGAAATCTTGATGGCTCCACTTTGAAAATCTGTCCAGAATCTGACCACCATTTCCCACTCCCAGCTGGTTTTGAGCCTCCCTCATCTTTCCTTTACACAACTCCAGCAGCTTCCTCCAGATCTCCCTACTGTCCATCTTTGTAGGGCATGAATTGGAAGCCAAGGGTATGATGGAATGGATCCCAGACCAACTCTCCTTACTGAAAACAGTCAAAATGCTGAGTGAGATGTAAAAAAAATGTAAAAATTTGCTCCTCTGAGCTAGAAAAATGGTAATTGTATCCAAAGCCCATAAGCCAAGTGGAAGTGGGACGCCAGGGAAGTTAAGAGACCTGAGCTAATGCCTGCTTTGAGGACATTTGTCAAAATGACCTTCAGTTTCCACGGCCTCACAGAGTGTGGGGACAGGAAACAAAGACCAAGTCCCGTCCCAGATGAGTAGCCCCGTAGGGACTCCCAAAGGCATTTACCAACATTGCAGGGGTAAACTGAGGATACTCCTCCAACCCTTGGGGACTGCAGGAAAATTGCTTTTAGGGGAGGTCATCGAGAGGACATGACTGCTGGCTGGCCCTTGGCAACTGGAGGCTTCTCACCACCCCCCACCCCATCCTTGGAATGTGCATGCTGCTTGTCTTCCCTGCTCACACAAGCTGTCCCAAGGACATAGCCTTGAGATAGAGATGTGGTGTTGAGACCATTTTGATGGTATATATGACTGAACCCCACTTATGGCCTCTATGTAAACTTTCTTTTTTTGAAGATGGAAGTGTTTTTATGTATTTATTTTTTAATTTTTTAGAGTTTTATTTAAAGTCTAGTCAGTTAACACAGTGTTATATTAGTTTCAGGTGGTACAAGGTAAGTGGTTCAGCACTTCCATACAACACCTGATGCTCATCACGACAGGTGCACTCCCTCATTCCCATCCCGTTTTCACCCATCCCCCACCCTCCTCCCCTCTGCTGACCATCAGTGTGTTCTCTGTAGTTAAGAGTCTCTCTTTTTTTTGTCTTTGCTTGTTTGTTTCTTAAATTCCACATATGAGTGAAATCATATGGTATTTGTCTTTTTCTGAGACTGACTTATTTCACTTAGCATAATACTCTCTAGCTCCATCCATGTTGTTGCAAATGGCAAGATTTCTTTCTTTTTTATGGCTGAGTAATAGTCCATTGTGTATATACATATACCACATCTTTATCCATTCATCAGTGGATGCACACTTGGGCTGTTTCCATATTTTGGCTATTGTTGATAATGCTGCTATAAAATACATCAGGGTGCGTGTATCCCTCTGAATTAGTGTTTTTGTATTCTTTGGGTAAATAGCTAGTAGTGCAATTGCTGGATTGTAGGGTAGCTCTATTTTTAAGTGTTTTTTTTTTAAAGATTTTATTTATTTATTTGACAGAGAGACACAGTGAGAGAGGGAACACAAGCAGGGGGAGTGGGAGAGGGAGAAGCAGGCTTCCCGCCGAGTAGGGAGCCCGATGCGGGGCTCGATCCCAGGACCCTGGGATCATGACCTGAGCTGAAGGCAGATGCTTAACGACTGAGCCACCCAGGTGCCCCTATTTTTAAGTTTTTTATTCTGGTGGGTGAGTGTGGGGACCCACAGCTCTTGTGGCTGGCTGAGACAAGCCTTGTGTATACGTTCCCTTTGCTTATTAAACCTGCCAGTGGCCGTCCTGGAGTGACCAGCCTTTTTCTGTGGTCTTTCCTTGCCCTCCATCTTCAGGGGCTGATCTCAGGTTACACCCAGTAAACTCCTAGGAGGTTGTGAACTAACAGTTGTCTGTTTGACCTTTGGTACTGGGTATAGTGGAGGAAGATCTCTTCTGCACCTTTACCACCCTAGGTTGGTGTTCATGCAGCTTTGAAGCCTTAATTCAGACCTCTTGGGTGGTCCTCATTTAGAGAACAATCTTCTCTGGAGAATTCTTTGACTTGAACTGAGTCCTTAAAAAATTGTTACAGCTAACGTTTTAAGAACCTGAGCTCACATATTAAAAATCACAAAAAACATGGAAAACATCACTAGTGAAATAACAAATAATATAGACTTGCAGAAGTTTTCAGATATAAGAATTATTGGATCAGTATAAAATAAGTATGTTTAATATGTTTCAAGAAATAAAGGAAGGGATTACTATATGAGTAAAGAGTAAGAGATTATAGAAATGACCAGGCAGATCTGAAAAAGGGCCAAATAATATTTTTGGAGATAAACAGTGTAATGATTAGAATTATAAATTTATTAGACAATTTAACAGCAGATTATACATAGTTGAAGAGATAATTAAATTGATACGGACATCTGTAGAAATTATCAAGAACGGAGCACAGAGAGAGATGGAAAATAGGAGCAGATAGGGTGTGGAGTGGAGATGAAGAATGTAACCCATGACCAGCCGAAGTTCTGGGAGGACAGCAGGTGGAAACCACATTTGTTTTTTTTGTTTGTTTGTTTGTTTGTTTTTAAAGATTTTATTTATTTATTTGACAGAGAGAGAAAGCGCACAAGCAGGGGGAGCGGGAGAGGGAGAAACAGGCTTCCTGCTGAGCAGGGAGCCTGATGCGGGGCTCGATCCCAGGACCCTGGGATCATGACCTGAGCTGAAGGCAGACGCTTAACCACCTGAGCCACCCAGGCGCCCCTAGAAACCACATTTGAAGAGAGAATGGTTGAGAAGTTTGCCAAACTTGTTTACTTAATGTGGGAAGTCCACCTGCTTGTAAGCGGGATGAATGAAAAGAGCTCTCTCCTTGGACACATTGTAATGAAAACCACAGAATCTTAAGGATAGAGATGGTCTTAGGGGCAGGTGGACAGCAAAGATGTGGCTTCAGGGGGTGGCACTTTGGATGCTAGTGGACCCCCCATGGTAACGATGTCCCATCTTATGCTGGGACAGAGTAGCTGCTGACCTGAGTGTGCATGGGTCCTCCCCCCACAGATATTCTTCACAGCAGGGGTGAGATGGACCTGAGACTGTCTCTATAGCCCTACCCAGGGTGTACGTCAGGAAGAGTGTGGTCTCAGATGGCAAGTATGCGAGAGGGAGTGTGAGGGCCAGAGGGAGAAGCAAATGTGTGGGTAAGTCTAAGTAACATGGACCGTATGAAGGAAACAGAAAACCAAAGCAATGGGGTTAGAACACCAGGAGCAGGACAGCAGCAGGGCACTGGGTGGAGCGAGGCAGGTCTCTGCTTTATGAATGTGGTCCTGCCCAGGGGTGGCGGAGGGCGGGGGCGGGGGCAGCAGGAACGGCTGACTCCAGACTTCGATGGCTCGGGTGCAGGTTAATGTGTAGATAATAGAAGCAGAATGTACACCCGTAAGTAACATGAATACAGGCTAAACTGGAATGTTGAAAAGTAATTCAAAAGGTGGTGAGAGAGAGAAAACAAAAAACAATAGGATAAGAGAAGTGACCAGCTCAGGTGTGCGTGCAGTTACAGGAACTGTAAATGGGCCCCATGACCCACTTAAAACATAGTAATGTCAGGGGCGCCTGGGTGGCTCAGTTGGTTAAGCAACTGTCTTCGGCTCAGGTCATGATCCTGGAGTCCCGGGATCGAGTCCCGCATCGGGCTACCTGCTCAGCAGGGAGTCTGCTTCTCCCTCTGACCCTCCCCCCTCTCATGTACTCTCTCTCATTCTCGCTCTCTCAAAATAAATAAATAAATCTTTAAAACAAAACAAAACAAAACAAAAAACAAAAAAACATAGTAATGTCAGACTGTGTTCGAGACAGTCATTGACAAAATTTATGTTTATAGTGATTCCAGCTAGGACTTGAGACTACATAAAGCCTGAGAGTAAAAGGAAAACATACCAGGCAGATTCTTATCAGTTCATCAGAAGGATATAACAATTGTGAATTTATATATATGCACTTCCTAATATAGTCTCAAAATAGAAGAAAAAACTATAGAGTTTTGGGTTATAAAGCAGGTCTCAACAAATTTCAGATGATCAGAATCATGTGGAATATCTTCTTTGACCGCAGTACAGTGAAGCTGGAAATTAGTGACCAAAAAATTAGTAGAATCCCACATCTAGAAATTAAGTAACCCATAAGTAAAAGAAGAAATCATAATAGAAATTAGATATTTTGAACTGAACAATAAAGATATTACATATCAAATGGTGAAATGCATCTAAGTATTTAGTAGAAATTTTATTAGTTTAAGGAGGAAGGCAGAAAATTAATGAGCTGAACATCTACCATAAAGATTTTTTAAAAAGTTGAAACAACCCAAATACAGTACAAGGAGGAAAATAGAAAAGTAGAAATGAACAGGCTATTACTAGCAGGTTCCATAGCAGGTTTGAGCTGGTGGTGGAAAGCATCAGCAAACTGCAGGCTGGACCAACAGAGACCATCTGGTCTGAGGGATAGAAACAGAAAAGAGTGAAAAAAGTGCTGGAAGCTCAGAGGCCTGTGGGACACTGTGGAGCATACCAGTATGTGCAGAGTCCCTAAAGGAAATACGGGAGAGAAAGAAAAAGAAAAAACTATTTGAAGAAATGTCTGAAAACTTCCTCACGTTGATGAAGAACAGTCTATACATCCGAGAAGTACAGTGCACTCCAAGCGGGGTAAACACAGATTTACATTTAGACGTATCACAGTCGAACTGCTCATATTTGAGACAAAGAAAACATCTCGAAATCAGCAAGGAATCCACAAGAAGATGAACAGCTCTCTGCTCTTCAGAAACAGTGGTCCTAATGCAGGGGGATGATCTGTCAAAGTTCTGAGAGTTAAGACTATAGCAAGAATTCTGTGTCCAGCTAAACTATTCTTCAAAAGTGGAGGTGAGCCACAAGCTGGATAAACAAAGACTGAGGCATTTTATTGCTAGCAGACCTTCTTTGCCAGAAAGGGAGTTCTTCAAGCTGGGAGAACACGACAGCAGGACATAGCCCTGATCCTTGCTGGGTGCTGCGTGGGACACACGGGGACGGCTGGGGTTTCAGAGTGGCTCTCTGTCCAAACTGCTGCCTGAGAGACTTGTAGCAAAAATTAGAGGTCTTCTCCCACTCCTGGGTATTTACTGAAAAGAACTAAAAACAGGATCTTGAAGAGCTATTGTACATCCATATTCATGGCAGCGTGACTTACGAGAGCCGAGATACGGAGGCAACCAAAATGCCCATCGGCTGAATGGACAGAGGAGAGGTGGGGTACGCACAGTGGGACCTTGCTCGGCCACAGAACAGAAGGACACCCTGACCCCTGCGGCAACGTGGTTGAAGCTTGGGGACATGATGCTGAGTGAGCTAAGCCGGTCCCAGACCGATTCTGCAAGAGTCCACTCATAGGAGGTATGCAAAACAGTCACGCTCAGAAACCAAAAGTAGAATGCTGGGCGCCAGGGCAGGGGAATGATTCACGGGAACACACTGTCAGATTTACAAGATGAACAGAATCCTGGAGACAGACGGACAGTGGGGATGGTGGCACAAGAGTGTGTGAATGGATTTAGCACCACGGACCTGTACCCTTGAAAATGGTTAACAGGTAAGTTTTACCACAATAAAAAAATAAAACATTTCAAGTGTCAGCTGTAGAAGTATAGTAAAACCACATGGGAAGATAGTTGTAGTAGATCGTTGCCCAGAGAAAGTAGCTTCCCCAAACTGTGTAAACATGACCTGATTTGTATGAGGCATACATACGTAAAATGGCCTATTAAAAAACCCCACAACTTTGACTCCCGCTCATCTGTCCGTGTTTGCTGCTCCTGCCCGTCTTTGAAGGCTCAGCCCAGGTCCTGCCTCGTGGGAGCCTTCGGCTGCGGCCCTAGCCCACAGTGTGCTCGTGTTCCTTTGGTTTCCGTTTTACTTGGAGACAATTTAACATTTTCATGTTCTTTTGTTTCACAAATGCCAGTTATCTCCAACTAGACCTAAGGGTTTTTTTTGGTAAGAACCAGATCTTAGTTTTCTTTGGAATTCCTGTGATCATAATCCTGCCTCTCCCAGTGCCCCTCAGCTGTGGCCTTGGGCCCATGAGCCATGGAAGCAGCCCTGCGCAGCCCAGCATCACTGGGAGCTGGGGTCTGGTTTCCCTCAGGCCATGGCTGCCCTGCCCTCGGGGCTCATCTTGCCTCCATCCAGGGTCTGCATTCCAGTTCTCCACCAGCCTGAGCCCTAACTGGATCTCAGGCTCTTCTGAATCCATGCCACCTTTTGCCCAGCCTCTGGGGCTCTTTGCCATGGCCTGCAAGCAGTTAGCTACCCACATGTGGCCCAGCATCGTCAGCAGACCCCTCCTGTTCTGCACACTCCTCAGGGTGAGCATACAGCCTAGACTGAGACTGGTGGTGGCCTGATTGGCCCCTGGGCTGGGAAAGTTAGCCCTAGACTTAGTTTCTTTGGGGCTATCACCCTGTTTGCCCGTTATGCTCCTGTCCTCTTCCCCTGGAGCAGGCCTTCTGCACGGGCCACCAGTCAGCGAGGGACCCGGCAGTGCCAGGTGATGGTCTCCATGATGGGAGTGTGAGTGGATCAGGCCGGAGTCTTCCTTGCGGACTTTTCTGGCTAGAGCTGTGAAGAAGGCCACTCTGGGCCATGGAACCACCACTAGGCGCAGGTCTGTGCGGCCCATGGCAGTGTTCCTGGAGGAAGGCCATCTGTGCTGTCCATCACTGAAGCCACGGTAGAGGTGCTGAGACAAGAGACGCCAGCAGGAATCCAGCAGTTGGTCCGCTTCATCCTGTCCTTCCAAGTCCTGGTTCTTTAGCTTTTTCTCAGATTTCAAGGTACTCTGGAAGCATCTGTGAATCACTCGTCTTGTTTTTCTTCAGTTAGTTCAAGCCTTGTTTTCCTTTCGGTCAGGGCCGTGTACCTCCCTCCTCCAGCCCACACCCTGATTCCACTTCATCTTCTTCCGTGACACCTGTCACCTTTGACAGAAAGCAGTTTCCCTCCTCATTCTTGGTGGTGGTTTGCTATCTGTCTTCCACACCAGAATGAAAGCTCTAGAGGGCAGGGATCTTTGTTTGCCTCGCAGACGGAACCCGGCACCTTTAACACATAGGAGGTGCTCAAAAATAGGTCTCAACTGAAGGAATGAAAGACCAGTTGGCATGAAGCTGTATATCATCTCAGGGATGAAAAGCCATTGTTTAAAATTTGGTTATATCACAGAGAAGATGGAGGGTTGGGTTGTATGTCTCTGGGTTATGTACACAGAGGGAGGTTGAGAGGTTTGGAGTCTAGGGAAAGTTATTTTCTCTTGCAGTTTGTCTTTAAATGGTGACTTTTCTGGCATAAAAGTAGGTTACTAAAATGTGAAATCTGCTTCATTTTTAGTGGTTTGTTTTAATATAAGCCCCTAATACTAGAATAATTTTCATGATCATTCTTTCCGTATGAATTCTGTGTTCATCTTTAAGAAAAGACATCACTGAATATTCTCCATCAGCTCATTAATGAGGGATCTGGTGCTTAGGGTTATTTCTCTTTTATCAGACTATGAAACCTCAGCGGATGAGATTGCTCACCTGATTTGCAGGCCTCCCAGCTGTGGACACTCTCTTGATGACATTAGTTATGTAGCCTCTTGGAAGCCATTTATATTCAGAAGTCAAAAGAAACCCTTTAGAAGGTAAAAACTGGGGAGTTAGTGTTTACCAAATATTTGTTGGGTTATATTTCTTGGACACAAGTATAACATTGTAAGTGCTACAATTGTGGAGGAAAAGTTTGTGTCCCAAGGTTGTATGGTTCCAGTAGAGAGAGGTCCTGGCTGGACCAGCAGATACTGGGCCAGAGCGCCCTCTAGTCTTGCAGGCCTCACACCCTCAGCCGGAGTGTCCCAGCAGGCCACAGAGACCTATGTAGAGTAGAGCCATTGTCAGGGCACCAGATGCCATTGTGACTTCAACCCAGGAACAGCCCAGAAGGCAGGGACCCCCCACCCCCCTGCCCCTGCCAGTTTAATCTGGGAAGGTGCCCCTTAGAGCTCTGCTCACATTGCTGCGGGGTCCAGGGCTCTTCAAAGTCCTCTCTCATGCTGGGTCAGGTCCTAGCACTCTGAGATTACTGTCCCTTTCGTGCATGCCATAAAACTGGGCACTGGGCGGGTCACAGTGTAACACAGTTCCCGGCCTGGTGCAGCTGGGATTCAGAACCACATCACCTTTCTTCTGTCATGTATTTGGTTGTGTCTACGTATCCAGGACTCTGTGGACAGCTTATCCAGCCCCTTTGTCTTCTTCCTTGTATCTAATTATTCAGGGCTTTAGTCTCCCTTTTATGGATCCTGTGACACAGAGAAAGAGATCCTAAACTTCAGTAAGGGCTTTTGTGGAAGAAAAAAAAGAAAGAAAGAAATCACCCACCTCCCCCTGTGCCCTGATAGTCACGCTTGGGTCTCTATTCCTAAAGGTTGTAATTTAGTTGATTGGGAATGGGGCACAGGCTATCTGGGTGTTCACACCTGCCCAGTTCCCTTTAATGTGTGAGGCAAGTTGGAGGGTTAGTGTGCTGAGGCAGTCGTACAATCCTGTCATCGTGTGAGTGATTGGTTTCAGCTTCAGGCCTTCAGCTGGTCTGTGCATGGCACCCATCTGTCCACAGTCACTGGTCCACAGGTGGATGCAGGAGTGAAGTAGGCCCATCCAGACCCCAAGGATGGTGGAGAGGCTTCTCCCTCACTGGATAGGAACAAGGACGCACATTGTAGCTCAGCGTGAGGGAGGAGGGCAGCCTATAGGTGATTCTCTGGAGGGCAGGATGGAGAGAAGAACCAATCCAGGCCTTTGATGATGTAACCGAGCCACTGAATCCAGCCCAGCTTCTGCACTTGACAAGAGATGAAGGATTCTTACTGCTCAAGCCAGTTTGAGCTGCAGTCTTATACTTCCAGCTGAACTATTCTGACGCACTGTTCTGTAGTAAATCCAGTAAAATTTCCTAAATCGGGCCCAAGTTTCTCCATATGCAGAGTGAAGGCATATACAGAAGGTGCACTAGTTGGAGGTAACATCTACATTTGCTTGAAAACACACCCTGCCAGCACCATCTTACCTGCTTTTCTGTTCTTGACAAAGTGTGCAGTATGGAATCAAATAGAGAAGTCCACAGAGCCTCTGCATGTGTGAAGTGGAGGTGGAAGGAAGAGGTGCAAATCCTACTTGTTAGTTGGGTCTTGAGCCAAGTTTGGCGAGCAGCCTGTGCTCCCGGTCTCCATCTGTAGAACAGTGACGTTGGCACGAGCTTCAGAGCGCCTACGAGAGCTCAGCCCTCGGACCTCGAGTGGCCAGCGCAGGACCTGGGTGGGGAGGCAGAGCCACACGGAGTCACCAGCATTTGTCCATTTTTGACCTGTAATAATGGTAGCTGTTATGGTCTCAAGAGTGAGTGAAAGTTGGGAATGAGGATGTCATCAGGATAATTAAAAGCATTATTTTGGCTTCAAATAACGTTCAGTGAAGTTTCTTTTTAAGCCGAGTTAGCTGTGTTTAACTTCATTTCGCACGACAGTAAACATCAGCCAAAAAAGTAACTTACGTGTTTAATTTTCAAGACTATGCACAGAGTGCTTAACTCTTAGGAACATAGATCATAATTATATCATTCTTTAAGAAGTTTAGCATCACTAGGGCAAGGCTGTCATCTGTGAGGTTGGGTAGTGGAGGGTTGCCTTCTATAGGATTTTTTTTTTTTCAGATTTTATTTATTTGTCAGGGGGAGAGGGAACACAAGCAGAGGGAGAGGAAGAGGGAGAAGCAGACTCCCCACGGAGCAGGGAGCCGATGCAGGGCTCGATCCCAGGACCCTGGGATCATGACCTGAGCCAAAGGCAGACGCTTCACCGACTGAGCCAGTTGGGCACCTGCCTTCTGTATGATATTGTAAAATATGTGTGACTGGCTTAATATTTAATCCCTGGTAACCCACGTCATGTTTGTGTTGTGAACAGCAAGGGAAGCCGATACGAATACAAGACCTTACCTGAGCGCTTGCTGCATGGCAGCCACTGACTTAGGCCCATACTCCCCACATCTGCGTAGTCTCTCCAGCAGATCTGTTTTACACAGAAAGACACTAGGGCTCGTGGAGGCGTGGAGGCTCTCCAGGGCCCCACAACCAGGGAGTGAGGTGCTTTAGCAGAGCTGATTCAGATGCATGGTTGTGGGCAGGGTGAATGCTGTGGACAGTCACGAAGGTACAAAGCAAGTGGCAAACTCTCAACTTCTTGTCCACGTAGAAATGTAAGTCACTGAGCTCTGGGCCCAGGAGGACGGTGGCCCACATCCGATGTTGCTATCCTTACATGAAATTGGACATGGGAATCTGGAAGTGACTTTTGAGTTATGATGTAAATCCCCCTAGGACCTGCCACTGGCTTTCAGCCTGCCCTAATTTTGGCTGCTCTTTCAACTGTGGAGAGGAGAAAAGATGCCTTTAGGGATTTTCCTCCACAGCAGGATCCTAACAGTCCATTCAGCGGAGGTGCGCTTCTCACTTATTTGGCGGGGTCACTTGACAGCAGTGTTTCATTTTCTTTTGGCCCGAAGAGATTTTCCCCATGGTAGAACTGCGGTGATACGTGTGGAAGCACTGGCAAGTGCCCGTTGTGTTTACCACCGTCATTGGGGAAGCGTCGGGCCTTCTGGAGCCCGCACTGCAGTTGTCCTGCAGCAGTCGGGTGGTGGCCGTTCCTCCCATCTTGCCGCTGGAGACCTGCAGCATTTTCTCCAGTTCCTGAAAGAGTCTAGAGCCCAAAGGAAGGGTGTAGTTCTCATGGCAGGCTTAGGACTTCTCCATGGAAATGCGCAGGCTTTGAACTCAGTTGGGAAGGGCTGGAGCCACAGCCCCGAGGAGGGTGAGGTGGGCACGCGTGCGGACGAGGCGTTGCGGGTCCGTGTGCTATGACCTCTGTCTGTGGCTGACTGCCTGTGACCAGGGTTGTGTTATAAATACAGGGTAGCATTTGAAAAATACCAAATCCTAGAGGTCCAGACAGTTTGAGTTCCGATTATTAAATCAGAAGCAAATACGAACAGTCTGTTTTAAAAGCATAGTGGGAACTCCGTTAGAAGCAAGGAAGGGGAAGGAAGGCCTCATGTGCTCCTGCATTTCTGCTCCCCTCCAGTGCACCATGGGCCCTTCAGGCCCAGGAGCAGAGGGAGTAGAGAGGCCTGCCAGAGCTCTGTGTGTCTGCCCGCTGGTCTGGCCGGCCCTCCTCAGCACCCCTAAGCAGGAGAGGAGAGGCAGTGGCTCTGATTCGGCCACATTCCAGCAGTCCCAAGGGTGAGGCGAGGCAGTGGGGACCGAGCTCTGTTCGGCGGATTAGTGGCTTCGTCCTCAATTCTTGTAACTGTGGGATCCTCGAGGGATGGGTGTATGTTGGGGTGCAGGAGGATTAAGAACCATTGCTCTCAAGGTAAAGACCCAACCTGCAGATCTATTGGGTGTCTTCAGAGCAGTCAGCTAGGGTGTGCCAGCTGATGGATAGGATGCTAGATTGGTTTCTGTCAGATCTCCATGCTGAATAGATTGAAAGGACATAGCAAAGTGACTGCAGTGTTTTCCAGGGGAAGGCTTGGTGATGGCAGTCTGCTAAGAAACCTGCCCGGCCCATGGTCTGGGCTTCCTCCCTCTTTGAGGGCCCAGGAATGCTCTGGATAATGAAAGGCTGCCTTGGGGTGTACTCAGTCACAGAAACTGAGGTTTGTAGGACAAGGGTGCTAATGGAGTCCTTGATCTCAGGGCAGTCACTGCTAGTGACTAGGACCCTTTTGTCCCCATCCAGAACACCTTCCTCATTTCTGACTCTTTAGCAAACCAAACAACCCATTGCAGAGTTGCCTCGAAAGCATGGGAACCAGAGCCAAGGGAAGGATGCACAGAGTGTGTAGGCAGATGACCTGAGAAGCCTGGGGGGTCTCCTTTGTCCCTCAGCATGGCGCTTGGCTCCAGTGGTAGGCCTGTATCCTGTGCCTTCTAAGCATGCTCTTCAGCACTGCCTCTCTGTGACCTCTTGCCCTGCACGAGCCCAGACAGCCCTCCAGTCACACAGTCTGCCTCACCCGGGAGGTCATGCCGTCTGCCCTGTCCCTGCTTCACACACAGCCGTGACCTGTGGTTTGAAGCCCATCGTGTCCGATTGGCATCTCTCACATGAATGAAGGAAATTGGTCCGGCCTCTGGAGACTGCAGCAAGTTTTCCAAACTTCTAGCCTCGTATTTTCAATTAAGTTCCTAATTTATACATTTGAAGGACATGGGTTTGCCTCCTTTCGCCCTGAAAAGCCAACCTGGTGTCCCCTGCTCTGCACATTGCACAGCCAGTTTGTGGTGTGCTTGAGTGTGTAGGAGCCCAGAACATGTGGAGTGGGCTGTGGTCGCCCGCCCATCTGTCATGTGGAACAGCGGCTTTCAGAAAATGATTTTTCTAGGACCACTGTGCCAGCAAGTGGGGGAGCCAGGATCAAACACATGCAGGGGTGTGGCCGGTGGCTTCTGGAGAAAATGCTCACTCTTACATTCACTCTCTGTGGATTCATTTCATTTTTTCCCCTGCACATCAGTGAGCTCACAAGTAACCAGGCACACTGCTGGTGTCCTGGAGTGGGTGGGGAAGGCTGGGCTTCAGAGTTGCTCTAGTGAGGGGTGGCTGGGCCAGGGCATCATATGAATTTGAGAGAGGAGAAGCAAGACAGACTGAGGGGCTGAAGGGCTAGGGATGGAAGGAGTGAGGTCTGTAGTAGTAGAAGATAGGAGAGGAGCGAACTAGCTGAGGGGAGAGGCAGCCAACCAAGCAGAGGAGTGTCTGTGAATGCATTTAAAGCAGAGGAGTGGCAAGAATTTCATTGGGTATGAGAGATCTTGTGGGTCTTCTAGGGTCTGCATTTGTATCAGGTGACCTCTTGAGGATCCCTGGATTGTTTGCAATGAAGAATATGTTTATGCATCTTTATGTTTTGAATATATGTGAATTTATTATGAAATATGAAATTATTATCCATGACTAATATTGTATGCAACATAATGTAGTATATAAAGTATTTCTGACTTCTGGGTCCTGTGACACCATCCATTTATTTGTTTGTGACACCACCTTACTCTTTGATATGTTGTATGGCACATGTTCTAATTTAGATTGGCTTATTTAATTTCCAAATATTTGAAGATTTTCCATATATTTTTTTATTATTTTTTTTAAGTAGGCTCCATGCCCAGTGTGGAGCCCAGTGCAGGGCTTGAACTCACGATCCTGAGATTAAGACCCCAACTGGAGCTGAACCACCACGAGTCCCTATTTTATTTGAATTCTAATTTATTTCCACTGTGGTCAGAGAACATACTATGTATGATTCCAATCCTTCTAAATTTATTGAGACTGTTTTATAGCCCCAAATATAGTCTATCTTGTAAATGCTTCACATGCACTTGAAAAAAATGTGTGTTCTTCTGTTATTGGGTGGCATTTTGTATAACTGTCAGTGCTTTGAAGGTGGTTGATGCTGCTGCTGAGGTCTTCTCTATCCTTCCTGGTTTTCTGTCTACTTATCCTATCAGTTATCAGGAGAGGGATGTCAAAATCTGTGACCATCTCTGTGGATTTCGTTTTCCTTTCACTTCTCTCAGTTTTCACTTCATGTGTTTTGCAGCTCTGTTAGTAGGCGCATACATGTTTAAGGCTGTTATGTCTGCTTAAGGAATTGATCATTACACGGTATCCTTCCTTATCGCTGGTCATGATCCCTCCTCTGAATTCCACTTTGTTGAGGTCAGTACAGCCACTGCAGCTTTCTTCTCATTAGTATTAACATATCTATTTATATGTATGTATATACAAAATACACGTGTAAAAGTACATAATATATATTAAATGTATATATACATCAAAAGCATATTTCCATTATTGGAAATGGAACAAAAACCCTGCCTTTATATTTAATGTGACTTCCTTGTGTTGACCTTAAAAATAAAACTGCCAGTTAACTTACCAGCAAGAACGGGTTTATCTGGGAATGACAGAATTGCAGCCCACAAGCAGCTAGCTAAGGCAACACCGTAGACAAGTCAGGAGAGCAGAGTAGAGGAGGCTCTTTATTATAGAGGATGGGAGGGGGTTGGGGCTCGGGCTGTTGTAAACAGAAAGCACAGCAGCCAGTAGGAGCTCTGGTTCCATTCCTTGCCCGGTGCTTCCTTACACGCTCTATCCTCTGTGCTCAGTAAAAACTCTGGGATGGCTGTGTGCTCTTGGTTACTGACAAGAGAATGCGACTCCCTTACTTGGCACAGCCTGGCAGTTTGGGAGTACCACATCTGGTATTCATATCCTGGCCTTCTGACTACAAACCCTCTGCCTGAGCTTGTGTGTTTTCTCCTGGGCCATGCTGAATCTATAAACTCCACCAACATGGAATGTGAAATGTAGAAATTATGTGTTGCCTTCATTTAATAGACACTATGCCATTCTGAGAATTCTGTGTTTGCCAGGGGTATTTCTGTTATGCTTATTGACATCTGCTTATTTTAATGTATTTTGACATGTGTTGAAGTGGGACTAATTCGGTTGTGGCTCAGGCTCTGCCTGTGTATTAGAGCTGATCCATCTGCCATGCAAGAGTATTTTAGAAAAGGAGCAAATTCCTACTTGGGCTAAGTAACACCTTTCCCACTTCCCTCTGTGTGTGATCTGTTGTCTAAAGTGTCATGTTGAAAAAGTTGAGGAGTGATTTTGGAAAGAGGGAAGTGAGGAATCTGTTGCTGGAGTGTAATTCAGAAACAGATGAGCTAATGGAAGAAGCCAAGATGTTCACATCCATTATGAGGGCATTTTAATTCATAAAGGTTGAAGTTATAATATCTCTGGATTTTTAAAGAAAAACTTAGAAGTAAATAAAGTAACCTACTACATAAAGTTCTCCTAATTCACCTCAGAGTCATCTAATGGTTGATGCATTAGGTTCCCAGGCCTTCAAAATCCACTTGTCTAGTGGGAGCCTCTCCAGATGCCCCATCCCCACATCTGATCATTCCTTATTGAGTGTCCCGTGGTAAATATTACAAATGGAGTTATCTTTGCACTTTCTGATCTCATGCTTATGAACGGGCTGGAACTATTTTAATTTAAGAAAAGATCTCTAGGTAAGAGAGACTAGAGGTTGTATTTCTTTGTCTCCCATAAAGTATGTGTTGAGCTTGGCATCCCATCTGTAGTCCCTGCTGCTGAACTGGGGGTTTACCTGCCCCCATGGCAGTGGGTGCCCCGGGCCGGGCGCCCTGCAGCTTGCAGCCCTTGGGCAGCTCACTTACTACAGGTAGTCATTGAGCTCTGAGCCGTCTGAGGAACTGCAGGTTCAGAAGTGAACAAGACGGAATTCTTCCCCATGGAACTTATATTCAGGTGGAGAGACTCCACGACAAACAGAATGGCGTATGTCATTTGATACGGATAAGGGCGGGGCAGCACGAGGGGCTAGCGGGTGATGGGGCGGGGCTGCTCTCCAGGTATTTGAGCGAGGCCTGCATGAACTGCAGGGCTAGCCACGCAGAGGTCTGAGGGCAGAGCCTCACAGCCAAGGAAGGGCAGTGAGAAGGCCCTGTGGCAGCCACGGGTGAGGAGAATGTGGGAGTGGAAAAGGCTGGCGAGGGTTGGGGAGCGTCAGGAGAGCCAGAAGGAGCTTGAGAAACCGCCCGTCAGACCAGGGCCTGCCCCTGCTCAGAGCACTGTCCAAGGTCTTAACAGCTGTCTCCAGGCCTTGACAGTTTCAGTGCAGGAGGAAGAGAAGGAGGGAGCACAAAGAAGCGAGACGGGGTGGGAGGAAAACCAGGAGGATGTGGTGTCCTTGAGGCCCAGGGAAGGCACCATTGCCCGATGCAGCAAGCCACTGTGCCATGAGCTCCCGAGCCAGCAAGCCATAGTAGGTGGTAGGCTGGGGAGGCAAGGGGCTCAGCTGTGTGGGTGTTGGGTGGGTTAGGGGGCTAAAGCCCAGCCGCTCGGTCCCTCCCCTTGGTCAGTGGTGCATGGACAAAGCTCAGATAAGCTGCCAGTTCGGTGCGGCACGACCGTTTAAATATACACTCAGCGTTGGACACCTCCCCAGGACGTGGGGTCAGAATCTAAGGCAGCGACACTGATGTTTGCGTATGGCTCACAGATGGGCTCTGAAGGCAGTTCCAGGAGAGGCTCCAATGACGTTCTGGGCAGTGGCGGTGTCGTTGGAATGAGGATGTAGTCTTCATCCCTGACTGCTTTGGTGGCAGGTCCGGAACTCTTGATGGAAGGGTTCCTCTCACCACTGGAAGTGCCCGGAAGACCCCCACCCCTGGCTGTTTCTGTTTCCTACATCAGCCGCCTGGTAGGACCCTCCAGGCTGAAGAGCTCTTTCCTGGAGCAGGGGCACGGGCGCTGCCGACCCCCACCCTCTTCCGCCAGAGCAAACTGTTGATGGGGAGACCGGTTTGCTTCTGTTTGGTTTTGTTTCATCTAGTAGATCTTGATTTTTGTGGGGAGAAGTTAAAAATAAAATCATATTTTAATTGTTCTTGTAATTTAACAGGGTTCTGTGGTCAAACCTTTTGTAGTCACCTTGAAATTCATGGGTTTTATCAATCTCTCTCTCCTTTAGTCCAGACAGGTTGAAGCGTGCTCACCTTCCCTTTCCCATGCTTGCTTGTCAAGATTATCACTGCATTCCCCAGGCATGTTGCTTTTTTGGGTTGGTTTCATCTTCCATCAGATCTTTGAGAGAAGATAGGGCAAGGTGTTGGGCTCTCGGGAGCTCATCCCCTAGAGGACCCCAGTGGCAGAAGAGCTCTGCTGCTGGCCAAGGGGCTATTCACAGAAGGTTGGCAGGACGCTTGGCCAGGGTTAGATGCTTCCCGTGAAAGTATTTGCTCACTGTTTTTGTATCGAAGTGCTAAATTTACTCAGACTGTTATTTTAATATGAGGACTCATATGGCAATATTAAACATTATGAATTTGATCTGTCTTAATGCTTAAGGCTCAATAATTGTCTCCTGGTTAGAGAATTAGAGAATCAGGTTTGGTTGATTTGTGAAGATAGATTTTGGTTTTATTTTAATGGGATTTTTTTGAATGAATTTTTCCTCCACCACAGAGAAGTAATTTTAGAGAAATCTTTTGTGGTGTTTCAGGAGTAACATGCACTTACATTTATAGGTAAGGGCACGTGGCTGCCTCCATAATCTGAAATAGTCAGATGTCATTGTTGGGCCCTTCAGATATCTGGGAAAGTGTGTTCTCACCAGAGGGACCAGCGGTGCAAGAGCCCCGGGCCGCAGTGTCCTGCTTTGTTGGAAGGACACCAAAGGCCTGCATGGCAAGAACGGGTCGCTGGTGGAGAGAGTGGGGTGAGGTTTGTTCCGTGTGGTGTGGAAATGGCTATTTATGGGATGCCAACTACGTGCCGAGCATTTCGGTAGACACTTATGTCTCCTCATTTGGTCTTTATGGTAACGATGTGGATGATTTAAACCTCAGTTTACAGCTGAGAACACAAACGCCTAGCAAGCCTTTGTTTCAATAATTTCGCTGAGATGTTGGTGGTGAGTGACTCTAAATGACATGTGTCGCCTCCGTATGCTACTGCTGCCCCCTGTCATGGAGGTAGCTCCCAGTTCACCTCAGATTTTAGCTTATGCGTTTAACGTACGGATTTTTAAAGACAAGGGTGATCACCAGGTAAGTAAAGAGAGAGAGATGTGTCTGTTTTAATTTCAAGCATGACTGAGAACAGAAGGACCCTCTGAACATATATGTGAGCATGCATTGGGGCGTGTGTGCACGAGTGTGTGTGTGAGCGTGTGTGTGCGAGCACATGTGTGTGAACGCGGGTGTGCGCGGGTGTGCGTGAGCGTGTGTGCATGAGCGTGTGTGCGTGTGAGCGTGAGTGTGTGAGCGTGTGTGAGTGTGTGCATGTGAGCGTGTGTGTGCGCGTGTGAGCATGTGAGTGTGAGCGTGTGTGTGTGTGTGAGCGTGTGTGTGTGCATGTGTGTGTGCGAGCTGTGCTTTAAGGAGCCGGTTCAGCCGTCAGGAAATCCACTGGGCTGGGTCTGGTGAGTTCTCTTTGTGTCCGTGGGAATGCCTGTGTTTGAGAAGTATGGCACTGGGCATCCGTGCCTGTGACAAGATCAGATACAGGGTGTGTGGAGGTCTCAGTGACCTGTCCTTGTCCTCTGGTCCTTAATTAGCTACAGCTTAATTCCCAGAGTACTGTTTCGCCATGTCCTTCCTTCCCCTGCCCAGTAGAACACCTGTCACCATCTGGAGAACTAGGGTGCAGGGGACCCAGTTTGGGACCCATAGAGCTAACTTGATGATGGGGCAGGTTTGGAGAATGGGAAGGGATAGCGAGGGGGAAGGTGGGCAAAGGGAGTTCTTAGACCTTCCTTCCTGTCGGAAGGACAGTGTGCCTGTCGGGCTTCTTTCTAAGGAACCTGGGTCAGCACATACCAGCTTCAGGGTAGAACATTTCAGTTCTGCTTGTATTCAAAGAAATGCAATTTAAAAATTCCTTATCATCTTATTGAAATATGGTTACATCCTGACCTTCCGGTTTGGATTTCCCCCCAAATCCCTACAGATATTAATAGGGAAGTTGCCTGCCGCCAAGTCTGTGGCCAGCAGTCAGTCTTCTGTCTCGGTGACCAGCCCAGCATGGGCAGTGTGCACAGGGTTGGCACACCTTGCAGAGCTGGTTGTGGGTGTGATGCGTTACTCAAACCTGACTACAGGCACGGCTCCTTCCAGATGCTGCTGCTGGGGACAGATGTGACTGTGTGAGCTGCGTGCCTATCAGAGGTGTTTGTGACAGACACCAGTGGCGTGAGAGCTCAGAGCTGTGGAGGATGTCACCCGGGGAAGTCACACTGCTCATGGCTCTCCTTGCATACTTCTCTCTCACATATCCTCCTCACTCCCAAATGTAAAAACATTTACAAAGAAATCTGTGTACTGTTTAGGAGGAAACAGGGTATGGTGCCGTGATTTCCTGTCCATCTAAGTGCTCAGTAGGACTTTATGAGAAGCAAACATCCCCAGAATGTCAGGAGGGGACTAACTTGATACAAATGTAGAAAAAAACCTAAGCAGAATATTATTTCATTTGTTTTGAGTTGCCTGAGCTTTAATAATGAAATAGTGCTTAGAAAAATAGTGAGGTCTACATAAATGATTTTCAAGGAGAGGCAAACTAATCTGTGTTGATAGGAATCAGAACATCAGTTGTGTAAGGGTAGGGATTGACTGGAAGGGAAGGGATATGAGGGAACTTTGTGTTGATGGAAATGTTCTGTATCCCATTAGGACTATGGTTTATATGGGTGTATACATTTGTCAAAACTTCTTGAATTGTACATGTAAGATTTGTGCAGTTGATGTAAAATTTAACTTCATTTTGACAAGACCATCCAAGAAAAATGTTTTTATTCACATAATTTTACACTCTGTGTAATAATTAAGAAGCAGAGTTTATTTTATGTATCCTTGTTTTTATTCTTTATTTTTTCTTGGTGTTCCAAGATTATTTCTTTTATCACTTTTTTCCTGTTTAGAGAATGTACTTTAGCAGTTTTCTCTTTAGTTTATTCTTTCGGACTTAGAGAAAAGTTGCAGAAGTTGTACATATGAGACTGTACAAAGAAAGAAAAAAAATATTGAAAGCCGTGTGAGAAAAAGGTCACTGAGACATCCACACACCCATGTGATGAGAAAATAATTTGGTGATACTCACCCTGCTTCCCCTAATGTTAACACCTTCTGTAACCATAGACTAGTTATTGAGACAGGAAATTCACATTGGTACACTATTAGAACCTCATCTTTAGCTCTCGTTAGAATTTTGCCAATTTTCCTACCAATCTTCTTTTTCTAAAAACAGATGTAACTCATAAACAATGAAATTCAACTATTTATAGTGTATAATTCAGTCGTTTTTAGTATGTTCACAGAGTTGTGCAAGCATGACCACCATCTACCTAATTTTAGAATATTTTCATCACTACTAGTAGAAATCACCATGCCCATTAGCAGTCACTCCCCATTCTCTTCACCCAGCCCCTGGAAACTGCTAATCTGCTTTCTATATCTATGGATTTACTTTAATCTGGGCCATTCATAAAATTGGAATTGTATACTTTGTAGATTCTTTCATTTAGCATGTTTTCACAGATCATCTGTGTTGTAATGTGTATCAATACTTCATTCCTTCTCATTGCCAAATGTTCCATTGTGTAAATATACCACATTTTGTTTATCCATTTGTCACTTGATGGACATTTGGGTTATTTCCACTTTGGGGCTGTGTTATGAATTGTCAAATTAACACTTATTAAGTGGAGCAAAGGTTGCTGGATGGTGGGCTGCAGTTCAACAATAGACCACAAGAAGAATTGAAAAAGAGGTCCTGGAGGACACCTTGAGGGGCCACACAGGGAGGTGAACACAGAGTGCAGACAGAGGGAGGCAGGATGTGGGCCAGGTGCCTTTATCGGGTCTGTGGGTGGAATACTCTGGGGTTCCCGGGCTAGGGCTGGACTGGTCAGTTCAAACCAGAAGAGTGGGGCTCAGGTAAGCCCCACGGGGCACTCATCTAAGAGACACGTAAGGGGAAGATGCTGGGAGGTGGGGCGGGGGGCTTTTCATCAGGGCTATGGGAGAAGTCCTACCAGGGACTTAACGTTTGCTTGTGACTCGGTTGGCTGTTTTCTAGGGCACACACGTGCTTGAGAGGCTACCATTGGTTTCAGGTCCCTTCAGGCATTTGACCAAACGAAATGGATGGTGAGGCAGCAATCTTAGGGAGTAGCTGAGCTACACTCTCAACAGGTTGTTATTGAACAGTGCTGCAGCAAATGTTCCTGTACAAATTTTTGTGTGGGGTAGCCTTGCTGTTAGAGTAGTCTGCTGGTGACAGATTTTCTTAATTTTCTTTCATCTGAGGATGTCTGGAGTTCCTGTTCATTTCCGAAGGACATTTTCACTGGGTATAGGATTCTGGGTTGATGATTCTTTTCTTTCACATGTGGAAAGTGTTGTGTCACTTTGTTCTGGCCTCTGTGGGTTCTGGTGAGAGATCCAATATCACTGGATTGTTTTTCCTCCCATGGGCAACGTGTCATTTCTCTCTTGCAGCTTTCAAGATTTATTTTCTTTGTTTTTGGCTTTCAGAAGTTTGGCTATGATGTGTCTTGGCATAGATTTCTTGAGGTGTATCCCAATTTGAGTTTGCTCAGCTTTTTGGATCTGTAGGTTTGTGTTCTGCCAAATAGGGTAAAATCTCAGCCATTGTTTCTTAAGAGTATTTTCCAGCCCTGCAATGATACAAATGTTAGCTC
The DNA here is from genome assembly GCF_011800145.1 of Mirounga leonina. Lineage (NCBI taxonomy): Eukaryota > Metazoa > Chordata > Mammalia > Carnivora > Phocidae > Mirounga > Mirounga leonina. The sequence continues at coordinate 2,742,546 of NW_023270699.1, forward strand.
TTCTTTACAGTCCCGTTGGACCCAGGGGCTTTGTTTATTTTTTCTGTCTTTTTTCTCTCTGTTATTCAGATTGGGTGGTTTCTGTGGTCCTATCTTCCAGTTCACTGATCTTTCCTCTGTCCCTTCTGTTCTTTCTCTATCAAGTTTTTAATTTCGGTCATTGTATTTTTCAGTTCTAATGTTTCCCCTTTGTTCTTTGTATCTTTGATTTCTTTGCTGAGGCTTTTTTTTTTTTTTTTTTCATTTGCTTCCAGCAGGTTGCAGTTGCTCATTGAATAACTTTTATATTGGCTGCTTAAGAACTCTCATCAGATAATCTTCATATTTACGTTGTTTTTGTGTTGGAGTCAGGTGAATGCCTTTTCTCACTCTGTTTGATTCACTCATCTCCCAACCCATAATTGAGCCATCTATAGGAATTTTCTCTGTCTCAAGTAATAAGTTTTTCATGACTGTTTTAAAAGATAAATTGAGTAGTTATAGCTCAGAATTTGCTAATCTGTGGCCCGAACAGACCTAAGTTCTGTGTTATTTTCCTCCTGTACAGTTTTGGTAAATATGCTGATTACCTTTCTCTTAGTCTGTATTCCCTACCAGGCTGATTCTCTTCTTCCATGTGTGTTGACCTTCCTGATACTGTCTGTGTATCCCATGTCATCTTCTCTCTTGGTATACTTCCTTGTTTAGGTGGAGCAAGTCCTGTCATGTCTCCAGAGAATGGGTGTGTGGGAGACAGAACTTTTGAGATATTATGTGTTTGGATTGTCTTTATTTTACCCTCACCTATAATAGTCATAGTTTGGCTGGGTATAGAATCCTAGGTTAGAATTATTTTTTATTTCTGAATTTTGAAGACGTTATTACTTTATCTTCTAATGTCCAATGTTGAGCAGTTTTGATTCCTAACTCTTTGTATGTGATCTGTTTTTCCCTCTAGAAGCTTATAGAATCTTCTCTTTGTTTCATATTTTGAGCTGAAATTTTATGCTGATATGTCTGGTGTATTACATATATATTTTATTAATTTTGGTGGAAACTGAAAGGGTCCCTTTCAGTTTGGAAACTTACGTCTTTTAGTTCTAGTAATCTTTTTTCAATTATTTTGAATTATTGAATCATTATCGAGTGATTTCCTTTCTCTGTTGACTCAGTTTTTTCTTTTTGGACTGTTATTTGGATGTTGAGCCTCCTATTCTAGTCCTCTTTTTCTTCTATTCTCCATCTCTGTTTTTTTTTAGCACCACTTTTGAGAGATTTCCTCAACTTTACTTTCCGCCTTCCTATTGAGGTCTTCATCTCTACTATCATACATTTAATTTCTAACTGCCTTTTTTTTTTTGGAATTAAAAAATATAACATCTCATTCTTGCTTAATGGATGATATAACTTCTTTCTATCTCTTTGAGGAAGGTATTAATATTTTTTAAAAATTTTCTTCTCATTGCACACTCTTTTCTTTTCCCTCCTTTTGTTTCTGTTGAAAATGATGGCCATCTTTTTCTTACGGGTCTGGTGATGGGCATTGTCTTCTCATGCTTAAGGGTGAGATTTATAATACAACACCCATTCATGATAGAAACCCTCAACAAAGTAGGTCTAGAGGGAACATACCTTAACGTACTAAAGGCCATATATGAAAAACCCACAGTGAACATCATATTCAGTGGGGAAAAACTGAGAGCTTTTCCCCTGAGGTCAAGGTCAAGACAAGGATGTCTACTTCCATCACTTTTATTTAACATAGTACGAAGTCCTACCCACAGCAATCAGACAACAAAAGGAAATAAAAGTCATGCAAATTGGTAAGGAAGATTAGGAAAACTTTCACTATTTGCAGATGACATGATACTCTGTATAGAAAACCCTGAAGACTCTACCAAAAAACTACTAGAACTGATAAATGAATTCAGTAAAGTCACAGGATACAAAAATCAACAAGAGGAATATGTTGCATTTCTGTACACTAATAATGAAGCAGCAGAAAGTGAAATTAAGAAAACAATCCCATTTACAATTGTACCAAAAATAATAAAATACCTAGGAATAAACTTAACCAAAGAGGTGAAAGATCTATACTCTGAAAACTATAAAACATTGATGAAAGAAATTGAAGGTGACACAAAGAAATGGAAAGACATTCCATGCTCATGGATCAGAACAGATATTGTTAAAATGCCTATATACCCAAAGCAGTCTACAAATTTAATGCAATCCCTATCAGAATACCAATAGCGTTTTTCACAGAACTAGAATGAACAGTCCTAAAATTTGTATGGAACCACAAAAGACCCCGAATAGCCAAAGCAATCCTGAAAAAGAAAAAAAAAATATGGAGGTATCACAATTCCAGACTTTAAGTTCTATTACAGAGCTGTAGTTATCAAAATAGTGTGGTACTGGAACAAAAACAGACACATAGACCAACACAACAGAAATAAACCCAAAGAAAGCCCAGAAATAAACCCACAATTATATGGTAAATTAATCTTTGACTAAGGAGTAAAGAATATGCAATGGGAAAAAGACAGTTTCTTCAACAAATGGTGCTGACCATAGGTCAGCACCGTTGGGTGTTTTCTCTTAGGTCGTTCAGATTGGCTGGAGAGGACTCATAACAGACTCATAATAAACTCATAACAGTTTATAGGCAGAGGCCTATAAACTCTGGAAACAGAGTAGGGAAGAGGGAGTGTCTTAGAATTTATGGGTATGTTTTCACATAATTCATGTGTTTTCCAGAGAGAGCCTCCATCTTCAATTGTGCCTAATGTCCCTGCTCCAGAGATTCTTTAGAAAATAAATAACCAGTCCTCCAGGGAAGGAGCAATTGCCTAGGGGCAGGGAATAAGAAAGAGGGTCCAAGATGTAATTGTTCCCTTTTTTAAAGGTCAGGCTTATTGAGTTAAAATTTTACATAGAGTGAAATCCACTTACTAGTACTGAGTTCTGTGAGTTGTGACATGCATATACCATGTAATCACTGCCGTAATCAAGACACAGGACTGTTTCATCACCGCAGAATATTCTCTGTGTCACTTTGTGATCATCCCCTCCTCACCTCCAGGCCCTGGCAACCGCAGATCTCTTTTCTCTTCCTGTAGTTTTGACATTTCCAGAATGGCATATAGAAACAATCATGACGTGTATAGATTTTAAAGTCCAGCTTGTTTCTCAGCATAATTCAAGATTCATCGTGTTTTTGTGTGTATGTATCAGTTGTTAATTTCTTTTATTGCTATTTATGTTTTTACTCTATGGAGATACCATGGTCTCTTTAGATCTGTTCATCAGTTGAAAGATGTTTGGGTTATTTCCAGATTTTGGCAACTATGAGCAAAGACACTGTGAATAAATTATTTGAAAATACATTTAACCAAAGAAGAGACATAAATGGGAAGTAAGCACGTGAAAAGATCTGTCTTTTCCAATATTTTGACAATTTTTATTGGGTTGTTTGTTATGGAGTATTTTTGAGTTTATATTCTGTATTCAGTTGGGTTTTTTAATAAATCTGATACATGTTTTACAAGTATTTTCTCCTGGCCTACTGGTTCATCTTTTCATTTCCAAACTATGTCTTTTGAAGAGCAGATGTCTTTAATTTTGCTAGAGCTTATTCATTTTTTTTCTTGTATGGATTGTGCTTTTGGTTTTATATCTTAGGAATTCTTACAAACTCAAGGTTACAAAGATTTTCTCTTGTTTTCTTCTAGAAGTTCTTGGTGTTTTAGGTTTTACATTTAAGTCTATTATTAATTTTAATGTAAGTTTTATATGTGAGGCAAGGTATGGATTCAAGTTCTCTGTTTTTACATATGGGTGTTCAATTTTTCCAGCACCAGTTTTTGAAAAGGCTATTATTTTTAAAATTAATTTTTTTATGGTGCAAAAAGGTGCTTTCATTATAGCACTGGGATGGGACCATAGGCTAAAAGAGCTGCACTGGGGTTGGTGAGGAGTGACTGATTATCTACTTTTAACTTTGTGGAGGGAGGGGCGGGGTAGAGATAACGTAAGTTTCTAAGGCATTTCTTTCTGTTTGCTGAAAGTAGGGCGTACTGGATCTTGAAGGTCTGGCTGTTTGTCAAAATAAGGCTGTATTTAGTTTTTGATGAAATATCAACATTAAGGCAGCCATGAGTTACTTGAGGAATCTTTTTTTTTTTTTTTATGATTTATTTATTTTAGAGAGAGGGAGAGTGAGAGCATGTGGGGAGAGGGGCAGAGGGAGAGAATATTCCAGCAGACTCCCTGCTGAGTGTGGAGCCTGACACGGGGCTCTGTCTCACCACCCGTGAAATCATGACCTGAGCCGAAACTAAGAGTTGGACACTTAACTGACTGGGCCGCCCAGGCGCCCTGAGGAATCTTTTTTTTTTAATTAATTAATTTAAGTAATCTCTATGCCCAGCGTGGGGCTTTAACTCACAACCCCGAGATCAAGATTCCCACTCTCCACTGACGGATCCAGCCAGGCAACCTGAAAAGGCTATTATTTTTTTCGATTAAAATGCATTTCTAAAAAAAATATAAAATGCATTTATATGTCTGTTGAGATTTTACAAAACTGTGGTCTGTTCCAGTGTTCTCTAATCCTGTTTCATTTATCTCTATGATTGTCCCTTCACCAGTATCACACTGCCTTGATGACTCTAAGTTTTGAAATCAAGTACTCTGAGTCTTTCACTGTTTTTCTAAATTGTTTTGGCTGTCCTAGTTCCTTCACTTTTCCAAATAAATTTGAGAATTAGTTTGTTGATTTTTAAAAAAAATTTTTTTTTAAAGACTTTATTTATTTTTTTGACAGAGAGAGACACAGTCAGAGAGGGAACACAAGCAGGGGGAGTGGGAGAGAGAGAAGCAGGCTTCCCACGGAGCAAGGAGCCCGATGTGGGACTCGATCCCAGGACCCCGGGATCATGACCTGAGCTGAAGGCAGACGCTTAACTGACTGAGCCACTCAGGCGCCCCATTTGTTGATTTCTACAAACAAGCTTATAGGACTTTGATTGGGATAGCACTGAATATGTAGATCACTGGGTAGATTGACCTCGTAACAATATTGGGTCTTCTGGTCCATAAGTACGTTATATCTCTCAATTTACTTAGGTTGTCTTTACTTTCTCACATCAGTGTTTTATGGTTTTTAGCATACAAAACGTGCACATATTTTATAAGATTTATACCTAAATGTTTTATGTTTTTGGTGCTATTGTAAATGATAGTCTTTTTTTTCTTAATAAAGAATTTATTTAAATAGAAAATATTTAAATATATTTTTTTAAAATCTTATTTTATTATGTTATGTTAATCCCCATACATTACATCATTAGTTTTAGATGTAGTGTTCCACAATTCATTGTTTGTGTATAACACCCAGTGCTCCCTGCAGTACGTGCCCTCCTCAATACCCACCACCAGGCTAACCCATCCCCCCACCCCCCTCCCCTCTAGAACCCTCAGTTTGTTTCTCAGAGTCCATCGTCTCTCATGGTTCGTCTCCCCCTCTGATTTCCCCCCCTTCATTTTTCCCTTCCTACTATCGTCTTTTTTTTTTTTTTAAATATATAATGTATTATTTGTTTCAGAGGTACAGATCTGTGATTCATCAGTCTTACACAATTCACATTCTGTTTCCAATGTATCCTTATTGAAATGTGGATACAGTTGATCATTGTATGCTGACCTTGCTAAACTCAATTAGTTTGTGTTGTTCATGGGTTCTGTGTTTTTACTGATTTTCTCTCCTTACTTTTTAAAATCAGTAATGGAAATAACATTAAAGTTTTCAGCTCTAATTGTGAATCGATTTGCCTGTAGAATTCTATCATATTTAGCTTTGGTCTTTTGAAGCTCTGTTATTCAGTACATACATAATTGAGACTGTTAGGTCTTCTTGCTGTCTTGACCTCTCTATCATTAGGGAGTGTTACTCCGTAGTCCTGGTAACATTTCTTGTTCTGAAGTCTACTTTGTTTAGTAATAATATAGGCTCTGTAGCCCTCTTTTAAGTAGTGTTTGTTTGGCATATTTTAAATATTTGTTTTTACTTTTAACCTTTGTCTTTATCTTGGGTGTCTTGTGGGCAATGCATAGTGAAGTCTTGCTGTTTTATGCATTCTCTGTTTTCTAATCAGTGTGTTTATACTGTTTTCATTTAATGTATATAGAAAGAAATACAAAAATATCTCCAGTTTCTTTTTTCCTCTTTTTTTGTTTGTTGTTGGATTATTTTAATACTCTGTTTTATCGATACTGCTGGCTTCTCATTTACACTTTAAGAACTTTTTTATGATTTGCCCTAGGGTTTACAATACAACCTTAATTAATCTTTAAATAGTACTGCACTGCTTCAGATGTCCTGTGGGAACCCTACAGCAGTGCTTTCCCATCTCCTATTTAGTTCAGATTCCTTTTCTAGTTGTTCTTGTAGCTGGGTCATCTCGGAGCCTGGCTCTGTTGATTACTTTATCACTCCACCGTGGGCCTTTTGTTTCCCTTGCTTTGTTGTAATTTCTGATTGAATGTTAGACATTGTGTGCAGGGCAATAGAGCAAACTTCTTCTGTAATGGGCTGGATAGTAAATATCTTTAGGGCCATGTATGGTTTCTGCTGCATATTCTTCTCCCCCCTCTCTCTTTTTTAAAAACTATCCCTTTAAAATATAAAAATCACTCTTAGCTTACAGCCTATACAGAAATGTTTCCTGGGCTACGTTTGGTCTCTGGGCCGTAGTGTAACCAGCCTCTGCAGCAGAGAATGAGGTAGCTGGTGTGCACCTGTGGACATGGCCAAGCCTCTTCTTCTGCCGGGCTGTCAGTGCGGGATGGGATGGGTGTGGGTTTGGTGCTGCTGTGCTTGCCTCCTGTGTACCCACAGGCTTCAAATGCCTCACTTCTCCTTGTGCTAAGTGAGGGTGAGGGCCGAGCTGCCCAAGAGTCTTCCTCAGTGCCCTGTTCCACCCTTAGATGTTGGCCTTCCCTTTGCGTCTGTGTTCGGGGGGTCTCCTTCCTTCCTTTTGCTCCTTTCCCAGCTGTAGACTGCTCTTATTGGCTGCTGGAAGTTTGCTGGGCTGATGCTGGAGGACAAAGGGAGTTCTTTGGTGTTTTGGTCCAGCTCCTGTCCATCTTTGTCTGGGTGGTGGGGCCTTCCTGGTGATCCTGTCCTCCTCCCTGTGGCAGCCACACTCTGCACCAGGTCTTTGGCAGGCCCGTACTGGGGAAAGTTGCCCCCTCCTCCCCCAAAGTAGGAGGATTCTAATGATCCAGGCCCAGGATGTCCTGCCCTCCCTCCTGGACAGAGTGCAGCAGTCTTCACTGGGCCCTGGGGGCCCTGGGTCAACAGCAAGAGCCTCTGGGCAGCCTTAGTGTGTGGCAGTTCTCACTGAGGACTTATTTAGTCTGCTCTTGCAATCCTACTCACTTCTTAAAAGGTTTAAGTGTAGTGCTAAGAAAGAGGTACCGATTTTGAGCCTGGTTGGAATTACGACATTCAATCAAGAAGTGGATCGATGGGGGCGCCCGGGTGGCTCAGTCGTTAAGCATCTGCCTTCGGCCCAGGTCATGATCCCGGGGTCCTGGGATCGAGCCCCACATGAGGCTCCCTGCTTGGCGGGAGGCCTGCTTCTCCCTCTCCCCTACTTGTGTTCCCTCTCTTGCTGTGTTTCTGTCAAATAAAATATTAAAAAAAAAAAAGAAGTGGATCGATGGCATACTAGAGTTTCCCCTAGGGACGAGTAAGTAGTAAGGAGAGTTGGATCCCTCCTAGTTTAGAATGCAGCTTTGCGTTGGGCTGTTTGTGTCTAGCTGTGTTTTAGTGGTGCCACCGTGCATGCAGGGCACCAGGTTCTGTAACTCTGGAGGGGACTCCTCAGGGACATGGCAACACTGTGCATCCTGTAGCCTGTGACTCTGGGGAGCCTGGGGGCCCTGGAGAGCTGCGTACCCGTACGTGTCCTCTGAGGACTGGTGTGCTTGCAGTACAGATGGAGCGCTACTTCTTAAAACAATCCGGTGTGGACAGAGTTGGAGCAAACAACATGAAGGCCTCATATTTTTAGTTCAGCATCTTAAAATTATTTGATTGTGAGTAATATTTGAAGATGGATGTCACTAAATCAGTGGTCATTGAGTTTTGTTGCGTCACTCTTAGGAGCTAAGCTTTTACCTCAAGAAGTGACACTGTTTCTCAGTCAGCTGGTAGTTACTGAACAGTCAGACCTGTCATTCAGAAAGGCCGAGAGCTCTCGAGGGATAGACTTTGCCACTGTTCCTGTAGAGTCTTATTCTAACCAGAAGTGTTCCCTCTCTCCCCCAGACCCAGACGCAGAGGTGTGTCTTCATGCACTGCGACTCGTCCAGTCTGTGGTCCTGGAGCCAGAAGTCTTCTCCAAGTCGGCCTCCGAGTTCCAGAGCTCCCTGCCCCTGAAGCGCATCCTGGCCATGGCCAAGAGCCGCAACCCTCACCTGCAGACCGTGGCCCAGGAACTCCTGGAGGACCTCCGCGCCCTGGAGCGTGATGCGTAGGGGCACTTGGTGTGTCCTTTCCCCTCCCCCAGGCCCCCACTTTGTGTTCCAAAACCATCACCGTGCACCATCTGTTATAGATGGTAGAACGTGAGTGCCTTGAGAGGAACGTGAATGCATATGTATCCACACAACTTTCCCCTGGAAGCGAAAGTACCTGTGGGTGGCTGGTTAGCCTGGCCAAGGGGCAGCCTGAGGAAGACTCCATCCTTCTGGAAAGGCCCATGTCCTATACCTGGAAGAGGGCCGCCTTCGAGCGACTTCTGCTGCTCGGGAGACTTTCGAGACCTGTGGGTTCCTCTGCACAAAGGGGATGAAATAACCACCTGCCCCATTGGTCAGCATTTTCCTGAGATACATGTTTTGAAAAACAATTCATTCTCTCTCTAGTAATTATAATTAATACCCTAAAATGCAAGTTTACCTTTAAACCTTTTGGTGAACCTGCTATTTCAGGTGACATTGGACATTTTAGTTCTGGTTTTTTTTGTGCCTGTTTTATTTTTGAATAAAGAAAGCCAGAAGAGTCATTGATGTGCACAACTACTCTTTTCTGAAATGTTATAAACTCGGTATTAGGAAGTCGTATATTATAATGCAGTTACTTGGTCGGTAGAAAAAACTCTCTTTACGTTGTTCTGGGCACTTGACTATACACTCAGAAGTCCCGCTTTTCTTATAAGAAATACCATGAAAAGGGCCTCCTAGACGAGAGCCCATGCCGTTGGGTGAAGTTCTTCAAATGACGTCTGCCAGTGTGTCCCAGGGTCCCCACAGCACGTAGATCCTTCTCAGCTGTGCCCGGGCCGCTGACAGAGCGCACGGGAGGACACACTTCATTTCTCACAGACACCGTGCGCGTGAGAGTGGAAGTTCCATCCAGGTCACCCCGTAAAGTCGCATCAGGGAGCGTGTTTGCTCCTTTCTTGCGCTGCTTCCCTCGTAGTGACGCTGCGGGGGCTCAGGCTCTGGGCACCTCTCGGGTGAAGGGAGGTGCTGACGGTCCCTGACGGTGGTGGCCTCGTGTATGTTTATAACCCGTGTCTGCTGTGGGGCATGTTAGAAGAACTTCATTTTTCTCTGAAGTCGATTTTATAGGCAACGTGAGGTTTATGGCTGAAGCTGAAGCCACGGGCATGGAGGAAGGTGGCGCGGGGCTGAATCTCAGGAGCCGACAGATTGTGGAACACTACCAGCTCATCAGAGCCAGGGAGCTGTTGTTAGAAGAGGCAATTTGCAATTCATGGGTGCAGAAGTCAGTCCATCTGTGGGCTGTGGTTCTGTAGGTCTGACTATTGGTGAATAAAATTGAGGATGTTGTGTGTTTGTACTTTTTCTAGCATGGTATTTTCTTTTTGGGTATTTGTTTGATAAGGTGATGGGAGATAAACTAGTGTAATTAGCTTGTGCTGCCTCTAGAATGCAGGGTCTTTTCCTGCCAAAGATGGGGTCTGCAGCGTAGAGAGACACGGCGCTGGGCCAAAGCATGTTTTATGTAGTTTGGCTAATTAGTAGATGGATGTGATGAAGAAGGATACTTTATTTCCTCCTAATTATGAAGTGCTATAGGGATAGCAAGAGTCCTCATGACAACTCCTTCAGGGAAAAACACATGACAAATGCATGTTTCGAGCATATATCATAGGAAAAGTACTTATGGCCAGTTTTAAGGTATGGCTTAGCCTTTCTAATATTACTGTTTCTCATGTGAAAGTCAAGGAGACACATGAGTTCTAACGAAGTATGAATAAAAGCATGTGCTTGGCAGTGTTTGGGGTCTCTTGTAAATTTAAAATCAGAAACAAAAGCAGTAAAATGGCACATGTATTTTTAAATTTATTTATTTATTTATTTATTTTTAAAGATTTTATTTATTATTTATTTGAGAGAGAGAGAGAATGAGAGAGAGTGAGCACATGAGAGGGGAGAGGGTCAGAGGGAGAAGCAGACTCCCTGCCGAGCAGGGAGCCCGATGCGGGACTCGATCCAGGGACTCCAGGATCATGACCTGAGCCGAAGGCAGTCGCTTAACCAACTGAGCCACCCAGGCGCCCTAAATTTATTTTTTTTAAGAATTTATTTATTTGACAGAGATAGTGAGAGCAGGAACACAAGCAGGGGGAGTGGGAGAGGGAGAAGCAGGCTTCCCGCGGAGCAGGGAGCCCGATGCGGGGCTCGATCCCAGGACCCCGGGATCATGACCTGAGCTGAAGGCAGACGCTTAACAACTGAGCCACCCAGGTGCCCCTAAATTTGTTTTTTAAAGAATTCCTCTTATGTTAAGTTGAGGCACTATTCTTTCTCCATGGTGCTGTCAGTTTGTCTGTAAAGGCATGGAGACTGCCAGGCCAGCCGCCAGGCCTCACACCGCCCTGCCCTGCCCCCGATGGTGCTCAGAGCTGCCCTCTTGCTCACGGAGCTGGGAGACCCTCGTTCAGAAGCAGACCCATACTGCAGCTTTGAGGATGGCTCTCCATAGCTGGGTCTGCACATGGTGCTGAGTGGGGTTGAGAAGTCCTCATCCCGGATATGATGTAGCCCCATGCCTTTTCCTTAGTTCAGAGGTCTTTAAAATTAATTAGAGTACCAAGCAGAGCATCGCAAGTCTGGGGCTTGAAACCAGTGCAAGGCTGGCTGTCGGACCAGGGACAAAGCAGGGTGTTGGTGAGAGCTGTAAATATGCCTATTGTACTGGTTGTACCAGGCCTGCCATGAGCTCTGCTGCCATGACATTAATGTGAATGGAAAAGGTTGATACAAATACTTTTGTAGACTTAGTAATTTCCTGAGAAGTCTTGAAGACAGAGTTTGCTCTGTTTTCTCCTACGATGAGGACGCTGACTCCTGACCACAGTAGGGCCTTGGGTGCAGGTCCCGGTGTAATAGGGGACACAGTAGAGAATACAGCACCCTGTAGGGAGGATGCGGGCTCAGAAGGCAGAGTGACGAACCCAGCAGAAGCTCTTTGATACTTTTCCAAGCCAGACTCAGGTGGGGAGGTCAAGAGACAGCTGGTACGCCTGCATCTTCACAGAACTCGTCTGTCGTGCTCATAGCTGTCCCTCTGCTCTGAGAGTGTGCACATTTAGAATTGTCTCCAGAGGTAGAATAAGTGTGGAATTCAGTGGCATTAAGTACATTCACCACTGTCTATGTCCAGAACTTTCTATCATACCAAACAGAAACTCTGTACCCATTAAACAAGATCTCCTCATTCCCCAGCTGCCCTCCTCCCAGCCCCCGGTATCCTCCATTCTACTTCTGCCTATGAATTTGATTGTTCTACGTACCTCCTGTAAGTGGAATCGTAAAATATTTGCCCTTCCAGGTCCAGCTTATTTAACTTAGTGTAAAGTCTTCAAGGTTCAGCCGTGTTGTATCATGTGTCAGTTTCATTCCTTTTTATGGCTAAATAACATTCCATCGTATCTACATACAGGCACACCCCAGCGATATTGCAGGTTCAGTTCCAGATACCCCACAACAAAGCGGATATGGCAATGAAGTGAGTCTACTGTTCTGGTTTCCCTATTATGTGTCTAAAAAACACAATGTATATGCCTTCATTATGAAATACTTTATTGCTAGAAAATGCTAACTATCATCTGAGCTTTCAGGAAGTTGTGACCTTTTTGCTGGTGGAAGGTCTCCCCTCGATGTTGACGGCTGCTGACTGCTCAGGGTGGTGGCTGCTGAGGGCTGGGGAGGCCGTGGCAACCTCTTAGAATAAACCAGTAATGACGCTTGCCACATCCATCCACTCTTCCTTTCATGAGCGATTTCTCTGTAGCATGTGATGCTGTTTGATAGCGTTTGACCCGCAGAACTTCTCAAATCCTGCTGCTGCTGTATCAACTTAAGTGTGTTTAATATCCCAAATCCTTTGTTGTCATTCCAACAATCTTTATAGCATCTTCACCAGGAGTGGATCCCATCTCAAGAAACCACTTCTTTGCTCACCCATGAGAAGCAGCTCCTCATCTGATCAAGTTTGATGCAGAGATTGCAGCATCTCAGTCCCATCTTCAGGCCCCACTTCTTTTTTTTCTTTTTTCCTTTATTTATTTATTTTTTATTTTTTTATTATGTTAATCACCTTACATTACATCATTAGTTTTTGATGTATGTTCCATGATTCATTGTTTGCGTATAACACCCAGTGCTCCATGCAGAACGTGCCCTCTTTAATACCCATCACTGGGCTAACCCATCCCCCCACCCCTCTCCCCTCTAAAACCCTCAGTTTGTTTTTCAGAGTTTCAGGCCCCACTTCTAATCCTAGTTCTCCTGCTATTTCCACCGCATCTGCAGTGATTTCCCCCACTGAAGTCTTGAACCCCCAAAGTTCTCCACGAGGGCTGGAATCAACTTCTTCCAAACTCCTGTTCATGTTGATATCCTGACCTCTTCCCATGAATCACAAATGTTCTTAATGGCATCTAGAACAGGAATCCTTCCCAGAAGGTTTCATTTCGTTTTGCCCAGATCCATCAGAGAAATCACTATCCATGGCAGCTGTACCTTATGAAATGGATTTCTTAAATAATAAGACTGGAAAGTTGAAATGACCCATGGGCTGTGAGAATGGATTTTGCGATGGCAGGTATGAAAACATTCTTCTCATTGTCCATCTCCACCAGAGCCCTTGGGGGACCAGGGCACTTTCAGTGAGCAGTCACATTTTGAAAGGAATCTTTTTTTCTGAGCAGTAGGTCTCAGCAATGGGCTTACTACATTCAGTAAGCCATGTTGTAAACAGATGGATTGCCATCCAGGCTTTGTTGTTCCATTGACAGAGCATAGGCAGGGTAGAGTTAGTAGGCATAATTGCTCAGGGCCCTAGGATTTTCAGAATGGTCAGTGAGCATTGGCTGCCAATGAAATTCACCATTCGCCTCTGACAAGAATCAGCCTGTCCTTTGAAGCTTTGAAGCTGGGCACTGACTTTTCCTCTCCAGCTATGAAAGTCCTGGATGGCATCTCCTTCGTCTGCAAGACTTTACTACATTGAAAGCCTATTGTGGAGACGCCTTCATGGATGATCTTAGCTAGAATTTCTGGAGAACTTGCTGCAGCTTCTATGACAGCACTTGTAACCTCACCTGGCACTTTTATGTTACGGAGACGTCTTCTCTCCTTAAACCTCACGAACCCACCTCTGCTACCTTCCTCACCTCTCAGCCTTCACAGAATTGAAGAGAGTTAGGATCTTGCTCTGGAGGAGGCTTTGGTTTAAGGGAATGCTGGGGCTGGTTTGGCCTTCTGTCCAGACCACTCAAACTTTCTCCACATCAGCAGTAAGACTTTTCACTTTCTTACCATTTGTGTGTTCACTGGAGTAGCACTAGTGATTTCCTTCAAGAACTTTTCTTTGCATTTGCCATTTGGCTGTTTGGTGCAAGAGGGAGGCCTAGCTTTTGGCCTATCTCAGCTTTTGACATGCCTTCCTTACTAAGCTTAATCATTTCTAGCTTTTGATTCAACGTGAGAGACGTTCAACTCTTCCTTTCATTTGAACACTCAGAGGCCATTGCAGGATTATTAATGGATCTGATTTCAGTATCGTGTCTCAGGGACAGGGAGGCCTGAGGAGAGAGGGAGAGGTGGGGGAACAGCCAGTCGGTGGAGAGTCAGAACGCACACGACACTTACCAGTTAAGTTTGTCGTCTTATATAGGTGCAGTCAGGGCACCCCAAACAGCTGCAGAAGTCACATCAAGCCTCACTGGTCACAGATCACCATAACCAGTGTAGTAAGAATGAAAAAGTGTGGAATATTGCAAGAATTACCAAAATGTGACACAGGGACGTGAAATGAGCAAATGCTGTTGGAAATACAGTGCCAATAGACTTGGAGGACATAAACGTTCAATTTGTTTAAAAAAAAAAAGGCAGTATCTGTGAAGCAAAGTGCAATAAAACCAGGTATGCCTGCGCCATATTTTGTTTATCTGCTGATGGACACTTGGGCTGTTTCCACCTCCTGACTGCGTAATGCTGTAGCGAATACTGGTGCACGAGTGTCTGTCTGCATCTCTGCTTTCACGACTGCTGGCTGTACACTCAAATGTGAAACTGCTGTATCACATGGTAGTCCTGTGTTTAACTGTTGGAGGAACTGACAAACTGTTTTCCACAACAGCTGCACAATTTTGCGTTCCCACCAGCGTCCCTGCACGAGGACTCCTGTTTCTCCATGTCCCTGCCAGCTCTGCTTATTTTCTGTTTTTACTGGAGCCATCTTTATGGGTGTGAGGTGGTATCTCATTGTGCTTTTGATTTGTGTTGTTGAGCATCTTGTCACGTGCTTATGGGCCATTGCATATCTCCTTTGGAGAAATGTCTGTTCACGTCTTTTATCTATTTTCGAATTGGGTTGTTTGCTTCTTCTTGTTGAGTTCCAGAAGCTCTTTATATATTCTGGATACCAATCCCTTATCAGAGAGGTGATTTGCAAATATTCACTCCATTCTGTGGGCTGTCTTTTCACTCTGTTCATAGTGTCCCTTGATGTAGAAGAGTTAAATTTGTATCAAGTCTAACTTAATCTGTTTTTCTTTTGTTGCATGTGCTTTTGATATCATATCTAAGAAATCATTGCCAAATTTGTGGTCATGAAGATTTTCCCCTATGTTTTGTTCTAAGAGTTTTATTGTTTTCTCTCTGCACTTTAGGTCAATCCATTTTGAATTTTTGGATATGGTGTGTAAGGGTCCAACTTCATGCTTTTGCCTGTGGATTTCCAGTTTTCCCAACTATGTGTTGAATTTTGTGATTGTCATTTGGAAATATTATTACAAGTATGATTTTCAAAACACAAAGATTCATGTATATTATACTCATTATATTTTAGAAATCTTTGGTGTTTTTCATGAGTAGCTTTTATTGTAAGGATTTTAAGTCATTCCAGTTGGAGCTCCCTCAGCTGCTAGTTTCCCCCCAAGAATGCATATTTAATATCCTTAGAACATACTAGCCCAAAAAGACTTAAAAAAAAGGACTCTCGGTCATATAGTTTATTATAGTTTTTAATTGAAGGCATATTTGTAGCTCAGGTTCTTAGAATAAATGGTTTTATGCAAACAGTTACTCTTGGACATCTGAGGGAAGAGTCCAGGGAGCAGGAGGAGTGGGTGCAAGGGCCCTGGAGCACTTGTTTGGGGTGAGTTTGGAGATGGCAGGGAGTGTGTGCATACAAGCCCTGGGCAGACATCATGGTTTGCTCTGTGTGATGGCGTATTGTTGGACAGTTGGGGTCAGGAGCAATATCTGATTTTCCTTTCAAAATGTAAAGAAAATAGATTTTGGTTTTGGCATCAGTAGGTGGCCACACTCTGACTTGAGCCGAGGGGTCACCTGCCAGCCCTACCACTGTAAGCCTCCAAAGTTCCCGATACCAAGACCAGTGAGACACAGGCCTCCCCAGGCCGGTACCTGTTCCCCCCACAACCCTGCCCCCGACTCGCTGCCGCTCACGTGTGTCATGCAGAGCACGGGTGAGGCAGAGGTGACGTGTCCCTGTGGGCAGGAGGAGAGCCCACTCAGTGCCAGCCCCGCTCTCAGTCACCTGCACCATCAGCCCCTCAGCTGTCCCGGGTCCACTCTCTCCCGGCCTGCAGACCTCAGGTCAGAGATTCTTAGTGATGGTGGCGTCCTGGAGCGCTTAGCCGATCAGTAAGCTTCTCTCCACAGACGTGCATGGAAGCACCTGCGTGTCCTTCCCTGTATAATTTCTGGCATCTGTGGGGACCCCACCAGTGGCTGGTAAGGGGCCCCTTGCCCTGGGTGTGAGAATCACGTGGCCTGGGGTAGGGCCAGGCCTGTGATGAGGCACTCCGACAGGTATTGATAGTACCATGATTTCTGTGAGACGCCAAGGCCTCCCACGTGCACATTGGCCCTGAGGCTGGTTTCCTGGTGGCAGTCAGGGCTTGTGTCCACGTTGCTCCAGCTCAGTCCTCACCCTCGCTGTCTGCAGGGAGGGGACGAGCCAGGGCCGTTGAGCTGCTTGCCTGAGCGGCAGAGCTGTGCTCACAGCCTGACATCACCTCCGCCCCTCTGGGTGTGCGTCCATCCTCATCTGTGCTCACTCCTTCTCCAGACCAGGGTCTGGTCCTGCTCTTGGGCTTTCGCAGTTCTGGTGACCGGTGGTTTCAGTTCCTCTGGCCCCCTCTGGCCAGCATGCTCTGGACACCACCAGTAGGCCCCTGAGGGCGTGGAGGGAGGTAAGGGAAGTAGAGGACAGCAGCGGATGTCCACCAGTTACACCTTCTGCCCACCCACCCGAGTGGCGTTTGGATGGCACATGTGGATGCGTGACAGGCTCCCATAGCTGCCCGATCACATGGTAACAGGTGAATAACACCGACGGAGAGACCTAGATTCATCATCAATATTATAAACTTTGATTTTTAAAAGATTCTGTTCGGTATCTGCAAATCGGTTTACAAAATTATTTCCTTCTGTCTCAGGGAGCTGATTGTTCTTGGGGTCATTGAAATCTGTCTTACCTTTGCCTGGGAAAACGGAGTATTTCTCTGTGTCATTCTTTGTTTGAGATTCCCTAGAGCTGAGGCAAATGGGCCAGGGGGTGACAGACATTCCTGCCTGCCCTCGGCCACCGAGCCGGCTCCCGGAGGCCAGGCTTGGGCTGGGTTAGGGCCGATTGGGCAAGGCGGTGGGGACAGAGGGAGAGGCGGCCCCGTGCAGAAGGGCTGGTGGTTTGCTTTTCTTTCCTGTCTTTAGGTGCCCACAGAGACGAGATGAAGGACAGCAGCAGCTTGAAGGCACCACTTAGGGCAGAGCGGAGCAAGGCCATCCCGTTGGCAAAAAGAACTCACAAATGTGCATTTTCTAGAGACCGGAAACTCACTTCTTATGCATCGAAGCTGCTTTTTTGAGGTGAACCGTTTTCATGGCAATCTTTATAAACACATTGCACACTGCCTGCCTGGATGTGTCATACTCGGCATGTCGCCCTCTGCTCGATGAATCAGTGTCCCCGCCCGCCTCCCAGCCAGGGCAGTCTTAGAGCGGTATGGTAGCATTTGAACCTACTTCCTCCAGCTGAGAGTAGGAGGCTGTTTCTCACATGGGGATGAGGTTCTCGCCTACGTGTACCCTGCTTATGGGGGCGGGGGCAGGGGTACATATGGTGGCCTGGATCCCTGTTGGTCAGAGGCGCTTTCTGTTTGGTTCTGGCTGGGCACAGGGGCTGGCGGGGCCTTCTGCCCCCACCGAGCTGTGATCCCACCAGGATAGCAGCCTGGGGTGTGTGGGAGCAAGACCCCGGGGTTCTCTCCTCGGGTCCTCCTGGTCTGCAAGACGGTACCTTTGAGAAGTGTTGCCTTGCCTGCCTGCCTCTGGTGGAAGGTTTGCCCTTGGGTGAAAGAGGCAGCACCGCTGGACTGGACTCCCTCTCCCCCCACTGTGAGGCCCAGCATCTCCTTGCTTCTGTCCCATCTTGACTCTATCACAGTCCAGGCTCCCTGGGAGTGAGGAGGGAGAGGTCTTTCCAGGGTGGTGGTGGAGGCCCTGGGCCCCTGGGGTCCTCGTGCTCTGGGCTTTACCCTCATCCGGAGCATGGGAGCTCCTGGATGGCTGGGCATGCCTCCGGCCAGCACCACAACTGCCACTTTCCTGTGGCACCTGATCCTGCTGCTGAGCTGCCCCGTGCCGCCTCCCTCCCTCCCACATAGACACCACCACGGGACCTTCCCACAAGCCCTGCCCTCACACCAAACACTTGGTGCCGGACTCAGGTGCGGACATGGTTCAAGCCTTTGTAATGACGTCCCTGACATCAGTGAGTGGATATGGGCACAGATCTTGCATGCGTGCGTGCACCTGTGTGTGCGTGTGTGAGCGGGCGTGTGTGTGTGTGGGGGGGTCCGTCGTGCCTTCACTGCTGAGCCTGTGTCCTGGCTCTTGTCCAGCTGGTTACCCTGTTATGTCTGTTCGCCAAGCCTGTGAAACCCTGGTGGGAGTTTGGCTACAAATAAGAAAACCCAAGCCTCCGTGTGTGCATTTCTTCCTAGGAGTGCAAGGGAAGCACGTAAAAGAGTAAAAATCCAGAAGCAGCAGCATCATGGGAGCTTGTCCTTCAGGACATGGCCTCGGCCACATTGTCAAGCAAACAGCAGGGAGGAGAGGGCTGCGCCACCGAGGACTGCTCATGAGGCTGGCCTGGTGCTGCCTTTCCTGACCTGTGTCTTGACGGGAGAGACTGGTCACAAAGGGGTGATCATTTTCTGTCTGATGTTGTGTTCCAGCTTTCGTGCCCGGAACTAAGGAAGTCCATAGTAAGGTTTTCCTGGGCAAACATGGCCCCTCACTGAGGGGGCTGGACTAGGGTTTGAAGTGGACTTGTCTCCTCCTTTCCCCCTCATTTTGAGCCCCCATGTCGGATGGAGTCTGGGGTTTGTGTGGGTGCAGGACTCCCAATGACACCGAAGGCATTTACATCCCACATTTCTGGGGTTGTGTACCTGCCAAGTGTACTTGTGGTCCGACATTTGGCTAGGCCTAAGGAGATGGTGGCAGGTGACAGAAGCCGTCTCTGAGCCTGGCAGGACAAACCTGAGACTCCCTCCTCATCCGGGGCCGGCTCACGTCAGGCTTGCATTTGCTCTTAAAACCAGCAACAGGGGGGGCCTGGGTGGCTCTGTCAGTTCAGCATCCAACTCTTGGTTTTGGCTCAGGTCATGGTCTCAGGGTCATGGGATTGAGCCCCGTGTCGGGCTCTGTGCTCAATACAGAGTCGGCTTCAGGTTCTCTCTCCCTCCCCTTCTGCCCCTCCCTGCTCGCACTTGCATGTGTGCACGCTCTCTCAAATAAATAAAAATCTTTAAAAAACAAAAAACCAGCAACAGAATGACTGGGGACCTGAGGCAGAACCCTCTCTGCAGCTCCCTCTGCTCCCCATTGTCCTATGACCTTATCTTGTTTTCTCTGCTGTGTTGGAAAAAATCCCATTCCTGGAAATTTCCAGGAGAGAAGCCCTCTCTTCAGGCCAGCGCCCCGGCTTTGGGTTGAGCGTCCCTGTCTTCGAGGCCCAGATGCCTGCTGACCAGCACCCATCCAGACCGGGCACTGCCTTATGCCCTGTTGACGTCATCAGCATGAGAGACTCCCGGCAAGGAACAAAACTGCCTGTACCCTGGGGCTCCTGATGCTATCGTCTGGTAGGAAACCCTGCCTGAGCTCTGGGCAGGTGAAAAGCCTTCCTGTTTGTCGAGCAATTAGTCACACGGATTCTGGGCCAAGACACATCATCTGCGCGATGTTAATCCCCGGGCCAGAGACGACAGGCTGGCGGAACCCACAGGGCTGGCACAATGGCACTTCAGGCGGCCGGATGGCTTCACTTTCCCACTCATTCGCAGCCCCTGCCCTGCTCAGCACGTGCTTCCTTGTTTCCAAGTCCTTCTGGAGCACTGAGTTCTGGGCTACGCTCTGCCCTGCTCCGGAGAGGCAGCCTCCACTCTCCACAGAAGGAAGCTGTGTTCCCGTGCCGGGAGGGCTCGGGGCTACCACTCCAGCTGGCGGGCGGGGAGGGGGTGGTGGCTCCCGGACGTTCCTCTTCCAGAACAGACTGCCGGGCAGTGCAGCTTCAGCTGCTGGCTGGGGGTGGGGGGTGGGGGTGGGGGCACACTTGTGCTTCGGGGTTCCCAGGGACCGAAGGATGTGCACACCAAGAACACCCACCACATTTCATCCTGTTTCTGTTGTTTACAGACCTGCAGGTAGTATCTTTCCAGGGGTGGGGATCACATTACCCATCGCAGCAGTCTGCAAACAGGTACTGGACCAAACAGCAGGCCTGTCTCGTGGCCCCAGACCTGCGGCTGGCCGGCCAGCTCACGGTGGGCAGGCAGCCCTCCCTTCTCAGGCAGGAACCAGAGCGTGGCCAGCAGAACCACGGAAGGCAGGGAGAATGGGGTCCTGGGCAAGTACTGCATCGCAGAGGACAGCACGTTCCCACAGTGACAGGCCTCCGTGGGCCCTCGTCCTTCCGCGATCCCACCGTGGTTCACCCTGACAGTATCATCAGCTGCCGGAGGAGCATGGTGGGCAGGGGCAGGGCCCCAGAGAAAAACCCCAGGTGCGGGTTCCAACCCAAATCAAGTTTCGCTTTTGACTTTGAATCATGTCCCATGGTTTTGGTCCTAGGATTCATTTTTTCCTGATTGCATTTAGTCTGGGCTCCTGTTACAATCTGCATTTCCTGAGCATGCCTTCAGCACAAGAGATGGGAGGTAGGGACCCAGACGTTCCTGCACACGTGGCCCAGCAGAGGCAGGTCATGCTGCTGGATGAGCCTGTCCTGACGCAGGTTCCTGGGAGGCTGGCCGGGGTGGCCGGGCCCCCCAGCCACACTCTGCTGGTGGTACTGCTGGCCTGCGGTGGCTCTGGGGGGAGGATGTCCTGAGGGAAGTCGGGGCAACAGGATGGGACTCTGGGCTCAGCATTTGGTCTCCTGCCGGGGTCCCCCTTTCCTTCCTGCCTCTGACAATGTCTGAGCTGCGTTTTATAACGTGGCCAGTGACTGCTCTGGGGAGGCTGAGTCTCGGGGGATAATTATTGGGCCTACGTAGGCTGTGTGCCGTACAGTAATACCACGTTGTGGGGGAGTGTCATTTTGGGGAGGTCAGGCCAGTAAAGGGAGGTCACCTTGCCACAGAGGTTACACTCCTGAAGCTAAAATCTGCCCAAGACTAACCCTCCGCCCTGCGCTTCTCATGTGGCAGCCTGGGGGCTGTGGCCAGCACACCCTGAGAGCATTGGTGTGACAGGAGGGACGAGAATGGGCCCACGAGGCCATTCCTTCTTGGCAAAGTCTCCTTGGCAACAACGCTTTTCCTGCTGGTCCAGCCAGGTGGGAAGCAGCCCATGGCACAGCCTGGCTGGGGGTGGACACAGGCGTCAGGCCCTCAGGACGTTCGGGGTCAGAGGGCAGAGAAGGCCGGCACGAAGGGTGCCGTCTGAGCAAGGATACCCAGGGCCTGCCTGCTCCCTGGCAGCAGAATGTTCCAGCAATGTACTGCCTTGACCAGCTGCTCCCTGAGCCCTGTCCTTCCTGGAGATTGTCCTCCCCACCCCACCTCCCGCCACTTCCTAGAAAGCTGGTTACTAGAATTTTCCTTCAGGTTGGATCCCTTCTTGGGAAACGGTTGGGAGGGCCGAGTCTGTGTGCGCGTAAACATCCTAGTCCTGGCCTCTGGGCTCACATGTGGGATTGCAGACCTGTTCCGAGCTGGGCAAGGAAGGGCTATTGCAATATCTCGGGGCCACGTCCTGACCCCCCACCTCGTGTTCCCCGATTCAGTTCTGCCCGGCCCTGCACACCTGGGCAGGGCCTCTGAGCTGGAGGAGGTTGAGGGGGTGTCAGTCGTGGCCTGGGGCATCCTGGAGAGTGGGCGGGGGTGCGTGGACAGCTGGGCGCTGAGCAGGAGGGAGCAGGAGGAAGGGCCCTGCTCCCAGGAGCCCCTGTGGCCGGCCAGGGCATGGGTGCCTATGTCTGTGTTGACTGGAGTCCCACAGGGAGGTAAAGCTCTTGCTTGACAGATCTCTTTCTGGCACCTTCTGTCCGAACGCGGCCCGCCCCTTCACTGCTTCCTCTTCATGGCTCAGCCATCGAAACCATCCGCCGTGGTTCCTGGCCAGCCAGCACTAGTCCTGCTTACCACCCATCTCACCCAGACCCTCGGCCGAGCCATCCCTCTGAAAGATTGGTCCCCTGGGGCATAACTGCCTGCCCTGATCCGCACTCCTGCTCCTCTGCTCTAGGACCCCCACTCTGACCAGCGGATACTGGCCCTGAGCTTGCCCCAGCCTGCCCCACTTCCCTTCTTAGAAAACCTCCCTCCGTGGCCGGCGTTGGCATCACCCCCTTGCAAGTCCTCGCCTGCCGGCCCACTGCCATACTCCCCTGGCAGAGCTGGACCCCGAGGAGAGAAACAGCTCGGGGGCTCTGTGCTGCACCCGGGCAGATGGCTGGTGCCAGGAAGAACGGCTGCACCCCTCGGATGCCGGGGGCAGCATTTGGCCGAGAAGCAGGTGTGGCCGAGCATGTGCCACCATCAGGGCCAGAGCGAGGCTCTTGGTTCCCTCCTCAGTACGCCTCATCTTACGAAGCTCTGGCCCCCGTGCCCAGTGAGTTCTCCACCCAGCAGCCAAGCCAGCTGGATCTTTTAAAAGCATAAACCTGGCCACATAATCCCCTTGCTTCGACTTTTTCCGTGATGTCCCAGGGCACGTGGAGCAGGTGTGCCGAGCCTACCTGTCGTGCTGGCCCATTGCTCCCCAGCACCATAGGTGCCTGCCCCAGCCAGCCTGGTTCTTGCTGCTGATTTGGCTTTTGCCTTCTCTGTGTGAGAAGGGGGCCTGGAGGTCTGCCAGACCGAGAACAGGCCTGGGACGCATAGATGCGGGAAATATTTGATGAGCGAACCCTGCCAGGGGGCAGGTCACCTAATCATGGGGCTGCACCATCTGGGGACACCTCCCACAGCCCCCTCTTGTGTCGCCTCTCCAGACCTGTCCATTCCGTGCCATAGTAGGGACGGGCTTGGTTGTGGAGGGCGGTAGACTGAATGGCTGGCAGGTCCGAGTGCCCTGCTGGAGCCGCACCTGCCCTGGCTCCTCTCTGCTGTGGGGCCTCACCCAGGCTCTGCACATTAGCTGCCCGTGTATTCGGCACTCACCCCATGCGCCTTCTAGGGGAGGCTGGTGGAGCATCGCCGGCAGACAGCTGGTCCTGGGCTCCCTCCTCTCCTGTGCCGATTGCTTTGCGGGTGCCTGACTATGGCAGGCGCTGCAGACCCATCTGTCCCCTCCTACACTGGGCAGAGTTTCTGATATTTGAAGAGGGCCACCATCCCCTCCTCTCCTACCACTAGGAGTGACAACAATGACTTTCTTAGACGACACAAAGGAAGAAGGTTCTGGAAGTGTGACTTGAACACTGTAGTTGCTCACAGGTGGGCAGGCCATTCCAGGGGGCCCCCAGCACCTCCCTGCTGGGCTTACAGGAGAGGCTTTCCAGGGGGACTTCACAGGTGTCTGGGCACCTGGCCCCTCAGGTGGGCACAGGCCACAGCTGTGCGTGTGCACGGTTGGGTGGGGTGTGGGGACTCTGTCCTCTCCGTTCTCCTTCCAGGAATGCTGCCTTTCTCAGGTTTTCTGTCCAAAGCCCAGCTGAACCCTTCTCGGGGGTCTCCTCCAGAGCACATGGGTGGACGGCTGCTTCCTGGCTTTGTTGGGCAACGAGAGGGACACCGTCCCCCAGAGCTTAGTGCCAGGGCAGCAGAGCCCATGCTCTAGCCCGCCTGGAGCTAGTGGGGCTCACCCCCGTGAGGCCGCAGGGAGGCTGGGGGGGGAGGGGGGCCTGGCTCACAAGGAGGACAAGGTGGAAACAGGCCTCCCAGCTGCGCTCGGGCTTCGCACCAGCACCCCGCATGCTGGGAGGGGCAATGAAGAAGGGCAGGGGCCACGGCCACGGCCTGCGCGGCCCCACAGGCTGCTCCCTTGCTCCGCCTGTGCCTATGGAGGCCCGCTCATGCGCGGTGGGAGGCAGAGTGGAGCAGTGCGGGCCGCAACCGGCAGGGGAAGCCCGCTGAAATTGCATTTGCTCTGGCTCTCGGGGCGGGCTGCGTCTGAGAACAGAAACAAGGGCCTAGGAAGCCCCGCGGGGAGCGAGGGGGCCGCAGAGCCCCGGATTTCCAACACCGTCAGTGCCTGGACACCCTCCGCCCTGTCATCCTGGGCACCAACGTGAACTTGCACTTTGGGGACTCAGCCGAAAGGAGCTGATGTCTGGTCTTCATTAAAGGTGACTGCACATGGACCCTGGGCTGCTCGGTGCCCAGCACAGAGCTCCCGGGAAATGTTGGTGACAGGGACTTTGTCATGTCCGCCAAATTCATATGTTGGAGCTCTAGCCCCCAGCACCTCAAGATGTGCGTATATGGAGACGGGGCCTTTGGAGAGTTGATTAAGGTAGAACGAGGTCACTGGGATGGCCCCCATGCAATCTGAGCCATGTCCCCAAGAGAGGAGGAGATCAGGACACAGACACGCACCGAGGGCGACTGTGTGAGGACACGGGGAGAGCATGGTGTCCACGCGCCGGGGAGACAGGCCTCGGGAGGATCCAGCCCTGCACACACCTGGATCTTGGAACTCCGACTCCAGGACGGGGACAATGAACTGTTGTTTGAGCCTCCTGGTCTGTGGTGTTTGTCACAGAAGCCAGAGCCTACTAAGACTGTGAGCGAGCTGGATCCTGCACGCACACCCAGATGGTGGTGTGTGCCCGGCCTGGCTGGGGTGGGCACCTGCCTGCCCATGGGGCACCGTGCACTGATGCAGCCAGCCTCTCCCTGTGGTGCCACCCTTGGCAGGCGTCCTGGCCCGTCGCTGCGGTGGGGTGGGGAGGGGGTCCTCTGTGGAGGCCGCCAACCTCGCTCTTGCTGGTGCTCGCTGACAGCTGTCTCCTCCCCATCGTACCCGCCCTGCTCCCGGCTACAATGTCACAACTCAAAGCCTGGGGCTGCCGGAACCCCCGTGGTTGGGAAGGTGTGTTTTACTGCGGGGGGTGGGGGGAGATAGGCAGGGACTTCCTTTGCACAAGTCTGACCACAGGGGGCCGCTGAAACCCCCAGCTCCGAGGCCAGCGCACATCCACGGGTGACCGGCCCCAAACCTTCCCCAGCCCTAGCTGCCAGCGGGCAGCAGGGTCCCTTGCAGCTTGTGGTCTGTCCTGAAGTCAGCAGTGAAGCCGGAGACCTCCTGCTGGTGGCCCTCTGCCGAGGACCAATTTCTCCCCAGGAGGGAGGAGCCATCACCTT
The DNA here is from genome assembly GCF_011800145.1 of Mirounga leonina. NCBI lineage: Eukaryota > Metazoa > Chordata > Mammalia > Carnivora > Phocidae > Mirounga > Mirounga leonina. The sequence goes on from NW_023270699.1 coordinate 2,767,922, forward strand.
TGCAGAGGTGAGGGGAAGGGGCCGCGCCGCCCTCCACTCTCAGGCTGGTGGAGAACATCCCGGGTGAGTCTCTACAGACCCCGAGTTGGGTGTCCGTAAACCAGATCGGAGGGCTCTAAGCGCAGAGGATGGGATTGACACACTGAAAGTGGACCACTTACAAACACATTTACCGAAACCACCTTAGGGAGATGGAGGAGCCAGCCACACCCTGGGGAGAGGGGTCTGTAGCACTTTGAACCGACAGGACCGTTGCATAAAAAATAAAGAAATCCTACAAACCAGAGAGAACAAGATCAGCAGGCCGATGGCCAGATGGGCCACGGTCGTTGGCAGACGCTCTGTGGTTGTTGGGCCAGTAAGCGTGGGAAGCGGTGGTCAGCCTCATCCATCTGCCAGGTGACAGCTCTATGGGGGGGGGGGGTTGCTGCCTCCGGGGCTGGTGGGGGAGGGGCAGCCACGGCTCCGCCCGCAGCGCCCATGCGTCCTAGGAGCGCAGTGAGAATGAGTCCGGAGACCACGTGCTGGGATCCCTCCAGCCCAGCTCAGAACCAAGCCAGACTTGCGTAGATTGTTGTTAGGCTTCAAGGGACATGCGAGAGAGCTTCGATGGAAAGACAGGGAATGACGAACAGGGTGCGGGGCCGCCCACCAGGCTCGCCGAGGGCATCGTTGAAAGCCGCAGGGAGCCTGCGTGGGCAGATGGAGGATGTGTGGCATGAAGCGAGGGTCTGGGCCCCTGGTTCCGTGAGAAAAGGAGAGAGGAGGGAGGCGGAGGGACAGCTCGGGCCGCAGGCCACAGCCTGGGGATGCTCTCCTCCTGCACCACCCGGGTTACCTGCCATTACCACGCGAGGGCACACGGCCTCTATTTCTCACCGAGGCTGCTTCGGGCACAGGGCCGTCCTCTGTCTGTCTTCTGTCCTCACCCCCAAGGGGCTCCTGAAGGGGGCGGACGCCCAGCTGGGACCCGAGCCACCTGCCAGGAACACCCGTGTATCCTGGGCGTCGCTGTGGTGCTGGGGACGGAGGGAGGCTTTACGTGATCCTCCATCCTTCCAACAACCGGGTGTGGACGGCGTCAGCACTCAGCCCGAAGGCTGCCCTCCCCACTTCTCTGCCCCCTACCCCTTGTCCAGGCCTAGCCTCCGTGACAAGAGCGCTCAGAGACAACGCGGGCTCTGTGAGCTCTTCGCTGTTCTCTGGAAGGTTTCGGGACCGCAGGAAGGACACAGCGGGGCTGGCTTTGGGGCCTTGGCAGGGGCCCTGTTTGTAGTTGTGGGAACTGAGGTGTGGCGGGGCCGGGCTTGCCCTGAGCTGTCCTCGAGGCCCCGGCTGCTTGAGAAGGCCCATTCCTCTTTGTGCTCCCTGCCAGTTCTGGGAAGAAGGGAAATGGGGTCGCTCGCTGTGCTTCCTGAGGAAGCTCCGCCAGGAAACACGCCAGGCCCCGGGGAGCCTGGGTCCAGTGCTGGAAGCGAACCCGGGGAGCCTGGGCCATGGCCCTTGCAGAGCTGGCAGCTGAGTCCTGCAGCCTCCACGGTCTTGGGGCCACAGCTGGGGGCAGCTTCCGTGAATGCTCCGGGCCCCCAGCGAGGAGCCAGCGAGGCCCAGGGACCTGGCTTCCAGGAACTGGCCCAGGGAGGGGGCTCCAGCCAGGGCCTGGGGCCGTGCCAGAGCTGTGGGCCGTGTGCCTGCAGCCGGAGTCTGTCCCCCAGAAAGATGCTCAGGCCTTCCAGAGAATGCCAGCTCACCACGGTTTGCTGATTTATTAAACCAATAAAGACCCAAAGGAAGGGTCAAGTTCAGGCTCTGGCCCTGCGGCCTCAGGCTGCTAGATCAACCCTCTCAGGAAGAGTTGAGTGGGGTCAGAACAGGATTCTTGGCCTGGCTTTTCCCCCGCAGGCCTTGGTCACCTGTGAGATGAAGCTGAGTGGCATTTGGGGCCCCTTCCCAGGACGGTGCTGTGTCTGAGTACCGGTGGCCCTGAGCATGTAGCCAGTGGGGCGGGGGTGGGTGGGGTGGGACCACGTGGGCTGTGGGGGGAGGGTGGCTTTGAGACGTTTACCCTGAGATTGGTCTTGCTATGGGTGGTACCTATTGTCCCCCAGTGCATGCTGTCCTTTGGTCACTGGGGGACCCCGGGGAGGTCAAGGGGCATCTGGCAGCCATGGGTTTCCACCTGCTCAAGGCCCAGACCGGAGAGAACTAGGCTTGGATGAAGGTGGGAGCCTGGAGACACAGTGCAGGCTATGCCGGGAGGGGGCCGGGGTGAGGGGAGCCCCGGGAGTGCAGGGCCTGCCCCACCCTGGCTCTGATGACAGGGGAGCAGCCCCGCCCCTGCCCGTTGGTGGTGGTGCTGCCCTCGGGTAGCCGGGCCATTGCCTCTCTGTGGAGCCAGGAATCTCGCTCTCTCAGGGAGACTCTGCTGCTCTGGCCATTCTTCCTCTCCCCGTTTCCCTTCCAGTCCTTCCGCAGCTGGGCGCCCGTAAACACTGGGGAGGGGCAGGGCACGGCAGAAGTGGACTGAGGGAACAAGGGAACAGGTCATTACAGAAGACACCGCAGCTGGGTGAAAGCTAGGAAGGGCGCCGACAGTCAGCACAGGGGACAGCTCCAACAGCCAGAGCACAGCAAGTGCAAAGGCCCCGAGGCAGGAGAGAGCCAGGCACATGGGGACAAAGCAGAGAGGCCAACAGGGCTGGAGGGGCTCTGGGGAAAGGTACAGGATTCGGATCTCACGGGGATGAAGACCAGAGCTCACCACTGACCCCATCTCTTAGTGAGCCAGTGGTCGGTGACACAGGATGGGCAGTGGTGACCAGGACTGTGATCAGTGGCAGGTGAAGATAGCTGTTCTCCGATTTGGAGACCAGTTACTAGCAGACCCGTCTTCCTGGCTCCCAGGCTCCCAGGCATGGGGGCTGTGGGTAGGGCTGTCTGCTCCAGCAGGAGTTATAAATGGACCAGAGCGGCTGTCGTCACGGTGACCAGAGTGACTGCTCCTGGGGCAGCCCCGGTCGGCGCCCCCATGGCCCCTGCTCTCCCCCTGGGAACAGGAGCCTGGCCGGCCTCGGCCTTTTAAGGGCATTTCTGGGCAAGCACCTCCATTAGCGGTCTGTACTGGCTGCAATGTGATCTCGCTGGAGCCTGGCTCTCAGTACGGCAGGAAGCTCTTCCTGGCTGGGCAGACAGCCACCACTGCCTGTCCAGGCAGGCGCCCCCACGTGCCACCTCCTCTGGATGGGGAGGGGGTGCATGAACATCCCCCCGGAACTGCTCCACTGGCGTAGGTGGTTGGCCACTGTGTGGAGAACGGGGGTCCGGGCGTTGCTCTGGAGCCCTGATTGGGGGGGGCCAGGGTCCCGGGACCCTCTGTACAGCATGTTGCCCCTTACCTTCCCTGGCTCTGGGCTACTTTCAAAACCAAAAGCACTTACCCCTGCAGAAGGCAGGAGGGAGAGCGTGGGGGTCCCAGGCTGAGACCACCCAGGGTCTCGGGTCAGGTTTGTGTGGGTGGGGACTGGACAGGAGGAGGAGAGGTGAGACTTCTGGAAGGCTGGACAAGCAGCCCCTCCGCATTCTGAGGCTTCCCTGGTGTCTCTCAGCCAGGGCTCCACCAGGGTCAGGGCAAAAGGGGCCCCGGGGCTTGGCAGAGGGGCCACACCTGGACTCTGGCACTCTGGGGCCCCAGGGGGTGCTCTCAAGGTCAGCTGTTGAGCCACCTGGGCAAGCAGGTGTGTCCTAGGAGAGGTTCCTCAGACACCTGGCGCACCAGGTGATGCAGGCTCTCAACCCCAGAGCGGGCAGCTCAGGCTCCCTGGGTCCCGCAGGCTCGTTCCCTGCCCACCGCAGCCCCCATACCATGGCCACCGTTCCCCTGGCTGGTCTGCTTCCATGGCCTGGCAGCTCCCTTTGCCCAGCCTCAGTGCACTCTCAGCAAGGGTGTGCGGGCCGAGGAGGCTGCTGCTTGCTGACTCGGGTCCAGATTCAGTCCAGAGGAGCAGACCCCACTCCCGTGCCTGTCACGGGTTTGCCTTGTCCAGACAGGTAGGCGGCATTGCTGCCACGGAGAGCTTACAACCCAGGGTGCCTCCACCTGCATGTTCCAGCTGCGGTAGCAGAGACCAGAGAGAGTGCCCTGCCCCAGGCCAAAGAGCTCCTCGACGCAAAGTGGGTGTGAGCTGCAGGGTCCGCGCGGAGCGGCGCTGGCTGGGTCCTGTGGGCAGGGTGAGTGAGCAGTGCCCGGAGGGGCAGCTGCAGAAGGGTCTGCCCAGCTCGGCCCAGGCTCTGCTGGGATAAGCACACCTACCAGGCCAAGCTGCCTGGACACTGATTAGTGCCATTTTAAATCAAATTTAATTAAATTATTTTATTTATTAGTTTATTTGCAAGTACGAGGGTTTCAACCGGATAAAGGGCATCTACGAAAGATCCACAGCTGATGTCCACTTACTGGTGCAAGACTGGTGCTTCTGTAACAGAGCACCACAGACTGGAAGGCTTAAACAGGAGACGCCGATTGCCTCACAGTCTGGAGGCTGGACCTTTACAATCCAGGTGTCGGCAGGTTGGCCCCTTCTGAGACTGAAGGAGAATCTGTGCCAGGCCTCCTCTCCAGCTTCTGGTGTTTGCTGGCCTCTCTAGTGTGCCTTGGCCTGGAGATGCATCACCAGCACCTCTGCCTTCTCCCTTTGTGCCTGTGTGCATGTCTGTGTCCATAAGGACACAGTCATACTGGATGGGGGCCCCTTACTCCAGTGTGACCTCATCCTCACTAACGACATCTGCCATTACCCTCTTTCCAAATAAGGTCACCTTCTGAGGTGCCGTGGGTTAGGACTTCAACATAATAGGAATTAGGGGACAGATTCAGCCCAGAAGGTCAGGAACAGTCAAGGACGTCTGTTGTCACCACTTTGATTCAACAACATTCTGAACATCCGACCCAGTGCAACAAGCAGGAAAAAGAAAACGCAGCATCCAGGTTGGAGAGGAAGTAGCAAGTTGTCTTTCTGCACCGATGAAAGAATTCACTGTGTGGGCAATCTTAGGAAAATGTACAAAAAAACTCCTAGAACTTGTAAACGTAGCAAGGTTAATACAAGATCATTGTGCAGAAATAAAGTGTATTCTGTTTGCAAGCAACACACAATCCAAAATTTAAATAAAAAACAACACCAAAAATGCGCAATATTTAGGGATAGATCTTACCAAAAATGTGCATGTTCTGACTGTAAATTACAAAATATTGCTAAAGGAGATTAAGGTGAATTAAATAAATGGAGAGATGAACTATGTTCATGGATTGGAAGATGCACTTTTGTTAAAATGTCAGTTCCCCCCAAATAGATCTGCTCCTTCAAAGCAATCAAAGTCCTATCAGAGGCTTTTGTAGGAGCTGACAAGCTGATTATCAAGTTCATATGGAAATGTGAAAAACCTACAATACTCAGTCTAAACGGGATAAAAAAGAATGAATTTGGAGAACAGATATTACCTGGTTTCACGACTTATTATAAAACTATCACAATCAAGACAGTGTGGTGTCAACATTAGGGAAGACAACATATGAATGGAATATAGTAGAGAGTCCAGAAACAGACCCAAAAATATATGGACAATTTTCAACAAAGGTGCAAAGACAATTCAGTGGAGAAAGGAAGGTCTTTCCCACACATTGGGTGTCCACAGGCACACAAATGGAACTTTGACCCATACCTCTGACCATATACCAAACAATAACTCAAAATCATAGACCTAAATATGTAGCCTAAAACTGTAAAATTTCTAGAAGAAAACAGGAGCAAATATTCGTAACCTTGAGTTAGGAAAAGACTTCTTAGTGACAACACCAAGAGCATGAACCATAAAAGAAAGTGGATAAGTTGGACTGCATCAAAATTAAATTTTTTGCTTTTCCAAAGCTTTACTAAGAAATGGACGATGAGCCACAGACCGGGAGAAAAGTCTTTGCCAAGCACATACCTGATGAAGGATTTACATCCAGAATATATAAAGAACTTCCTAAACCCCAAACAGGAAAACAAACCACCCAATTAAAAAAAGGGGGCAAAGGGGCGCCTGGGTGGCTCAGTTGGTTAAGCGACTGCCTTCGGCTCAGGTCATGATCCTGGAGTCCCGGGATCGAGTCCCGCATCGGGCTCCCTGCTCAGCGGGGAGTCTGCTTCTCCCTCTGACCCTCCTCCCTCTCATGCTCTCTGTCTCTCATTCTCTCTCTCTCAAATAAATAAATAAAATCTTTAAAAAAAAGGGGGGGGGCAAAAAATATGAATAGACATTTCACCAAAGAAGGCACACCGATGGTAAATAAGCAAATAAGTTCACGTCATTCGTCATCAGGGAAATGCAAATTAGAGCCATGGTGAGGTGCCACGGTGCACCAATTAGAAAGTCTAAAATGCAAACGACTGGCCATCCCAAGGGTGGACGAGGTTGGGAATTAACAGGAATTCACATTCCTTGCTGGCGAGAGGACGAATTGATGCCCACTTTAGAGAAACAGTCTGGAAGTTTCTCTAAAAGTCAAACACACGCCAAGCCCACAATCCGACCGTCGCGCTCCTAGAAGAAGGAAAGCATCGGTCGATGGGAAGACTTGTACACAGGCATTCTAGCAGCTTCATCTGTCATGGCCCCGGACTGGAAACAAAACAAACATGCACCGGGAGGTGAAGGGATGGACTGTGGACGTCCATGCCACGGGGGAAGGTGCAGTGAGCCAGGGCGTGCCACAGCTGGACCGGAGCTCGAGATCATTCATGAAAAGAAGGGGGGCAAAACAGAGCATCTACCGGGTGACGCCATCTGTACATTCTACAAGTGCAAACTCATCTGCGGTGATGGGAAGCAGGTGGTGGTTTCAGGGAGACGGCTGGGGTCGGGGCGGAGATGGAGGAAGGCAGGAGCAAGGGGTCCCGAGGCTCAGAAAGCCTTGGGGTGGTGGAACCCCTGAAAAGGGACACGCCTAATACTTTGAGCTTTCTCTTGATATATATATATATATATATATATATATATAATTTCCAGAAACTTCCACCCATTTGGTACATTGCTATTTCAAGGAGGTACAAATCCTGAGGGAAAGAATTTGGTAGGGCACCTGGGTGGCTCAGTTGGTTAAGCGACTGCCTTCGGCTCAGGTCATGATCCCAGGGTCCTGGGATCGAGCCCCGCATCGGGCTCCCTGCTCAATGGGGAGCCTGCTTCTCCCTCTCCCACTCCCCCTGCTTGTGTTCCCTCTCTCGCTGTGTCTCTCTCTGTCAAATAAATTAAAAAAAAATAAAATCTTTTAAAAAAAAAAAAAAGAAAGAATTTGGCAGAACACTGCCTCCCCGTCTGCAGAGGGGTGGGGGGTCGCACTGCCTGGCCTCCCGTCTGCCCTTGCCCAGTAGGGGCTGCCAGGGCAGGTGCAGGCTCAGGGTCCCGTGACCACACAGTGGATTCAAAGCCTTACAGGTTTTTGCCAAAGCCAGTCCTGGCCACACCCTCCCATCCCCCCACTGCACCTCCTCCCTCTCTTGCCTAAAAGGCTGCAGTCTGGCCGGGCGGGGGGCACGTCCCCTTCCAGAGCTCTGTGCCCCCCCGCACCTCGGAGCCACATCTCTGCAGCTGGAGAAGGAACCGTGAGGTGTGCTTCCTCCCAGGAAAGGCGACTGTTCGGAACTTGCCTTCCACCTGCAGTTTGGGTCTCCCTGAGCAGGCTCCTGGGCCGGGGGGCTGGGAGGGGGCCGTGGCAGTCGCTGGAAATGGCAGGGGACGGCAGGCAGGACCAAACATCCAAGCCAGAAAGCTCCGGCAGCCGGACCCTCTGCAGCACGGCCCCGAGGTCGCAGCCGTCTGCGGGGCCCTGGCACGGACGGTCGGGGGTCAGAGTGGGACCCGGGGGCTCCCGCGGGGTTCGGAGCAGCGGGGGCTCGTGGCCTCAGCGCTGCGGCCCTGCCGTCAGCGTGGCAGGGCCTTGCCTGGGCTCCTGGGGCTGTGCTCCCCAGGCCTCGTCCAATACAGCACACTCCTGAACCCGAAGCATCCTTAGGTCGCTCTGGTTGCCGCGGAAGTTCGACCTTAGGCATTTACTTGGGATTTATCGTTAGAGTTGAGTTGCGTCCCCCCACAGAGACGTTCCAGTCCGACTTGCGGAACACTGATGTCCCCCGTGGACCGGATGCTCCACACCGGCAGCAGCCACGGTGTCACGTCCCCCAGGACGCCGGCCTCCCGCCCGCACGCAACCCGCCGTGGTCGTCGGCAGACTCGGCCCCCGCAGGGCCCCCGCAGCGGGTCACCTGTGGATCGGAGGGCTCCTGCTGACTCCCCGGGCGGCGTCCCCGAGCCCGGGGCTCTGTTTACTGCGCACAGCGCTCGGCTGGGACTGAGCGGCGCCGCGAGCGTCCTCCACTCCCAGGAGCCGGACGGAGGGCGTGCAGGCAGCCTGCTGCTCACGGAAGACCCCCGGCCCACTCCCGCCCCTCCCGGGCGTCTCCCGGCCCCGCGAGGCCTGCCCCGCGTGGGCGTGCGTGCGCTGGGCGCGAGGACGCGAGGCGCCTGCCTCTCCGGGCTGGAGTGGACGTGGGCCTTGGGCCCCTCCGTCGGGCGCTGTTGGCTTTCCGCCACGCTTGTTTGCCACTGCGGTGGGGTGTTTGCGGCTCGGAAGCTCCTCGTTATCCCCATGGCGGCAGCGCCCCGGGGAGGCCCGTGCGGGCGGGGTGGGCTGCGGAGCGCCGAGGCCCCGGGTCGCTGGGGCGGGGGGCCCGCCGCCGCCCGGGCAGGAGTCTGCCAGAGAGAAAGGAGCACCCCCGCCCGCGGCCCGCGGCCCCCGCCGCGGCCTAGGCCAGAGGCGAAGGGCCTGTCTGCGCACTGCCTCGCCGCCGGGCTGCCTGTGCCACGGGCCACGCGCCGCCGAGCAGCAAACCAGCGGTGAGCAGACGCGCACGTGCCTTGTGAAGCCGCGCGGCTGGCCCCTCACGACGGCCCGGGGGCTCGGTGAGGCCGTGGGGGGAACGGGGCCCGACCCCCAGGAGCTGCCGAGACGGGGCTGCCTGGCCCATGAGGTCGGG
>NW_023270699.1:2777005-2804781 GCF_011800145.1 Mirounga leonina
GGGCGGCCGGACGGTGGTCCTTAGTGTCACCTCCTGAGGTGTAGCTAGACGGTTGTAAGCTGGCCACTTAGGGACAAGGTCTGGTATGAAATGCTGTTGAGGCTCAGCCTGCGGCCAACAGTGCTCTGAGGGGTGGTAAGTCTGGGGCTTCGGCTGGTGTGGCACTGAGGCCAGACAATGTGCCACGTGCTGAGGGCCGGGGCGAGGGTCGGGAGGCCCGCTGTGGTGGTCCAGGTCGGCCAGTGGAGAGGCCCCAGCTGGACAGCCGGGGGGTGCAGCCCTGAGGGTCACTGCCAGTCAGCATCCAGACTCACTCTGACCCCTCGGATGTGTCCCTAACGACCCGGGGGTCACCATCTGGTTGTGTCCATCCTATAGCCAAGACCTTCCTGTACTTGGACTGAGAGGCAGAGAGCAGCCAGGCGGTGACCACTCGGCAGCTCCGGGTCCCTTTGAAGGTCCAAACAAGTCCCGGGTCTGGCCTGGCCGTCAGGACTTTGGAACCAGAAGGGAAGCCCCACCCTTGGGCCAAGGTTTTCCTGCTCTTTGAAAGCATCTTTGTTCCAGGGTCCCACCCTCAGAAGCTTCCGGAATCAGCCCATCCCCCTCCTGCCCCAGAAGTACCCAAGATGGAGTGGGGACACAAGCGATCGGGGTCGGTGGTTGTTCGGCCTCCGGGAAGCTCTGATGATCCAGCTCCGTGGGACCACTCATGTTCCAGAACAGTGAACGGAGGCGGCCCCAGGTCCCCGGGCAGTGGGAGCACCGGCCCCCTGGGCCCTCCCCTGAACTCCCGCCCGCGCTGGGTTTGGGACCCATGGGACACACTGGCCCAGTGCCTGGTGGAGAGAGGCTGGTGTCTGTAACCTGCCCGTACGTGGGCACAGCCCTGCCAATGGGGACACAGTGTTCGGCTCTGACCAGCCACGCGGAGCCTTCTGCACGCCTGGCCTGAGTGCACGGGCCGCCCTAGGGGCTGCTCTGTCCTTACTGGAGCCACACGCATCTCACTTTCCCATTTGCGCTGCGGTGATGGACACAGCACTGCCCAGAGCCCGTGCTTGGGGGCTGTGCCCGCCACACTGTCTCCCGCTCTGAGCTCGCCTGTGGCTGGGCAGATACACCAGGCTGGCCACCCACCTTCCGGGGCCCCTGGTTGTTTGTGGACATCTCGTGTGGAACACGTGGGGGACCGTGTTCTGGCAGCTTCCACGCGTACTGGCCCATCTGAGTCAGCTGCTCTCGGGCTGCAGAGCACATGTCTGCGGGTGAGTCCAGGGTGGGCCTCTCCACCCAGCCCTCCCGCCCCAGCCCTGTAGTGCTCGGCGGCCCTCCTGCACCCACATCCGGGGGCGCCCAGCCCCTCCCACCTCTGGGGCTGTTTGAACCTCACCGGAGGCCCCCTCTCATCGGCGGCTGATGACAGCCTCTGTGTCCCCATTCTCCTGCCCCTGGGAACAGCACGGTGCACGGACACACATGTCCACATGAGCCCTGGTTACGTACACTGAGGACCCCACCGGGGGCGAGAATCGTAGCAGTGCTTCAGAGGTAATGAGCGGCACTCGTCTGGCATGGGGGTTCTTGGTTCCGGGTGGCCAGGCTTGTCCGAGTCAGCTGGTGTGTCCTTTGTCGGGCTGGCCTTCCTACGGGCCCCAGCCCACAGTGATTTCTACCCCAAACTCTACCCCGATTTCTACCCCCAGGACAGAGTAGCGACCATGCTTTGTTGCCTTTGCTCCCTTTTTCTCTATGCTTGTACTTTTATTTAAACCAAACTGTCCTGCACCATCCCTTACAAAATGCTTAATATCACACCAAAAATCAGTCCTTCTCGCCTCCCCCTGCGGCTCACCTCCGCCTTGCAGGCTCCCTCTGGCCGCGGCGAAGCATCTGGTCATGGACACATCCGTGCGGGCAGGGTGTGTGTCCGCGGGGCGAGGTCCACTCGCGGCAGACTGCCCTTCGTGCCCTTTACCACTTACTTTGTCCCCCTGCGGTGGGTCACGGCATTTGTGCCGGGACGTGAGTATAAGTGTCTGGCTCGTCCTTTCCGCCCGCTGCCTGAGTTTGCATGCGCCACATGTCTCTCCATCCGTCACCCGGGCACCGACATTTAGGCTGCAGACAGGCCACATGGGCATCCTCCTGTGTGCCTCCTGCCGTGACCTGGTGCGGGACTCTTGTCACTGGGCACGTGCGCTCTCTGTTTTAGAGATGCAGCCACGTGGCCCTCCAACGCGCCGTCCGAGCTGTGTCCTGCTGAGCCGTGGGGATGGACGGGGTGCCTGGGATGGGGACCCTGGAGTGGTCCGAGGGCTCCCAGCCCACCCCCTCCTGCAGCCCTCGCAGTGCTCTTCCCACCCGGGCCCCGGCTGTCCTGAGTCCAGACCGTTACAGGCAGGAGACGAGGGCCAGGGCCCTCCCTCCAGCTCAAGTGTGTGCCTGGTGGTGGTGGGAAGGCCAGCACCACCTGGAGGCGGCGGTGCAGTGAGTGAAACCCCCCATCCCAGGCTGGGGAGCAACCAGGGCCAAGCCTCGCCTGCTAATTCTGCCCGGAGGAAGGTCCCGCGGGGATGCCCGAGGGCCAGTCGCCCGTGTCTCTCCGAAGCCCCTCTCGCCGCACTCTGGCGGCCCCGCTCCCCTCTGAGTCAGACACATTCGCCGTGGGAGGGCGGGGCCCAGGTGCTAGGGGTGCAGGTAGGGGGCTGGCGAGCGGGGTGATGGTACCCGGACTCCCCCGGGCCTGGCTTCTGCTGGAGGGGCGTCTGCCATTCCTCCTGCTCACACGGACCTGGGGGCCCTCCTCACTCACCACGGACCGCGGGGTCCTGGGGAGCTGCGCAACCTCGGGCCCCAGTCTTCTGCACAACGGGGCCACCAGTGGTCAGGGGGCCCGGGTAGGAGTCAGAGGGGAAGCTACGAAGGGTAGCTGCTGTAGGGACTTTCTTAGGGTGCTTTGTTACGCACGAGTGTTGCCCCCACCCCAGCTGGGGTGTCAGGAGCAGGGGTTCCTATGGTTGGTCGGGGGTCATGGGATGCGGCGCGCAGGACTGAACAGGCTCAGGGGAGATGGGCCTGAACGGCCCCTCCAGGGGGACTCTGCCGTTCAGGGCACAAAGCACCCCCCGGCTGTCTTCTCTGTACTCCTCCCCACCCCTTGGAGCTGTCCAGGGGCTCCCCAGGCCTCTTCCACCTCTCCTTCCTGGAACCAGACCCTGCTCAGTCCTCCACTCTGGGTCACCCTCAGACTGGACGTCACTGCTGACATTCACCCCAGCTCAGCCACCACCGCCAGGCCAGGCTCTGTGCCTGACCCCCTGCTACCGTCACGGCCCACTCGCCCAGTGCAGCTGCAGGACATCGTCCTCTCATTACGTGCTATCCGGAAACTTCTTCATCCGGAAACCTCTCCTTCTGCTGGACCTGCCTGGGAACCCTCCCCCTTAAATCCCTTGCCTGCACCAGACAGCAGCCCCCGCCCGGCCTCCCTCAGTTCCCCCCCCACCCCCCAGTCCATTCCCAGTCAGTCCCCTGCCTGGCATCTCGTCTTCTACCCCTGGCCTGGCAGCAAGAGGAGGTGGAGCTGGCCCGGGCTCATCAGCCTTGGGCTCTGGGCCTCATCCGCCTCCCTTCCTGCAGCCGGGTGACCTGTCTCCGCATTCCTTTTTGCCCATCCTCTATTAGATCTTTGCTCTCACCCTTGCTGCCCTGGGGACGTCATGCACCGCCACCCCCCCCAGCCCTGATGTTTTCCCCAAGTCCTGCGAGAGCCGTCTACACCACATTCTGTGTTCTCTTGTCCGCCTTGGGCAGGAGGGGCCCCCATCGCTGGAGGAAGTGTGTGGGGCTGGTCCTCAGCTGACCCACATGCCCCCTCCCCTGCTCTGGGGTCTCTGGTTCTTGCACAGGCTGCTGGACTGTCCCCGTGCCTCCCTCTCCCCCCTCCAGGGCTCGTCCACAGGCCTCCCTCTATCTACACAGGCGACCAGGACCCCTTGCTCCTCCAGACATGGACTTCAAATCCCGCGTCTGTCCACAAACAACCCCCACATTTCTGTCCCCAGCTGGGACCCCTGGCTCAGCTGTCCATCATGCCCATCCCCACTCGGGAGTCTCGAGCGCCCCACCTTAGGCCCAAACCACCTGGTTTCTCCCCGTCCCTGGAAGCCCGCTCCTCTGCTGGCCTCCTGTCTCCACTGCCCCCTTTCCTGAGTGCTTGACCGGAGGCCCCACCTCCCCTGCCCCCCTGTTGCCCAGAGCCCTCTGAGCTCCCTTTTGCTTTTAAATAGACTTTTCTTTCAGATTTATGGAAAAATTGTAAAGACAGTACGGAGTTCCCACGCAGTCTGTACACGGTTGCCCCCGCAGCTGACATCTCCATGGGCTTTGTGCCGATTGCTGAGCCAGTCTGGACACATTGACCGACGTGGGGTTGATCACAGTGGGGGACGCTCGGAGCTCCCCTTGGGCACTTGATGCCCTCATCTGAGAATCGGCCACTTCTCAGGAGCCTGACTCCTTTTCCTGGAGGATGGCTCAAGAAAGCCGGGTCCGGGGCTGGGCGTGCTCATGGTATGGGGCGTCCCGGCTCCTAGGCCCCGTCAGCTGGCAGAGCAAGACAGGCCTGACCCGTGTGCACGCAGACGTCCAGAGCTACTTCTCTGAGTACAGTCGTATCTTGATGAGCCAAATATGGGTTCGGACTCTTGTCTCTGACCTAACCCATCCCCGTGGGTCATTCTGGCCTCTCCCCTTGCTACCCTGTAAACTCAGTGTACCGCAGGTCAGGGCCTACTCAGAGCCTCCCAGGGCCTGCCACATGCCCAAAGCGCAACTTCAGCGGTGTTTTCTGATTGAATTCAATCTGGCCTGCAAGGATTTGAGCTCTGCAGGGGCAGCCAGCCCTCAGCCCCTTCTCTGCAGCCACATATTCTTTATTACTGAGCCTAGAGCACATGGGCTTCTTTCCTGCCTCAGGACCTTTGTACACGACACCTGTTTTCTGGATGGTTTTTCCCCAGATTCCCACAAGGCTCACACCCTCAGTTCATTTGGTCCATTTGGCCTTATTCCGGCATCACAAGCGAGGTTTCTTGTCCTGTGTGCCCTCAGTAGCTCACGGGCCCTGCATGCACCCTCATTCTGCCGTACGTCCCTCCTTCGCAGCCCCTGCCAGTGCTGTCATCCTGTTTACTTATCTTTTGTTTAATTACTCAGCTCTTCACGTTGGCAGGATGCTAGGGAACCGACTCATTATTTGACAACTGATAAGGGGACAGAATCCAGAATTTATCCTGTCTTTCCTGGCAAACAAAACGATGAGGGAGAATTCTTTCTAAAAAGTCAACTAACACAAGTGAAATAAACAATGGAATTAAGATACTGCCATTTTGCCACTTCCAGTGAAATACAGATACGGTGCATGGTCCTGGTGGCTCCCGGAGTGAGGAGGTGACCAGGCTGTGGGGGCCCTCATGATGGATCGGGGCACGCCAACCCCATCCAGACCCCATCCAGATCCCCATCTGGCTAGTCGCAAGGACAGGGACAGCCAGACGCCGTGCGCCGAGGGATGGCACAGACCCCCTCCCACCCCGGGGTTGACCAGAATGAGACGCAGCCTCCCGGTGGAATCCCTGGTTTCCAGAAGCTCAGAGGACAGAGGATTGTCCTGGCTCCTCCACGAGGGCCCCTCGGCCACATCCACATGGAGCAGAACAACCACCCCCTGCTGACCTAGAGTGAACCCGATTTTAATAAGCCCCACATAGCAACAAACAGAAGCTCTCCTAAAGCATTCCTGAGACATAGGGGAACTGTGAACTCTGAGAGTACGAAGGAATTACTCATTTCACTTCTGGGTGTGACTATTTGTAAAGAAAGAGCTGTCTTTCGAGATGCTTGTGCAGCACTCTGGGGGGGCTGGCCTGGCGTGGGGGATTTCCTTGGGACTAACCTGAGCTGGGCTGTGGGTGGGCTGTGGCCAGGAGCCCCTGGCCGTCGGTCACTGGTCGCTGTTGACAGGGGCTGTGGGGATGACAGGCTTTTCTCTCCACGGTAGTCTCTGTCTGACAATTTCCTAATAAAAAGCCAAACATCAGTCAATCAATCAACAGGTGGATTGTCCATCCCATCATCACCACTGGTTAAGAACGCCACCGAGTCCTGTTGGGTCCCCAGAAGGATCAACGTAATACTACTTAAATTCTGGGAAAACGTTAAAACAAGCAGAGCTATAGGCTAGGAAGGCTTAAAAACAAGGACAAAAAGCAATACAAAATGAGAGTCAATGCTGATGTTTTCGAACCTGTTTTCATGCGACGGAAGCCATAATCTTGGTGATGATGACGTTTTGTATGTTTTGTCTGCTGTGCAAGAAGCTTGACATGTTGGGCAGCTCCTTCTCGCTCCACCCGTATCCGCGCAAGGGGACCCACTTAACGCTTATCACCAAACCTTGAATGGCTAAGAAAAGTATTTCGAAGTTCCCTTTATTTTTATATTAAGTTTGAGAAGTAAGGCATTAAGAAAATACAAGGATGCCGTTTCACATTCCTACTTAACACTTCTCCATGCGCTTTTGGGACTGGTCGCCACCCTCTTCATCTTCCCGTTTGTTCAGGGCGCTGGGCCGCTGGGGTGGGTGCCGATGGGTGCTGGGCTGGCAGAGGCCAGGCTGGAGCAGCGGATGGGCCGGAGGGGGTGGCAGTGAGCCTCTTCTGAGCGCTTCCTCCAGCCCGGGGAGTGGGCAGGGAGGTGCGGGAAGCCGCACAGAGGTGCCCCTGGGGTCATGGCCCCTCTAAGGGGGACTGGAGCCTGCGGGGCGGGATGGCAACAGCGAGTGCTGTCGGCCAGCCACTTCCCTGCACAGAGAGCCGTGGGGGCCCCAGACAGAATGTCCCCACTGCAGCTAGGAAGCCCACGGGCCGCTGCTGCTCTGACCACTTTTGTTGTTTGTTCAGGTTTTTCTTCTTTGAGCTACAGAAACGAGCTGGAGAAAGGAGGGCTCTGTGTCTGTGGGACCGTGGCAGGGGTGACCGCAGCCAGGCGGGCCAGGCCAGGACTGCCAGCCCCCCTGCCACCCCCACGGGCTGCCCCCCTGCTTGAACTTCTGGCCTATCGTGGACCTGTTGTTCAAAAACAGCTTCGTCAAGGGAGAACTTATCTCCCATGAAACCCGCCTGTTTTAAGGGCGTCACGCGTGAATTGTGGTAACTTCACCAAGTCGCGTAGCCACAAGCGTGACCCACGTTTGGAGCATTTCCATCACTGTTTTCTGTAAAAGAGACAGATCCTCGTTTGCGGTCCCCTGAAGGCAGAGCTGGGGACAAGGACTTGGGCGCAGGCGGGTTCCTTGGAGGGGACCCCAGGAGGGCGAGACGGAGGGTCTCTGCAGGGGCTCCCCGCTCTGGGCTCCTGGGCTCCGAGGATCGACCTCACAGGACTGACCCTGCAGGGGTCCGGGCCCCCGACGGTAGTCAGGGCAGCACACGGAGGCCTCTTCCTCACCCGCTCGCCGGGCTGTCCCGGGCGCTCCCCCCTGCCGGGCGGCACACACCTTCCATCTCTGATGCTGCCCGTCGCTCACCAGCCTCCCTGCCGACAGACATGTAGACTGTTTTGGGTTTTCTCTCCCAAACACTGGCTACAACGATGGCCTTTGAAATGTATCCACAGTAAGAAGGGGGGCTGGAGGCCTGCAGGGCACGCAAGCACCTGAGCGTGTGAGTGCGCAGTGATGCTCTGGGCCGGTGTGAGAGACCCGGTGCAGAGCACAAGGCACGACCTCTCTACAGGGAAGGCCCCAAGATGGGGACATGGCGAGGCCTCGAGATGCTGACTTTTGGGGTCCATCTGCTCGGCTTCCTCCTGGACAGGTGAGGGCCGGCAGAAGCGCAGGTGGGGGAGTCCTCAAATCAGGGGAAGGACCCACGGGGCTGGGGGTGGCTGATGCACAGGACCAGTTTGCCCAGTGGAAGGGCGGAGAAGTGCAGACGTTGTCTGAGACCCTCCCTTGACCCAGACCAGCAGGTGCCTTTGGGTCACAGAGCGCAGGGCAGGCCAGGCGGCCCTTCTCAGAGATGCCCGCCCCCCCCCCGCTGTGGGTCCCACCTGTGTTCCTGCTGGGGGCGGGCCTTGCCACTGTGCCTCAGGCGGGGTGCCGCTCATCCACATCCGGGGGCTCACTTCTCTCACAGCAGGACTGTGGGACAGGCACGGGTACCACGGCCCAGGGAGGCTGGCAAGACAGGTGAACTGTGGGTCCTGCCCACCTCCTGTCCCACCCTCGTGTCTCCGGGGTGGACTGGTGTGGGACTCCCTTGGGCTCTCTCGGGCTCTAGGAAGTGCGTAGCCTGGCTTGGGCCGACTCTGCAAGGTGCGGGTGGGGTTTCAGGCTGAACAAGCAGGAGCAGAGTGAAGAGAGAGAAGGTGGCTTGGGGTGCTGGGGCTTGGGGTGCGCCTGGTGGACGTTGGCCTCCCCCATTGCGGCCGTGGCTCCAGCAGGAAGGGGTGGCGGGGAGGGACTGTAGCGGGAGCTGCCACTGCCTGGGCCAGCCTGGGTGAGGACAGCCCAGGGTGCTCACGGGACCCGGACCGGTCGGTCAGCCAGCTCCAGGAATTCCTTGGCCTGGGGCTATTGGGCACCCCGGGATACGACTGGGTGAGTGGGGTGCCCAACGAGAGGGGGAGGTGGATCTGGGCACCCGGAGGATGGGTGCGAAGCGGGGGAGCTGGAACCAGCCACGTGGAGGCCGAGGATCAGGCGGCCATGCTGCTTCCCAGGTTTGCCTCTCTGGGGGGGGGGGTGCTGCTGAGGGGGCCAAGCTTTGACTCCCCACTGGTACATGGGACTCGGAGGGCTGGGTTGTGCTTCTGAGCTGGACTTTTCTCCCAGAACTAAATCCCCTCCTGTCTCCATGTACGGGAGGGCCAGGGTATGGGAGGATGGCTGGGCAGGACCAGGAAAGCAGCATCAGCGGTGGGGACAAGAGAGGACCGGTGATCACACTGGAGCTTAGAGCCAGAAGCTGGAAAGCCGAAGGCCAACAGACCGCCCAGCACCTCCACGTCAGCACCCTCCAGGACTAACAGAGACCACGGAAGAGCACAGCAAGGAAGAAGCCCAAACCATGGATGCCACCCAAGGTCTGGCCAGCACCCACTGCTGCCCCGTGCACCCAGCAGGTGCAGGGGCAGGAGGAAGTCATCTGTCATCCTACGCGGGCCCTCAGTGGGAGGGAGATGGGGCGTTTCCGGGCTTGCAGGGTGACAGCCAGGACGCATCAGATGCCACCCGGCTGAGAAAAGTGAGCAAGGCTGTGGGACAAGGCGGGACTGATTACAGCCACACACAGGGCTTATGCTGGTTGAAAAGGTAGAACAAAATTTCTAGGCAACAATCCGAAGGTGTTGACAGTGTCGGGGAGCAGCCGTGCCCCACCCGCCCCCCACCTGCCAGGGTCCTGGGGCCCTGCTGTCTCAGGCCCCCTCCTGCCCTTGTCTCAGGCCCCCTCCTGCCCTTGACTGGGGACTCATGTGGACCCCAAGCTTTGACAGTCACGGTCAAGCTCTGCTGTGAGGAATGACCTTGAGCCTCTGACCTTTGTGGACACTGGGGGAAGTCACACATGGGCAGGGTGACTTAGCAGGGTTGGCGGTAGGTGGGGGACACTCGTCGGCCATGGGCAACAGAGGGTCTAGGACAGGACCCCTTGCAAGGCAAAGACTGCCTTGAGGCCTTTCTTGACTTTAAAAGCTCAATAAGGAGCAGCTTAACCTCTAGTATTGAGGGGTGGACACAGTGGCCCACTGGGGTCAAGCACCTGGGACCCAGAGTGGGCAGACCCTGCCCCATGGGGCCCCTCATAGTCCCGAGTGACCAGGGCTGCTCTCCTGGACTCCAGCATGCTGACAAACCCAGATGCTCACTTGCACACCTGGGATTAGAGATTCAAGCACCACCGCCACCCCGAGTCCCTCGTGGTCCTCCAGGGGACATACACCATCCACCCCTTGGCTTGGGCTGTCTCCCTGGGCCACGCCATCGTCTGCAGGGTGGGTTCCATCACCCACCACTTGCGCGATAAAGATTCACTCCACATGGCAAATCAGCCAAAGGCTGTGCCATCTATGTCCAGTCTGAGGTTAATGGGGGACATTTCTGCTCGGTTAGGGCGTCCTCTTGTGGGTGGTCCCGGGAGGCCCAGCACAGGGAGGAATCCGCTCCCGGCCCCTTTGCCAGATGTGGAAGCTCTTCTCCCCAAGCTCCCCTAGCCCAGCACCTGGGACCAGCGCCTGGGCCTAGAGCCCCTGGCGTGGGGATGGGGTTGCACCTGGGGCGCCGCCCAGGGTGGGGGCTCAGAGTCCAGGATGCTGCCACGGCCCAGACCTGAGAGCAGGGTGGCGCTCCCTCCCCGGGAATGCAGGGCGGCCAGACGCAGGCCAGGGCTTGTCTGCGGGGAAGATTGGGCACGGAGAGTGCCCTGGGTGTGGGCATTTCCGCACGGAGGCTGGGGCTTCTCTCCTTGGAAACTGCGTCACCCTCCTGTAATCCGGGCCTGGCTCTGGAGACAGTGACTCACGGGGTCACACCGGTGACCCGGCACTGTCACACTTGGGCTGTCCAGGATCTGCCTGAGCCTGGAGCTGACCCCCCTTCCTGCGCTCAGGGACTTGGGCCTCACGTGGATGGCCCACGGCCAACCCGGGCCTGGAGCCAGCAGCCCTGCCCTACCTGGTGGCGGAGCTCGGAGGGAGCTTCGGGGCCCGGTGGAGTTTGAGAGTGACTGGCACCCCACCCCTGACGGTCCCGGGGCTTGGCCAGGGCTCTGGCCTGGGGAGCTGTGTGTGACTGTGTCACTGGGGGCCCCCACGGGCTTGTCCCTCTGATGGAAGGGAAAGTCCCTGGTCATGGAACCCCTGGGCCAACAGGTTTCCTCACTTGGGAAATGGGGTGACGACAGAGCCTGTCATGATGGCACATACCGAGTGTTGGCTCAGTCTGGCATGTGGGGACACTCCCAGCTGTGAGCAGATCCCATGGTGGCCTTGGGCAGCAGGCGTTGCTACCTCCCCACGTGGGGTCACTCGCCTGCCTGTCCGTGGGACCCTACAGCCCCTGACCTGGGCCAGGAGCCTGTCTGACCCCCACCAGGGTGCCGCCGTCACCTCCCCAACCCTCTCTCCTCCCACCTTGTCCCACCGCCCCGCCGTCATGAGCTCGCCTGTGGACTCTCCATCCCAGACCACGGCCCTAGAGCTGCTCAGCGCCTGCCAGGCCTGCACCCCGACAGCCGCACGCCCTTCCCCACCCTCCCTCTGCCTCCAGGGAGCCGGGGACCCGCGTTTCCTTCCTGGCTCAGCCCCTACCCGCTCCTGGGCCCCCACGATTTTCAGAGTCACGCAGGCTCCTGTTCAGCCTCGTCCCCCGCTGACCAGGTGTGTGGCGCTGGGCAGGCCGTGGTGACACGGGGACGTGGGGAAACTGCAGGCATGGGGCTGCCAGAGGCTGGTGGCACTGGAGCCTCCAGGCAAACGAGGAGTCCTGTTTTCGCCCCTTCTGTGGCCTGGTCCTGGGCAAGCACCTGCAGCTCCAGAATCCCACCTCACGGCCTCCTCGCAGGGCTGCTGTGGGCGGTGATGGTCGGGTGTGCGTGAACCCCGCAGCCTGGTGCTGGAGGCCACAGGGGCACCTGTCGGACCTCCGTGTGGCCCTGGCGTCCTCCCGTCCTCTGCCTCCGGGCCCCCCTCCTAGCTGCGCCTCCTCCATGGAGCTCCCGTGTGTGCTCACAGGGCTCCCCACACCCGCGTGTAATGTGCGCTGTGGCCTCTGCCGCCTCTGGTCTAGGGCTGACACTCCTGTCCCTGCCCTTCGGGAGGGGCACCCCCCAGCCCCGGCATCCTCCGCCGGGAACAAGACAGATTCCAGAAGATTCTCGGCACAGTCTACAACCGGGCCTCCAGTGGCTGATCTGAGAGGAACCAGAGCTGCAGGCCGGGCAGGGCCTTGACCTTGTGGCCAGAGGCTTCCGGGGGGGAACAGAGAGCGTGCGCTCCATTAGCCCTTCCAGCAATGAGGGGGCTGGCTGGAGGAGAGGACCGGTTCCCACACTTGGACCACTGCCTGCAGGCCCAGCGGTGCCTCTCGATGCCGAGAGGAGGGGGTGACGAGGCTGTGACCCCCGGACCCCACAGTGTCTCCAGGTCAGGCAGCGGGACCGGGGAGGTGGGGGCCCTGGGAATCATCAGGTCAGGCAGCGGGACCGGGGAGGTGGGGGCTGCGGGAATCATTGGGTCAGGCAGCAGGACTGGGGAGGTGGGGGCCCCGGGAATCATCGGGTCAGGCAGCCGGGACTGTTCTGGTGGACCAGCCAGCCTGGTCTCCCTGAGGGCGGGGCCTGGTCCCCCACCCCCCCAGCGCCCAGTGTGGACATGCAGGGCCATTGCTGCATCAGGACCTCAGCTCCTGACAGCTACTGGGTCTGACATTCCCGGGCAGGGGGAGGGATCCCACGGAGGAGGCTTGGACGGGTGAGGATGACGCAACTGTGCCTATGCCCTCATGCCTTTTCTTCTTAGAACAATCTCCCCATCGTGGGAGTATGAGGTTGAATCATAATGTTTTTAAGTGTGAACGTGTTAGGGAGGGGCCCTTGTTCTGAGGTTCAGGGACTTTTCTGCCCTTGTAGATCAGCCAGCGTGTTCAGGAGCCAAACACGGAGGCCCACAGGGGACGCGGGAGGTGCAATCCCAGAGGCCGGGCGGAGTGGAGGGCCTGAGCTCTGGGGTCCGTCCTCCCTGCCCGCGGCCCTTTCCCGCGGGTTCTCTGGGCCAAGGCCTGTGGAGGGCTTTCTCCTTGGGCTTATCGGCCCATCGGCCCATTTAGGTAATGACACTTCCTGCCCGTTAATCTTGGCCGAAATGAAGTCAGCTCCGCACCGATCTGGCCAGAAGCTTGCAGAAGACTTCCTATTTGGGGAATAGAATGGAGCTGGGCCTCTGGCGCGTCGAGGAAGTGGAGAGCCCAGCTTCCCGAGCAGCAGGCAGGAGAACAAACAGGGACAGGGCGCCTGAGCGCCGCCGAGGGCCCACGTCAGAGAACGGCCTTCCTGGGCTGGAAGCGGCCGGCCAGCCCTAGTGTTGACATCCTGGCCCCGCAGACCCTGCCAGTAGGAAACGGGGGGGAGGGTGTTGGACTGGTGCTTTTCTGGGGGACTAGTTGGGAGGCCTGGCCCCGGCTAAGGCTCCCCTGACCACCCCAGGCACGTCCCAGTGCTCTCGGCTCTGCAAGTCTGCTGGACGCTCCCCTGTGGCGGGCCTAGGCCACGGCCTCCCATCTGACACCTTGCTTCTCAGCCTCTGGGAGGCACATGGGGTGCTGGGCCCGTGAGCTCCTGGAACCCCTTTGCTGAGCTCTGCTCACGGGCTCCAGTCCCAGGCTCTACAGCGTTCTGCCCCCCGGGCCTGGGCGATCTGACACTCTGGTGGGCACCGAGCGGCAGAACTGGGGAGAAGCCAAGTAGCTCTCCCTCCCTCCGTCTCCAGCTGCATCTCTACGCTCCGAGCTTTGGCAGCAGGGCCCTAGGCCTTGGGCACTGGAGCACCCCCTCCTTCTCCTGTCCCTCCAGCCTGGGGCATGGTGGGTCCCCGAGCACTTGGCATCCTGGGCTCACTGAGGGCTGCCTGAAGCCCCTCTCGTTAATGCCCCAGGAGCCCTTCACGATGACGGAGACAACTCGAGGCCAGCCAGCTTCCCTCTCTCCAGGCAGGGCAGTCCTTGAATGTGTCTGTAGTGTCCTCAAGGCCCCCATGGGTGAACCCCACCTCCTGCCCTCCCCCACTCACCTCCCACATAAACTGTCCTAGAATCCTGCCTCAGCATCTGCTTCTGGGGGACCCACCCCAGCCAGCCTCCCACTCGTGCCTCGCCATCCCCTGCTGGGCCTCTCAGGGGTCCCTCACTAGACCCCTCAAGCATCACGGTCCAGGGCAGAGGGTGGGCCTGCCTCTTGGCCAAGCCACCGCTTGCTCTCTGATCCTGAGATGGGGCAGGGAAGGAAGGCGGAGCTGGAAAGGGGGGTGCATCGGGAGGTGGGGCAGGCTGGGTGCTTTGGCCAGCGCTGCAGGGAGCTGGTGCAGATTTTCCCTTTGCCGGCTTCCCTGGGACGATGGGGCCTGCCGGTTGCACAAAGCACTCCTTACGTAAGTGGCGTGAAGATACATGAAAAGCCCCGGGTAAGTCAAAACAACCCTAAATGGGCAGGGATCCCAGATGGACAAACACCGGGAACGTGGTAAGTAACTGGTCGGAAAGCCCCGCCTGGCAGGAAGGGGACTCTGGGTGGGGTGGCCCTGGAGGAGAAAGTGGTTGGGCAGAGGGACGGACGCAGAGGCCTCGGCTCTGAGCCTCCAGGTGGCCGCCCCAGCCCTGCTCCAGCCGCCGGCCTCAGCCTCCTACTGTGGGCCTGGTGCACGCACGTGGCGGACTGGCCGTCATAACCGGGTTGGGGAGGTCAGCGCAGGCCCCTCTCCTCACCCCTGGAGTTGGGGCCCACAGGGATCCTCGGACATCCCATCCTGAGGTCCTTGACTTGGTGACATCTGCAAAGACCCCTTTTCCAAATAAGGCCTCATTCACAGGTTCCAGTGGTCAGGACCTGAGCAGAGTTTGGGGGACCACCGTTCACCCCACTCCAGTTGGCAAGGGAAGGCGCCCCTTGAATCTCCTGGCTCTACTGTGAGCTGGGGAGGCTCCTGGAGGCATCCAGACGTGGTGAAACCAGCCGGGGTCAAGACAGCCTCTCTGAGCCGAGCTCCTGCCCTAGGAGCCCCATCCCAAACAGACCCCCACCGCCCCGCCTTGAGCTCCTTCCCTGTCCCATCCCCTGCCTCGCTGGGGCATCTCCCAACCCCCCCAGAACACCTCCATCGAGGCTCTCCTTGTCCCCCCAACTTCTCTGGATGGGGGCTGAGCCCGCCGGCCCTGGCCCCGGTGCCTGGGTGGGAACTCAGGGGTATCCAGGCCTCTTCTGAGTCTCAGAGGCAGTGAGGACGGGGCAGCACGGGGTGGGGAAACAGAAAGGTGGGAGGGGCTGGACTCCCCCAAACCCTAGGGGCTTAACACAGGCTGTAGCTGCCCCGCCCCCAGCTCTGGTCCCCAGCACCCCCAGGCCTCCTGCAGGCAGCCCACCTCCAGTTCCTCCAGCCCATCTGATGCCCTGGTGCTTACAAGGACCCCGGGGAGCACAGACCCTGGGAACCCAACGAAGAGGGTGCTGTTTATTTTACGCTGAGTTCCTCCGAGGGGGCCACCTTCACCTGTGCTGTGCTCCCTGGGGTCAAGCTGGGTGCCCCGAAGCCCCCGGGGCCCCCACTCTGGGGCTGTCCCAGATGGCAGATGCAGAAAAATAGCTCCATCTTTCTAAGCCACAGGCCTCTTTTTTGGGAAGCCGAGTCCCATCTTCCGGCTTCCTGGGACCCAGCCCCCAGACAGGCGGAGGTTTGCAGTGTGTGCACACTGGTCGTGCCCCGCTTCCCGCTGCTGTGTGGCCCTCACAGCTCCAGTCCCCTCTGGGGACCCAGTGGGGTGCGGAGCTCATGCCCCCCTCCGGCCTCACACTGTCCCTTTTCAGGACAGTATCTTTACCCAGGGTGGTGTCCACGGGTCAGCCAGGCCCTGCTTACCAAGAGGCCCTGGGGTAGCTGCCTGCGGGTGGGAGAGCCCAGGCCTGGCCTCGGGCGTGCTGGACCCCTTCCCAGCCCCCCAGCCCCCCACCCAGTCCCAACTTCCTTCTCCAGCTGGAAGGGAGTCTGGACGTTTCACCCCCAGCAAATGGCCAGGCAGGGAACGTTCTCACGCAGCCAAAAATGACTCAGGATGGAAAGTGGGGATGCTCACAGGGGCCGCCTGTGCTTTCCAGCTCTGCAGTGGGAACCCACTCTTGTCCCCACCACAGTGGAGGGGCACGGGGCCCCAGGATGCTGCTCCCCCAACGGGGGAATGAGAGAGTACCCACCTGGGGGTGATAGGGCACCCCCAGGGCAGTGGCCAGAGACCCATGGGCCCCTAAACAGCCCACTGCCAGTTTGCCAGGGTCCTGAGAGCCCCCTGTGATTCTAGTCTGGATTAAAGCTGGCTCACTGTCCATTTCCTGCTGCTCTGGATCCTCTTCTAGAACGTACATGCCGTAGAGCTGACCCCCTCGTTCCCCACATCGTGTTCCTCTGGATAATGTGATCGCTGATTCGCTGTGGAATGGTTTTCCGAAAACACATGCTGGTTGTCATTTTGTACTCTGATGTGTTTAACCATTGACACCGATGTGCTCGTGGAAACAACTGGGCTTCGTCTGACGTTTTGCTCATTTTGTTCATCCCCTCTGGCTCCATCCCTCCATTCCCTTTTCCTGCTTCTTCAACATTTTGTCATATTCCATTTTAGCTTAGCTATCGGTTCTTTGGCTTTGCCTCCGTGTGTCTTTTGTGGTGGTGGCTTCGAGCCTGTGAAATTCTGCCCTCCCCTCCCACGCTCTGCTCAGCTTCTGTGTTGCCATGTCCCATAACACGTAGGAGCCCCCGGCCACCTCCCCCTTCCTCTTTAGAGACCTTGTCCCACTGACTTCTGCTTCCGTGTTGTTTGAAAAGATGTTTGCACTTGTTTATTTTGTGCCTGATTTCTTTTTCATTAATAGTCTTCTTTAGAGAGTAGATTTAGGTTTGTAGAGAAATTGAGCAGGAAGTCCAGGGAGGTGCCTCCGCTCCCCTCTCCCCTGCTCAGAGCACCCCCCCACCTGCATTCAGAGGCACACTTGTCACAGTTGCTACATTATGACTATTAACGAAAACCACAGCTTACAGTAGGGTTCACTCTTGGTATTGTATGTTCTGTGGTTTGGACTCATGTATAATGACACAGAGTAGCTTCGCTGCCGGAAACTCTGCCCACCCCCCACCCCCACCCCCAGCCATCTTTTTTCTGTCTGTCGTTCTGCCTTTTCCAGAATATCTGTGTTGGAAGCACACAGTATGCAGCCTTTACGGACTGACTTCTTTTACTTAGCGATGTGCCTTTCAGGTTGTTCCGTATCTTCCTGTAGCCTCTGTGGTTTGGAGGAGAAAGCGATGGTCATTTGAATTGGTCTTCCCAGTAGGTAATGCATCCCTTTTCTCTCGGGTTCATGAGATCATGGAAGGGGGTTTGCTGGGCAGATTGTTTGCAGTGTGGCTGGGCATCATTTTTTTTGAGTTTAGCCTGTTTGGGATTTGCTGAGTTTGTTAAAACTGTACATTTGTCTTTCCCCCAGTTTGGGACATTTTCTGCTATTATCACTTCAACTATTTTCCTGCACCATTGTTTTCCCTCCTCTACCCCGCGACTCCTGTGGCATGAATGGTGGACCTCTTGCTACCGTGCCACGAGTCCCTAAGCTTCTGTTCATTTTCTTTTTCAGGCCGAGTTTTCCTCTGTTGCATAGGTTGGAAATTTTCTATGGATCTCTCTGTAAGCTCAGTCCCCTTTCCTGCCACTGCTGTCCTGCTACTAAGCCCACCTAATGATATTTTTTAAAATTTCAGATATTTTATCTTTCAGTTCTAAAGTTTCTATTGAGTTGTTTTTTGTAGTTTCTATTTCTCTACAGAGAATTTCTATCTTTCCACTCACTTCAAGTGTATTTCCCTTTACCATGTGGAGCACAGTTATAACAGGTGTGTCAGAATCTTTATCAGATGATTCCAGCATTGGGGTCATGTTGGGGGACAGGAGGGCTGTGGATTGTCATTCTCTTGAGCATTTTTGTGGCTCCTTGTACGTCAAGTAATTTTGGATTCCTTGGATTGCCCTGAATATTTTCAATATTATGTTGTGTAGGCTCTGGGTCTTGTTAAAAATCCCCTGGAAAATGTTGACTTTCTTTTTTATTTTACAGCTGCAAGCAATGGGTCCAGCTGGGTCCAGACCACAGTTCTGTGTCACCCACTGTGGGCCGCGTTTTCCGCCTCAGTTCAGCTCTCGGGGCCTTTGCTGGGCTGTGCTGGGTTGTCTTCTCCAGCTCTTCTCTGTCCTGGATTTCTCCCAACAGGACCCTTTTCCTGCTTCTTCTGTTCAGAAGGGCGGAGCCCCCTCAGAGTTGTAGCTGCTTGTACCCCCACTGCCGTGACGCCTGGATGTGCAGTGGGCTCCCCACTCCTTCACCAAGACCAGAAGTCCACACTTGAATGTCATTGTCACTGGTGTGGCTGGTACGAGATTTTCAGGCTGTTATTCCTCCATTCCTACTGATAGCAAGAAATGTAATCTTAATCAAACCTGGGAAACTGTATCATTCATATCTTAAAGCATTCCATTTGGGATTATCTTCTCCCCTGACTCGCTGGTGAAGAGGGATAGGATGGTCAGTGGGCGACCCTGGCGGGTTTCTGGGCTGCCCGGACATAGCTGTGGGTGAGGGGCTGCCAAGATTCAGCCTCCCAAACACCAGATCTAGAGGCAACTCCTTGGGCAGGGCTGCAGCTGGGAGGCGTTTGAGTCCAGTCACAGAGTTGCCCCCAGACCACAAACGCCCTCGTCACGCTCTCCGTGGCTCTCTGCCCCTCCCAAAGTCCTGCAGAGTCCGGAGAGCAGCGGGTGGCCAGGAGACAAGCTCGTGTGTCCGGCTGAGCTTCGGCCCTGCTCACCTGTCGGGCCGGGTGCACGGGACCTGCAGGCATCCCGCTGCCCTCCTCTCCCCGTGGGTTCCGTCCCACACTCTGGGACAATTGTGGGTTTGGCCCAGCCCATCATTTGCCCTGAATCTGGGGGGTTAGTGCCGTGACAGGGACAGGTGCTCTGCCTGTCCGGTGGCCCAAGATTTGTGTATGTTTTCATATAAATCCTATCAGTAGTGGTTAAATCACTACATAACCACCCTCCATCCCTGCCCAAGTCCTCCCACACAATGGGAGCTCCCGACAGATGGATCATGTCTGCATGGCTTCATGTCCTACCGGGCATGTTGGGGTTCACATGGGGCGGGCTACCGCCAGCTGGTTTCTTGGGAGCATCAAGGATGTCCTTGTCATTTTGGACATTAAACGCATGTTGGGGTGGTGATGGGGATTCAGAAGCTGAGCTCCAGACGGCGGTAGGAAGTGGACCCTGCGTTTGACCTTGGAAACACGTCAACCCACAGGGCTGCATCCATCTCCTGCCTCCGTGGGAGGGGATATGGGCGGCGCCGTGCCGAAGGAGCTGCAGACCGAATCCAGCTGGCTGATCTGCCCACGCAGGAGGGTGGGCAAGGGCAGGTGTGGCCGGTGCCTGCGGAAGAGTGTCTTCGAGCTGGGTCAGGGGAGGGCAGCTCGGCGGCTGCAGCAGAGGGAGGTCGAGGTGTGGTGCGCCCCGGGATGTCACCCGAGGTCGGTGCTGCCACTCGAGAAGGGGGGTGCAAGTCCAGCTGCACCATCTGGGTCGTTCCCTGGCCTGCAGGCACGTTCTTCAGCAGGGTGATGAGGAAGTGGCATCTGTGGGAGACCTCCGAGGCCACGGGGCCTTGATCCAGGGCTGAAGCCTCAAGCTTTCCTCTTGGCAGAGCAAAACTTGGAGGAACACCAGCCGTCAGCACAATGGGAAGAAACCTGTTTCCTTTTACTTTCTTAGGGGGAAAACGTACAGTTGCGAACAAATGCATGAAGAGACCTTTCCACTCTGAACCTGGAGCCCATGGGGGCCTGGTGTCCTTGGGAGGACACAGAGCTGGCCCCGCTGTGCCAGGAAGCACCGTGCCTCCCGGAGGGCACTGCCTGAGCCGGCGAGCCACAGAGCACTTTGGGACCCCTCTTTGCTCGGGGCTTGGGGGTTCTGGCCTCCCACGTCCAGGGCAGCAAGGGGCCTGGTCCTTCTGACTCCATGGCCTGCCTGGGCCCCAGGCCTGCCTGGCCCGGACAGCTGGTGGGCTGCCCGTCACGGAGAGCTGAGAAGTTACCTGTGCACCCTGGCTCGGGCGGGTCTGTGCCCACGGGAGCCCCTGGAGGGCTTCTGTGCCCTGTTTGCCTGGGTCACACCCACCGAAGTTTGCTTTGCCCGGGGCCCCGAGAAGGCTGAGCGTGTGACGGCTCACATGCTGTTGAGTGGAAATGCTCCAGACACACGCAGTAGCCTGTGAGCGAGCCTGGGTGTGGTTGACACACTCACAAACACACCTACACCGTCACATGCTCACACATGAGCACACACATACCACAGTGTGCATACACGTGTGCTCACACAGAATCCACAAGGTCACACAGGCGTGAACTCACACACGTAGTTGTGCATTTTGCATACATGAGCACACGTCACACGTGCACACGTGAACTCACACACCGTCACACCTACACACATGCTCGTGCATGAACACACACACCAGTGCGCGCACACACACGCTCACACATGTACCCATGGTCGCACACAAACTTACACACATGGTAGCATGTGTAACACACTCACACATGAACTCACACATGGTCACACGTATGCACATACTCCTGCATGATCACATGGGTACGCACGTCAGTTCTCACACACACCCCCCCTCCGCTCCGCACGGAGAGCAGTGAACAAGGTAGACCCCACCCCAGCTCGCGTTCAAGGGCAGGTCTGAAGCTGCTTCTGAGGGTCTCAGCGGCAGACACAGCGGCCTCGCTACGTCGGGAACAAGCAGAGATCATAAAGAAGTCCGTGCTTCCGTAAAGTGAGCTTTGCTGGGATGAGGTCCTCAGGAAGGCGTTTCTGTGAAGACTGACTCCAGTCATCACTCCGGGAGCGAGAGGACTCGGAGACGTGTGGATGCGAGTCTGGTGTCTCAGAGGACGTGCAGTCCACGCGTTCGCCGCTCGGGACGGGAACTCCCGCGACGCAGACCGCTGGGGAACGGCGCCGGGCCCGGTCGGGGTTTGGGCGCAGTGTCGGGAGAGCCCGCCGCGGGAGCGTCTCCCCGGCCCTGGGGACACGGGCCGCCCGCCGCCGCGCAGCTCAGGGGCAGGTGGGGTTCAGGCGAGGGCTCCCGTGTCCCGGCTTCGAGGTTGGCAGGGGGCCCCAGGGCGCCCAACAGGTGGGGACGGCTGGGACGGAGGCAGGCACCGCGGACGGAAGTCTGTCTGACAGAAGTCTGTCCGGGCTTGTCTGTCGTTGACCGCAGGACCCACCACTGTCCCAGCCCGGGCCCTTCTCCACTTTCCATCTCTCTGCAGGCCTGGACCCCGAGCGGGCGCATGTGCCCCCCGGGCCGCTGAGCCAGGCCACCTGTGTGGGGGACTCACAGGCTCCGTGCCCTGCCAGGGGGCAGCGATCTCATTTTGGAACAAGTCCTCCCCGCCCACATCGCTGGTGCTCCTGCCATTTCCGATTGCTCAACCAAGCAGACCCCAGGGGCTCAGTTCCCGGAGCCTGCTCTCTGCGGTGGCTCTTGTCCAGCAGGGCCCGTCGGCCAGCCTGCGTCGGTTAGAGGAGAGACTGGTAGCCAGCACCCAGGAGCGCTCAGTCCTCTCTCGAGTGCCCCATAGGCTGGGTCCCACAGAGCGCGTGTGCACACGCGCATCACACGTACATGTGCACACACACTCCAGCCCTTTCTCACGCCCCCTCCTCTGTGCCTTTCTCGACTCTCCACCTCCGAGGTCTCCCTACGATGTGTCCCCGTTGGGACAGGGGGGAGGTGAGGACACTCAGGAGGGGAGGGATCCCTGGAACGTGGTCCGGGCTCCAGAGGGAGTGAGCCTGAGAGATGGGGCTGGAAGGAGGGGTGGCACCGGGATGACTCTGTCTGGGGCCCCACAGGCAGGGAGGGGGGCAGGGTGAGTTCAGCAGGCTGAGCAGATGGGGTGGGGAGGCTTGTCCAGGTGGACGCTGGCTTCTCTAGGAACCAGCATGGAGTTGGCAAGAGTGCCAGAAGCAGGTGTCGGGGACTTGGGGTGGGGGATGTCACAGCACAAGGATATGTTTCAGGAGGAAGGTTTTAGGGGGGCTGCGGGAACGGTGGCTTGGTGTGGCAAGGAGGAGCCAGGAGGAAAGCTCCTCCCCCAGGCCCTGTAGAGGGAGTGAGGAGAGGACACCCCCTCTCCATGGTGCTCTTACAGCGGGAGGCGGGGACAGGAGGAGGCTCTGTGGGCCTCTGCTCATACCCATTTGCTCAGAGGGTGCAGGGGAGGTTACGGGGTGGGAGGGGTGGGGGGTGGATTGGGGGCACAGAGCCATGCGGGGAGAGACGTGGATGCCCTGGGACCGGAGGCTTCTTGTGGGAACTGAAGGTGGGAACGGGGGTGTGGGCACATGGAGATGGGTCTCCAGGTCTCAGGGCAGACTGAGGGAGATGCGGGTGTGAGTGAGTGTGCATGTGATGTGTGTGTGTGTTTGTGTGGTTCGCGCGCGTGTGTGCGTCCTGTGTGTGCATGCATGTGTGATGTGCATGTGCAGCGTGTGTGCGTGTGTGTGTTTGCAGCTCCTGGGGATGGAGGCGTGGAGATGAGCCTCCCTGCTCTCCAATCCCCAGGTCCAAGTTCAGGCAAAGGGGGTTTCCCAGGGGCTGGAAGCTTGGAGAGATAAATGCTTTGAGAAGTAAGAGGGAAAACATTGGAACTCTCAAAAAAGTTTTAATGCAAAGGATTTAGCTACGAAAAAAACAGTGTTAACTTCGAGGAGCCGTCCTGAGGTCAGGATGTGGTCAGCATGTGTTTCTGGCCCTGATCCATCAGACCAGAGCTCTGGAATGTTCCGGACACCTGAAACGTCAGCCCGGCTTTCTGTTTTCTTCCCAAGCCAGGGAGCAGATTTAAGGTAGTTTTCATCAGGGACTGAAATGCAAGGGGTGTGTTCCTGAGTCCGGGTGAGCCCACTGTTCCCTGCCGGGCTTCATGAGTGCAGCAGTGTCCCTGGAAAGGGGGGGACAGAGCTCCCGGGGTGCTGGCCTCTGTCCCCGCATCTGCACAGGGGGCCAGAGCTGTCTGCCTGGGGTTCCCTAACTTGCTCCCCATGCTCTTGCCTGGGCTGATGAGTTAAACAGAACCCCAGCCCTGCAACCGGTTGCCACGCTGCAGGGGGGGCGCCCGCAGCCGTCCGCCACGGGGGGTGGAGACCGTGGCTCCATCCTTCCCCGCCAGCCTGTCCGCTTCCGGAGCTGGGCACCCAAGGCCCCACAGAACCAAGTGATTCCTGGAAGACCAGGCCACACTGGGGTTAAACAAACCCATCAGCATTCTTCTTGTGTTTGGATATTTCCAAAGATCGATCACGTGTGCACTTTGTGATTTGTGATCTGACAGGACATCAAAGAAAGTTCGTCCTTTGGGTGAAATCTGTGATTCCTGCCATTTCCAAAAACTTTGAAATGTTCAGTCCCGGAAAAGTGAGCAGCAGGCCCCTCCCCCATGGCTCTGCTGCAGACGGAATGCGGAGTGGAAAATCAGAGAACCCGGGACTCTCTCTGTGGGTGGAGTTAAGAAGGTGTGTTGGGGACGCCTCACTGGGGTCGCTCTGTCACCCTGTGGTTTCCCCTGGGGGTCTTTTAGACTGGGTGCCAGAGGGCTTCAGTCCCCAGCCGTCTGTTGGTGGGTCATGTCTGAAAGATACAACTGGAAATACAAGCCTGGCATTTCTGTCCTGTTGGGGACCTGGCACCCAGCCCCCAAGGGCTCCCAGCAGCTCCTGGGAAGACTGTGACCTGTGGAAGAACATTCCCGGTGACGGCGGCAGGCAGCGGATCAGAGCAGGTTGGAGACCAAGCACACATCATGGGTGCTCCCGCCACCTGCCTTCTGTGGCCGGGCTGCCAGTGGGCATGGAACTTACTCTAGTGGCAGGATGGCCGTGGGCCAAAGAGGGCAGAATCTGTGGGGCCACTCTGCCATGTGAACTCTCCAGAAGGGTCACCAAGCTTTCGTGATTGCTACTTCTGAATGTTTGTGTCCCCCTAATTCTTACGTGGAAACCCCAATCTCAATGGGATAGTATCTGAGGAGGGGCCTTTGGGAGGGGATTAGGTCATGAGGGTGGGGTCCTTGTGAATGGATTAGCGCCCCTATAAGAAGAGACACAAGAGAGAGCTTGCTTCTCTCTCTGCCACTCGAGGACACGGCACGAAGATGCCGACTATAAGCTGGGAAGTGGGCTCTCAGCAGACACAGGATTTGCCAGCCCCTGATCCTGGACTTCCAGGGCCCAGGATGGTGAGAGATGAAAGTCTGTTGTCTGAGCCCCCAGGCTGTGGTGTTATAGCATCCTGAGCTAAGACAGCGATATCCCACTCTTTAACAATAAGGATTTGGGGGTCCCGGGGCGGCTCGGTCGGTTAGGCAGCTGATTCTTGGTTTTGGCTCAGGTCATGAGCTCAGGGTCGTGAGATCAAGCGCCACATCAGGCTTGCACCAGCATGAGGTCTGCTTGGGATTCTCTCTCTCCCTCGACCCCTCCTCCCTGAGCGAGTGAGTGCTCGCTCGCTCTTTCTTTCTCTCTCTCTCAAATAAATAAATCAATCTTTTTTTAAAAAGATTGATTTATTTATTTATTTGTCAGAGAGAGAGAGAACGAGACAAGGAACACAAGCAGGGGGAGCAGCAGAGGGAGAAGCAGGCTTCCCGCTGAGCAGGGAGCCCAATGCGGGGCTCGATCCCAGGACCCTGGGACCACGACCTGAGCCGAAGGCAGACGCTTAACGACTGAGCCACCCAGGTGCCCCTAAATAAATAAATCTTAAAAAAAAAACAGTGATGGGGCGCCTGGGTGGCTCAGTTGGTTAAGCAACTGCCTTACGTCTCCACCCCGGAGTCAGCGGGGTGGAGACGTGAGCCTCGCGGTAAGGACAGGCTTGCTTTGGCAGCTCTTAATTTTTTGTCCTAGGTTTGAAACTATTTATTATGGTCCTTTTCAAACAACAGTAGAGGAAAGAGTATCCCAGTCAATCTTGTTTGTAATACCTCCCTCCCCCTCCCCGGGTTCTTTTAGAGCCACCCCTGGACCTCATTTCATCAGAAAAATACTTCAGTAGGTAGCACCGCAGAATACCTACTATTTAGAGTCGGTTTCTCTGAATACAAAGTCCATGGCTTGAGGGGACTCTGAAGGCTCCTTGAACGCTTGGTTTTCCCTCGCCCCTCTGCCCCTTCCCCTCCCCTCCATTGACCTCTCTGGTTGACGATTCCTGGCTATTTCTCCAGTGGAATGTCCTATGTTCTGGGTTTGGTGCTCGCAGGCCTGGAGTAGCATTGAACATGTCCCTCTGTCCCTGGACCAGTTTCCTGTAAAGCAGTTGCTTGGACACACTCCCGTGTGGTGAGGACAGCATCCACGCAGGTGGGGTGCTCCCCCAGCCGGAGACGTGTGCCCCCGGCTCTGGAGAGGTTGAGCATGAGCAGTGGACTCAGGTCCATGACCACAAAGGTTCCCATCATCTTCCTCCTGATCACCTGAGATGCCTTGGGGATCACTGCCTCGCTCCATTATTTTATTGAGCTTTTTTCTAGAGAGAGAGAAAGGGGGGAAGGGCAGAGAGAGAGGGAGAGAGAGAATACCAAGCAGGCTCCATGCCCAGTGCGGAGCTGGACGGGGAGAGGGGGCTCGATCTCACGATCCCAGTCATGACCTGAGCTAAAATCAAGAGTCTGACACTTAACCGACTGAGCCACCCAGGTGCTCTGGGCTTTTCTTTATTGAGGTTTTACATTAGTTTCAGGTGTACGACTTAAGGACGTGATATTTGCACACATTGTGGGAAATCTCCACAGTAAGTCTAGCTGCCGCCCTTGGCAGGGTTCAGCAGCGTTTGAACGGGTAAGTGATCAGCTCCACCTGCTACCAGGATGCGGCAGGAGCTGGGGCAGGAGGAGGCTGGCCCCTCAGGGACCGCAGGTGGACACACAGCCTCCTCTCGGCCTGCCCTGCCGCCACCAACGGGACCACGGGAGGTCCTTCACTTTCTTGGGCCTCAGGCCGTGGGTGAGGGGCAGCTGGCCTGCCTCTGTAACCACAAGAAACAGGCAGTTCTTGTGGTGGAGGGTGAGCGGGAGGTCTGCGCCCTGGAATCCAGGAGGGAGCAAAGCCATGCCCTGGGACCCCCACGCATCACCTTCTCTCCCCCGCCGGGGAAGATCCCGGCCCCCCAGCACCCTGGGTGAGCCCAGAACCCAGCCACTCGGGTCATTTCTCTGTGGGGGCCTTCTTCTGTCTGGCATCCTGGTTGAGAAAAAGCTGGCTGAAGGCATGGTCTGGAGAGGAGAGATTCGGGAATGTGGATTGTTTGCTTAGAAAAATGAATTTACTCAGAACGATGGGCCTTAGGCAAACAAGAGGGAGGGTTTCTGACCCAGGCCCTACTATCAAGAGCCGGCCCCGAGGGCGGCCGTGGGTGGGGCGGCGCTGGGCCCGGGCTCGGCTCAGTCAGCAGGACAGGGCCCTGGCCCCAGGCTCACTGCAGGCGAGGGGCTCCCGCGGGCAGGCCGGGCACACGGCGCCTCCACTTAGAACTCGCGGCCCTGATTGGCTGCCAACAGCCCGGAGCGAGCCTCGCCCAGGAAACCCCGGACACCGCGTCCCTGAAGGGCCCAGCTGTAGGAGCCTCAATCTTCTGTGCCCCATACATCAAGGTCCTGGCACCATGAGGCCACGCGGTGATTTGTCAAAGCAAAGGTCCCCGGGACACCTGTCCACCTGCCAGGACTGTGGCCGGGCGGCTCGTTAGACCGAAGGGACTAACTGTGCGGAGCCCAGGCTCCCAGGGTGGGCCGTGTCTGTGGGGGTGCAGGAGGTTCTCGGCGGTGGGGCGCAGTGGGTAGCCTAGATGGACGGGTTCAGAGTGGCCGGGCCTCAGCCTGATTCGCTTCCTCCTCCTTTCAAATTAATAGACTCTTAATTCCTTTTATAGTAATTTTCCCTTTGCTGAGAATCTGAGGGGAAAGCA
Organism: Mirounga leonina; assembly: GCF_011800145.1. Classification (NCBI taxonomy): domain Eukaryota; kingdom Metazoa; phylum Chordata; class Mammalia; order Carnivora; family Phocidae; genus Mirounga; species Mirounga leonina. Next base: position 2,803,912 of record NW_023270699.1, read on the forward strand.
CAGATTCCCAGCCCGCTCTCCCCCGTGGCTCACATCTTGCATCAGTGAGCTACGCTCCTCACAATCCATGAGCCAATATCAAAGCACTCTTATTAACTCAGCCCATGGCTCATGCACGGTTCATTCTTCGGGGTGTATTGACAAATGTAGATGACATGTGTGCCCCATTCCATAATCATAGAGAGGAGCCCCCACCCCCAAAATCCCCTGTGCTCCTTATTCACCCCCCTCCCCCACCCCGTAGCTCTGATCTGTTTGCTGTCTCTATCGCTTTGCCTTTTCCAGAATGTCATACAGCTGGGATCACACCCACGCAGCTCATCGGATTTTTTTCAAAGGATGTGGCGCATGAGATCTAGAGCCAGCAAGGGTGTGGGAAGCTGGGCTTCTTTGTTGGGTTTCTCCTCTTGCACTTGACTCTGTACAAACTGGTCCTGATTCTCCTCAGACGGTTAGTGCATGGGATGATTTTCTTCTTACGATTCAAGGAGAGTCACAGCTGGAGAGGCCTTGGTCTCCTAGGATAGACAGGGAAAGGGTGAAAGTTGTCGGCTTCTCCAGGGCCTTCAGTTTCTCCACGGCCAGCAGCTTCTCTAGGGTCTGCAGCTTCTCTAGGGTCTGCAGCTTCTCCAGGGTTTACAGCTTCTCCAGGGTCTGCAGATTCTCCGGGGTCTATAGCTTCTCCAGGGCCAGCAGCTTCTCCAGGGTCTGCAGCTTCTCCAGGGTCTACAGCTTCTCCAGGGTCTGCAGCTTCTCTGGGGCCAGCAGCTTCTCCAGGGCCAGCAGCTTCTCCAGGGTCTACAGCTTCTCCGGGGTCTACAGCTTCTCCGGGGTCTACAGCTTCTCTAGGGCCAGTAGCTTCTCCAGGGC
>NW_023270699.1:2804791-2836427 GCF_011800145.1 Mirounga leonina
AGCTTCTCCAGGGTCTGCAGCTTCTCCAGGGCCAGCAGCTTCTCCGGGGTCTACAGCTTCCAAGGCATGGACTTGACCAGCAATGCAGAATCCCTCCTCCCAGTGACCTTCTGCCCTTGCCCAGAAGGGAGGCAGACCACAAAGCTTACCCACTGGGAAGTCTCCACCCTGGGCACAAGCTGGCCACCCAGCATCTCTAGCCACCGCCCCCCCCACCGGCTTCTCAAGCAAACAGATGCCCAGTAGCCTACTTGGGTGGCCCCAGATGGTTTGGTCTCGTTGGTCCAGCTGAGTCCACACCCTGTGTACTCTTCCCCTCGACTGGGGTCCATGGGCTCCCCAAACATCCTACCAATGCCACTGCCACCACAGCCAACAACATCTACACCAACCCCAATGCATCCACATCCTCAGCACCACCAGCAACATCTCCCCAACCTCACCGCCACCATTCACACACTGCCCTTAGCACTGGCCACCGCTGCAGCCCGCGGCTCCGGCGAGGAAAGCCTGCTATGCGGCAGTGACCAGCATTCACTGACTCCTCTGGTACGTGGGGTCTCCCTTCGATCTGCAGGTCTTCACGGCCAACAACGAGGTCCCCGGCAGGGGCTCGCCGCGCCTGAGAGCTCTGCTCCAGACGGGCTACTTACCAGACTGACCACCGGGCTGGCAGCACGCATTGGCCTCGGGTAATGCTTGGGTGCGGGCTCCCTGTACCAAGCCCTTCCAAGGCCATTGCCTGGCAGAGGTGCCTTGTGGAGGCTGCCTGGTGGGACCTCGGGCTTCAGTCCAGGGACATGGCAGCCAGGGTCTCCCAGCAGGGCTGGGAGCGCACACTATGATCACAGCGGTGTGGGAAGGCTCCCCGGGACCTGTGGGTCACTTCTGAATGAGGGACAGCTAGGCCTGAAAGCAACTGCTAAGGCTCTGAGGCCCTAGAACTGTCATCTTAGGACAAGGATTCAGAGCCCAGGTGGCTTATTAGGGGGATGATCCCAAGGAACAGGGGTGAGGGCAGGGCTGAGGGGCAGAGAGAAAGCCAGGAGAAGGGGACGTTGCTGAGTTGCTGCCGGCTGAGGGCACCCCAGGCTGCATTTATCCATCACAGGTCCAGGTGGCCCCAGGCTGTGGTCCTAAGAGGCGACAAGCTTCCAGTGCAAAGGACCTGCAGCCTGGAAGGCACTGTTCCTGGGGCCACAGCCAGAACCCCAGTCTGCTGTGGCTCCCCCCCTGTCCCCGGGGTCCCAGCCTGCTGCCTCCATGCGCAGGGAACTGCTTCTGGGAGAGGCCACCCCGTCTTTAGCGGGAGGCTCCGGGGTGACATGCTCCTTGCCGGGCAGCCGCCTCCACCCCTCTCCAGCAGCCAGTGCAGCGGTCGGGTGGTAAGGAGAGCTGCAGCCTAGGAGCCAGCCATCCCTTGAGCTGCCCCTGCCTTTGAGCTGACCCTCCGGAAAGCAAAGAGCAGCGACAATCCAGGGAATGTGGTTGCAATCCCCTGAGGACCAAGTCAGGCAGTGAGCCTCCTTTAGTGCTGGCCTCGGTCCCCAGGAGAGCGCCCGCGGGCCCTGCTCCCCGTCTGAGCCTCTCAGCGACTGGGGGTGCTGCTCCCAGCTCGGGCCATGCGCTGCAGGTGGCTTCTCCCCGCCGCTGGAAGGGGACGCGGCCTCTGCTCTCATTAGGTACTCTGGAAGGGATGACGGGCTGACGGATTTGCCGTCTGAGCGGGTTGGAGGATGGCCCTGGGGTTCGCTCCTCTCCTGGGTGCTGGTCCAGCTGGTAAGTGAGCCCGTCAGAGCAGGAGGGAGCAGGGCTGTTTCTGAAAGCCGGGTGGGCTGTCCGGAGCCCGGGGACTGGCTGGCTCCACCTGGAATGCATCCCGACCAGCCTTAGCACCCTGCCGGGGTGGGGGGGTATGCAGCTCTTGTTTGACATGCTCTGCCCTGCGCACGAGCCTGAGCACTGCCTTTGGAGACCTCGCCCCCCAGGACCCCAGGCTCGCCTTCAGGCCAGGCAAGCAGCCGTCTGGGGGTCCCAGGCGTGGTGTCCCTCAGCCTGGGCCCCAGGGGAGAGGAGGTGGTCCTGGGTCCTGTGTGCTGCCCCGTCAGAGCCTTCCTGTGGCCCGTGGGGCAAGTGACTCAACCTCTCCATGCCTCAGCCTCCTCCTCCTTGAACTGGGCTGGCTGTAAGCACCCCCTGGTAGGGCAGGGCGGGGCGCACCTGCAGGCCCAGGCTCAGCGGGGTGGAGGTCCTCATTGAACCTCCGCAGACGCTAGCTTTCCTACGCCTTCACTTTCCAGCTTCTGATTTCTGTTGCAAGATAAACAAAGCAACCAATTCCTTCTGTCCTGCAGAACTGTCCTCAGACTGACTTCCTAACCTCCTCCCTAAGCATCGATACCAGCTACAGTGTGCACACGAGGGCCTAATGGGGCTGGGGACTGGCCCCCTGCACCCAAGCTTGCGGGGGGGCCGGAAGAATAGGGTGTATGGACAAAATAGGGCCATGTCTGTTCCCAGAGCTGTGCGGGAACAGACCGAGAGACCCCTCTGAGCACAAACGTGGCCAGGCAGCACCCTGCTGGTCTCCCCCGGGGCCCCCACCGCCTACATGGTGACCATGCAGACCAGGGAACAGAATATGGGACCCAGAAAGAAATAGGTTCATGAATACACTGTTCATCGATCTCTGGCAAGGGCGCCAAGAATACACAGAGGGCGAAGGACAGTCCCTTCAATAAATGGTGTTGGGAAAACTGGACAGTCACATGCAGAAGGATGAAGTTGGGCCCTTGTACACGAAAATCAACTCAGAATGGATCAGAGATGTGAGCGTGAGATCTGAACTAAACTTCCGGGACAAGCAGGCATCCACACCAAAAGCGAGGTGGTGTGTGTGATGCTGTGGGGACTTGGCGCTGGGCTGGCTCTCCGCGCGGCTGGGCGCTGTGCCTGCCCCCTGCATGGCATGCGGGGAGCTAGACTGTTCCACGGACCGTGCGCTGGACCTCAGCACCGCTGGCCGTCCATGGCTCTGGTCAGGGGCTGCCCCCCTGTTGGCCTTCTGCTCTTGCCCTGGCCGGTCCTGAACTCCATGTTCGGTGAGGAGGCCAGCTGTCCAACTGTCTGTCTGTCTAGTTCTTTATCGGGCACCACTTGGCAACATGTTTTCAGAGCTGGCTGATTCTCCTTCCCACCCCAGACTGGCTTTCCTCTACCCATCTTACAGAGGATGAGGTGTGGTGATTGCCCGAGGTCACAACAGCTAGGCAGACTTTTTGGGTGTAAGATCTAAAAGGGGTTCTGGAACTCCCTAGATCACAGGTGATCACAGGGGTCATGCGGGACCCGGGTGGGATCGCCAGAGCCCCTGTAGTGCACCAGAGTCCTTGCAGTGGGGTCTTCTGAGCTCATCGCCGAGAAGCCCAGGGCTTACTGCCCCCACGCAGGGACGCGGGGACGCTGTGGAGCAGGGTGGCTGGTCCCCGAACACGCCCAGCTTCCCACCCCAGCAGGCGGCCAGGTTCCTGAAAAGTGGTCTCACATTTGCATTCTTGATGTGAGGTTCTCCCTAAAATGGGGCCCACCAGTTAGGGGTTCCTTCGGGGAGCTCTGTGTTTTTGAAGGGAAGACTCCTCCCCATACCAGCCAAAGTGCTTCCTAAACCCAGAGCTTCCCCTTCAGTTTCCCAAACGTGAACTGTGGGAAGAGGCACAGCTTCCCATGTGGACACCAGGAGTCTCGGCACCTGATGTCTTGTAGCTTTTGCCCTTGTGTCAGCTCGGCCGAGTTGTTGAAGGCCTAGAGGGGACAAGGAAGACGCTTCTTGTCCTCGGCCACAGAGAGGATGGGCAGGCTGGCTCGGTGCAGGACTAGGTCAAAATGGACGTGCCTGGAACCCAGGCCCCAGGACCTGGAGGAGCCCCAGATTCACATCTGCAGCTCCGGGCTGGGCAACGGGGGTCAGAGGGTAGAGTCGGGGCCCAGCGAAGTGTCCTTGGTGCCCACGCCCGGGACAGTGTCTACCTAAGGCCGTGGGCCGGACAGGGATGCCTGGGAAACTGGTCCCAGGAGCTCACAGGTGGAGCGGTTTGGGGAAGGGTCCCCTTTCCGGGACGTGCAGAAGAGGACTTGACAAGAGGAGCTTAGGAGGTTGAGGGGGTGGTGAATCACGGTGCCGGGCGGCTTGCCCCAGGTTCCAAGCTCAGGGAAGGAGACACAGCCACAATGAAGACGGAGTGGGCTTGGTCACTCACGGGGCATGTCCCACATGCCAGGTGTGTCTGGGACGCGGGAGGCTGCGGGCACAGGTGGTGGGCCCGGGTGTGATGAGGTCCCAGGCCCGGGGACACCTCTCCAGCCTGGCCCCCTGGTGATTGTGACCCTGGTGTGGCCCGTGAGCAGAGGATGCATCATCTGGGTCCTGGCAGCCCTCCCAGCTGGTGGTTGGGCCTGTGGCCTATGTCTCTTCCTGGAACGCAGGGCACATGGCCAAGAAGGGGCTCCCCATGGCTCCTCACAGCCCGTGCGTGGGTGAACGCCGAGCGGGCACATGCAGGGCGCCGGCCCACCCTCCGGCACCGTGCACGGCCTTCCCAGGACAGCATCTGAGAGAGAAGGTAAAGCCGTCCAGGCAGGATGCAGCCCCTCCCCACGCAGGGGGCTCGTGTGCTGGTCCCAGCAGCTCCTGCTGCCCTGGCCTGGGCCCCCCGCAGGCCCCCTGCGTGAGCGACCCAGCTCCTGGGCTCTCCTCGCGCAGGGCCATCGCTGAACACGTCGGGACCCCGGGCCCGTCACGGACAGGCCGGCTTGGGTCCCCTCCCCGCCCGCACACACTCCTGGCCCATGCGCCCCGAAGGGAGGACCCACCAGCCTCCCTGCAGCCGGGTGCCCGCGGCCAGGGGGACGAAGGCATGGACGTGGCCGTGGAGCACAAACATCAATAATCCAGCTTTTCAGAACTCCAGCGATCTTTAAAATGTCTCTTTTTCGCTTTTGATTCAGAGTCTTAATGGAAGCCCAGGTGTTCCAAGGACCATTTAATATTTAAACAGTTGTCTTCACTTTGAAGGTCAGTCCGGAGCTTGGGGGCGCGAGGCCGGGCCATGGAGCGGGGAAGGAGGCAGGGCCGGGGCCAGGGTGTAGGGGGATGCCTGCGGGGTCATGGGAGGGGACTCGGGACATGGAAGAGGAAGGGGTCCCCACTAACTGCTTGTGGGACCTGGGACCCAGCAAGAACCTTGTCTGCACCTCAGTGTCTCCATCTGTGAAGTGGGTCCATGAATGCCTTCTTCAACCCAGGGCATGGGACAACCCCATACACAGAGGGGAGGGTGTGGGCGGTGCCGGGAGGAGGGCTGCTGGGGAGTAGCCTCTGTAGGTGGAAGCGGCCACGGCCCCTGAGAGTAGCTGGTGGTGTGGCCGAGGGAGGCCCGAGGCCCCCTGACCCGCGAGGGCCAGGCTGCACCCCTTCCCAGCCCCTCCTCCCTGCACTTCTGCTGTGGCCCTGAAGCCCACAGGCCCCCTGTCCCGAGTGTCCTGGCTCTCTCCCCTGCCCGCCACCACCCCAAATGTTCAAGGGCTCAGGGGACAGTGTGCCTTTTAGAACCAAAAACAAATTCCGTTTGTTATCAGTTATTTGTTGTAAATCTTAAATATAGGGATGCCTGGGGGCCTCAGTCGGTTGAGCCTCCAACTCTTGGTTTCAGCTCAGGTCATGATCTCAGGGTCCTGGGATTGAGTCCCCTGTCGGGCTCCCTGCTCAGCGGGGAGTCTGCTTCTTCCTCTCCCTCTGCCTTCCCCCCATCTCTCTCTCAAAACAAATATCTCATGAATATAAAATAACCCTTAAAAGCTTATGCTTTGTTTTTTAATTTGAGAAAGGACCTCTGAAGATTTCCCCTTCAAGACACACTCAGAAGGCAGGGGTTGGAGGTTGGTGCCCTGGTCGGGGAAGGCCCTTGTGAGATCCGCACCATCGCCGTGGCCTGCATGCGCCTCGGTCTTCAGACCTGGGACTGAGAAGTAGGGGTGCATTCCATGCAAACAGCCATCACTGAGACAGGGCTTGAGGGGAAAGGGAAAGTCGGGAGGCAGGCCAGCTGCGTGGCTGGGGTTCGACAGGTGCGGGGTTCCAACAAGGCCGAGCTCCCCAACCCCAGCAGAGCCTCTGGAGAGCCGAGTCCCCGGCCCCCGAGGTGGGGTCTGCGAACTCGGTCAGAGACCAGTGGTGTGTGTGCGCGTGCGGGCGGGGGTCCTGCCCGGGCCAGGCAGTGTTGCATGGAGCACCCCAAGCCCCCTTCCTCTCAAAGCAGAGCTGGGCCCCCCGAGCCAAGGAATGCATAGATGGCCAGCAAATGCCAGAAGCTGGGGGCACCTGGATCAGCCCTAGGAGGAGCCAGCCCCGCGGACACCCCGGGCTCGGGTTTCCAGAGAGAATGTGTTTCTGTTATTGACACCACCCTGTCTGTGGTGCTTCGTCAAGGTGGCCCCAGGCCCCTTGCCCAGTGCCCCTCAACCTCCCTCGTCGAGCAACCCTCTGCAGCGCCCACGGGCCCGACAGGCCATCCCCATGCCCTACCCCCAGACTCCACAGTCTCTGCGGAAACCTGCCCCCAGGAGCATCGGGTCCAGAGAAACGTGCCGCGGAGCTGCTCCCGCGTGCACTGAGCAAACAGCTGACATCAGGCTCGGGGCAATTTCCAGGAGCTCTGCGTCTCTAACTGGGAAGCCCTGATGGAGAAATTGTGATTGATGAGCTCATGGAGGAGAAGGTCTTCGGGGAAATGCTATTAATACCTTCTGTCTGGCGGCGCTCGGTGGCCACGGCTCTGAGCGTGCTGGGAGCCGCGGAAGGTTCTGCTCGTCCCCCCAGGGTGCTTGAACAACTGGCAAGCAGGGGAGCCCCCGACACCTCCACTCCACTCTGTGCTGAGCCGCCACACTTGGGCCAGGGTCCCCCTCTGTGCCCCCACAGGGAATAGTCAGCGGGCAGGCCACCCAGCCCTGGTGGGTCCCGGGAGCCTCTGCCACGGTCCTGAGCATGGGGGAGGATGGGGCCGTCGGGCCTCCCCAGGGACTCGCAACACCAGGGGGGCACCCACGGCCCCTTCGCGCCAGCAGGGATGTGGCACGGGGCTTCCGAGCGGGCTCCCCTGGTTGCAAGAGCAGGGGCTCCACCCACCTCAGTGCGTGGAACGGCGCTCTTTTCAGACCCCTGCCCCCCAAGCAGGCCAGCGGGCCCCTTTGCACTCAGCAGTGGGGCTGGAGGCCCCAATCACAGGATGGGGCCAAAAACCCTTGCCCCATGCTCTCTCCACCCAATTCAGCATATTCCACAGGAGGGGCCGAGTCGCTGGGAGGCGACGCCTGTCCGGAGAGCCGGGCCAGGGCCAGGTGGGTCTCCTGGGACCCTTCCTGATTGGAGGTGACCTGGAGTACACGCCTGGTGTGTGCCCATCCAGGATTCTTAGTTCGGCTCCGTACGGTTTGTGTTTAGGGCCCTGGGATAGTGTTCTCTGTGCTCCCAGGACACACGTGTCCCTGTCGAAGGATGTGCCTGAGAACAGACAAAACAGCAGCTTCCCTGTTCTCTCTAGCTTTTGCTGTCCCCCCTCTGCCTCCGGTCCCCGGGACCCCCTTTCCTTCCAGCCATGATGCAGGCCCTAGGCTGGGCACTGGGGTTTGGGAGGCAAGGTAGGGGCAGTGGCCCATGGGGAGAGAGCCGCTGGGTCATGTCGGGCCGTGCTGCAGTTGCTCAGAACTAGGCCCAGGGGTGTTCTCTGCTGGGCTGAAGGCTCCTGGAGGACACGGGGTGTCTGGGTTCTCCTGGGACACCCCCACCTCTAGCACAGCACTTGGAACACGGTGGATGTGCTCAAGCCCCAACCCTTCACTGCTGGCCATCTGGCATGGTGGGGACGGAGCTAACTCACCTGCAGGGACATCCGTCCCCTCCAAGCCGGGCCAGCTCCGAGCCCTTGCGGTCCGAAGGCCTCTTCCTTCCTTATGCTTTGATGAATGACACGGCTTTCTTCCTCCTCCCCACTGGGAAGATGCTTCCAGGAAGAAAAGGTCCAAGACTCAGCGGGCTTCCCTGGCCGGGGGAGCCAGTTTCGGGGCAGACTCAGCAGAGGGAATGGGCCCTGTTTCGGGGAGTTTACCTGGGAGCTCACTGCACCAGCCTCCTCCTGCCGGCTTCAGGGGGAGGCTTTCTTCAGACAGGAGAGTGGAACTCAAGAGAGTTAGCAGGGCAGGGGGCGGGGCCTTACGCAGGTGCATTCCCAGGGCTCTCTGGGAAGGGTAGAGCAAGGCCCCAGGGCACCTGAGACAGCCCATCCTCCTCCCCAGCCCTGGCCCCGGCTTCACAGTGGCTGTGTGAGCAAGGAGAGCATGGCCCCCTGAGTGTGGTCTCGGCGCACGCCCTGGACCAGAGGGCGGACGGCAGGGGAGGGAGGAAGGCAGGGGACACAGTTGCGCCAGGGAGGAGGAGTGGCGGGGAGAAGCTGCTCAGTCTTGTGGACCTTCTTCCTGCACAGGCCAGGGGCTGAACTTGGGGCGAGAGGCTGGACGGCACCACTCCAGACAGACGGATGGACAGACAGGCTTTGAACCCCACTGGGCCACACTCAGCAGGACCCCAACACTCACAGTGACATGTGGGGGCAAGCAAATCTTCCCATCTTGTCGTGAAGCCAGATACCTGCACCCCTCCCCTTGCAGGGGTAGAGATGGGGTCAGCCGAGGGGGCACACATGTCCCTCAGTGGGGGTTGGGGGCCATGAAAGGGATGGGGGTACAGACAAGGAGCAGTGGAGGCCAGACAGGCCGGTCAGCGGCCCCCACGCCCCAAAGGCTTCGGGGGGCACAGCCTGAAGCAGCCCCTGCCCCGCGTGGGCGGTGTTAGGAGGCGCTTTCTTCCAAGCCAGGATCTTCCCGCTGTGATGAAGCTCTCACTACAGGGAGCGGGGCTGATCCACCCCGGCTCCGGGGACGGCAGAGTCGGGGCTCAGCCTCGGGGACATCTGGACGCCACGCACAGGAGCTCTCATGGAGGGGGCAAACCTGGAACCGGCCGTGGGTGACCTGGAGGGGGGCACTTGAACTCTTCCTCAGGAACGGGGTCCCCTGAGCTCCCATAAAGGGCCTACTTTCCATTTTTCTTAAGCCCCTGGGCACCCAGGATGTCCCAGCCAAGCATGGGCTCCCCGTAGCTCAGGGACCTCCCTGCTGGGATGGGACCCCGAGACGGCCAGGCCGGGCTGGGAGCTGGACCGCGTGGGCTCGCCTCCCCCAGGAGACCTGCATACAGTCTGTATGCACCTGCAGGCCACAGGGGGCGGCCCCCTCAGAGGGGTGCTGTGATTTATCACCCCAACCGGAACTCTTGAGAGAGAAGGGGGCTGCGGACATTCATCCCGTGTGCCTGCCACCCCGCCGCCTTCTGCACCCCGGGGCCCTGGCCCCCGCCCCTGCTGTGTTGTCACGGCCGCCGCACGGGGGGCTGCTCGGGGCCGTCCCCCCACACTGGCCGCACCTGCGTCTGCTCTGCTTGGAGCCCTTGAGATTCATCACCCGCGCTTTCCAATTAGACTCTTCCCTGATTTCAGAAACGTGCTTCCCTTAGCAGCGCGTGGAGCCGACTTTTTCAGTGCGAAGGGTCGCTCACTGGGTGGACGGCCGAGGCGCACGCACGGTCTGCGCCTCCGGCCCCGGGATGCGCTCCAGGAGCCCGGTGTGGTCCTGCGGGCGCTGTCAGCGCTACGACCAGGGCTCTCCTTCCTCGGCCGCTGCCGGGGGGCAGGTGCGGCCGCGGGCTGGGCGGCCGTGACCCCTCCCACCTGTAGACGGCTCCCGGGGGGTAGCAGCATGTGTCAGGCGATCCAACACAGAGCTGATGACCAGGCCAGTGGCCATCAGGCCACGTTTGACCATTTAAGGAAGCCCAGGCTGCTTGGAAAGCCCTGAATTAGAAAGGCATCCGGACCCGTGGGAAAGATAAGCCCTGCACACGGCAGCGGGGGTCCTGGCTCTCGGGGAGTCTCTTATCAGCACCCAGACACTGAGGGCTTGCGGCTTGGTCACAGATGGAAAAACCCCAATGGTTCTGCCAAAGGCCGGGCTTTGCTTGCTGGCCCAGGGATGGGTGAGCCAGTTTTAGGAAAACATCTCTACCTCCCTGTTTGTAAAGGAGGTGCACTGCTGGGCCTTTCTTGATCCCTTCCCAGGTCGAGGGTCACCTGCGTCCACCTCCCTGGCCAATCAGGCAGCATGGTCACTGTCCCCCAGGGGCCATGGGCACCTGAGGGCGTGGCCTGAGCTTCAGGTCCCTGGAGCCCAGAGCCACCAGCCCCGCCACACACGCAGCCGACCCTTGTCCCACGGCAGACCAGCTCAGCCCTGCTTCTGCTGCAGCCACAGGGGGAGGCCTGGGAGGGAGGTGCTGGTCCCCCACCCCCCACCGCGCCATAGCTAGCAGGTGCTTTTGAGTCTCCCTAGGGGGAGTGCCCGCCCGCCCGTAGTAAGACCAGCGGGCTTCCCTGGCAGGTCCCGGAGGGTCTGCTTACCAGCTGCAGGCCCCTGTCTTTCAGGCCCCCTCTTAACCTGGTTACATCAACAAAGACCCTGTTTCCAAATAAGGTCCCGTTCTGAGGTTCTGAGCGGACACAAATCTGGGGGGCAGGCGGAGGACATTGTTCAACCTACTGGACTTTGTGATCAAAAACTCCCCTGAAAACGTGATAGGCCTCAAATGGCACATCAGCTCCAAGTCAAGCAAAATGACACACTCTATTTCACACACAGTGCATTTTACACACATGGTAAAATCCCCCAGAGGAGTGTGGTAAACGTCCGCGTCGGGTGGCTGCCCCTGGGGGAGGCGGCAGGTGGACGGGAGGAGGGGCGGGGGGGGCAGCGGAGGGAGGGGCGCTATGCTCCAGCTGCCCCGCCCAGAGGAGGTCCAGACACGCTCTCTGGCCGCACGGCCTCCCAGGCTCGCCACCCACGGGAGCCCGAGTCTCGTGCCCAACCCAGAACCAGCAGACCCACGTGACCAGAGCCCTCCCCCCGCCGCCCTGCTGCAGGGGTCAGGGTCCTGGGGGAGCGCGTCCCTCTGCTGGGAAGGGCGCCGCAGGCTCTCCTGAGGGTTGATCCCCCAGAGCAAGGGCCCACAGCAGGTGGCAGAGGCTCTGAGAGGATGGCATGTGGCTTCTGCTTGGGGTCATCTGCTTCCTGACTCTCCCAGGGCCCCGGAAAGGGAGCCGCCACCCTCTTGAGGTCAGATCTGCTGATTGGAAACCCAAGCCACCCCCCACCCGCGGGCTTGCTCCCTGCGGAGCCTGGCAAGGTCTGTCCTGCCGGGATGTCCCGGGGAGACACAAACAGGGCGAAGTCCGGTCTGCGTCAGCCCGTTGCCTGCACTACTCCTTCTGATGTCTGTTTGCGGGAACGCTGGCTGTCCTCTGCCGGGATGGGATGGCCTTGTCTGCACTGGGGTCAGGGGCCCACTGGGGCATCTTCATGACCCATCATGATCCCAGCTAAGAATCTTGACCCCTCCTGCCTGAGCTGCTGCTCTTTGCTCTTGAAGATCATGGAAATCCCTTAGAAAGGGGCACCTCCAGGCCTGCCATTCTTCTTTTTTTTTTCTTTTTCTTTAGAGAGAGCAACAGAGAGAAAGAGCATGTGTGTGCACATGGGGGGAGGCGGGGGTCAGAGGGAGAGAATCTCAAGCAGACTCCCCACTGAGTGCAGAGCCCGACGCGGGGCTTGATCTCACGACTCCGAGATCATGACCTGAGTCGAAATCAAGAGTCAGACGCCCAGCCGACGGACCCACCCGGGCGCTCCAGGCCTGCTCTCCTTGAAGGGAGACTCCCATGCTTGTCCTGTCCCTGGGGAGGCCTGGCGGCAGGTGCCGTCTCCACCCCGCAGCAGCCTCGCTCAGGCAGGTAGACCCTTGGGTCTCCCATCCCTTCCCGCCGTCACTGTTGCCTTCCCTGTTCTGGCACGTTCTGGGAGACGGTCCCTAAGAGTCAGCTGGGCAGTGTCCTGGGGAGCCAGCAAGCTGGGGTGGGGGAGAGGGAGGGGCTGAGTTCGCAGACCCCAGGGATTCCTGCATGTCAGGGAGCAGTCTGAGTGACCTGGAGCCTGAAGACGCAGGAGCCGGATTCCAGCCCCGGCAGAGAGCCCAGTCGCTCTCTGGAGGACGGAGCTCCGGGGATTAGGGATGCTGAGTCACGGCCGGCAGCGGGGGTGGAGGAGGCAGGACAGGATGGCAGGTGAGGGCGCTCCTGGTGGTCCAGGGAATGCAGGGAACGAGCAGGGATTACAGGACCTTGGGCAGCGGAAGCGTCGGCTGTGTCTCTGTCAGCCCTTCTACCAGAATGTGCTGGAATATAAGCAGAGGGGCGATGCCACCCGGGACCGAGGGTGGAAATGAGAAATACAAGGACCCAAGCCGGACTGAGGCTCCAGTCATATGCAAGTGGCCCCCGTGATCCCGTGTGTCCACATGCTGGAAGGTCTTCACTTGGGGGGCACCCTGGCGGCCTATTTGGCTCCATCCTGTCCCCCAAAGGGCCTGCCGCACATTTTTGATGAAGATGATCTGGATGGGAAGCCCCCTGCCCAGCATATGAGGGTCACGGCGTGAACCCACCTCGGGCGGGCTCGGATCCTGCCAGGCGCCCCAGGAGCGGCGTCCCGGATGCTCGCAGGCTGCGGCCCGTGGGGTCCTCCTTGCTGACTGCGCTCCCCCAGCCTCCGCCTGACTGCCGCGCCTCAGACGGGCTCCCGTGGGGGGCAGGGCTGGGTCAGGGCTGGAAGGGGCCTGGGGCTTCTCCAGCATCGGGGGGAGGCGTCTGGGCGGTGGATCCACGTTTGGGGCCATACCACCCGTTGGTGGCTGAGCCATGTCTGGAGCCCGGCGGGCCCACCGCGGGTGGAGTGGTGGACGGGTCTCATCTGAATCGGCCTGATGCTCTTCGTCAGCGTTTCCTGGCTCAGTCTGGTTTCGGAGAGTGACTGGTCCCGCGCCACCCACCGTGTCCCTCTGGGAGAGGGTTTCTGACAGGTGACAAAGCGTGGAAGCCATCGGTGGCCACTAACAGACACCGTGGGTGTGGAGCCTGGCTGGGCCCCACTCCCCACCCCCAGCTGCATCCAGAGTCCTGGGGCTCTGAACCGCGTTTCCTCCTGGGAGAAATGCAATGACAGTGAGGGTCCTTGGGGGTGGTGAATGAGAGGAAGATGCTGGGAAGTGCTCCGTGTAGAGCTGGACATGGCTGGGGGGGACAAACACCACCGCCCATGGGCTGGCCTCACCGGACACTCGCCAGGCCCAAGGCCAGAGCACATCCTGAGGCTGCCCCACACGGAGGTAAAGAGAGAGGCCTGAGCCGGCAGGAGGTGCAGCCTCTGAGCCAGGGCCACTTCCGGCCACCCTGGGCCACAATGGACTACTCCGGGCCACCCTAGCCACGGGGGGGCATCCTGGGCCACCCTGGGCCACGCCAGGCCATCCTGGGTGACATTAGGATACTCTAGACCATGCTGGGCCACTCCGGGCCACACTAGGCTACTCAGGGCCAATCTGGGCCACCCTAGCCACGGGAGGGTGCATCTTGGGCTACACCAGGCCACCCTGGGTCACCCTGGGTCACATTGGGCTCCTCTAGACCTTGCTGGGCCACCCCGGTCTTCTTCCCAATGTCATGCCCCCTGACCACGGTGGGGTCTGGGCCTGGAGGCCTTGGGCTTGTGCAGCCCCGCACAGGAGGGCTATGTTGAGAAGGACATGTTGTGCCAGACCCAGGCCTAATTGTGCCCAGGTCATGTTTCAGGTTGGGTGGTGGGGAACAGCCCAGGTGGAAGCAGTGGACTGAGTTGCTTCCACGGGAGCCAAGCGCCTTGCTGACAACAGCGTCCCCCCTCCTTGGTAATCAATGAGAAAACCGATACAATCACAGAGAATCCCCAGGGCTTCCATATCACTCTGCACTTGGAAAGAACTTTCTGGAAACGCAGCGCACACACACACACACACACTCAGCCCCACGTCCCTGTGGGACTTGGGTGCTCTTCTCACCACCATGTGGAAGGAGCAGGCCTGGAGAGGGTGCTCAGGGGGGAGCTGGAAGCCAGAAGCCCCCCAGACCCGCCACAGGGCTGGGGAGCGTGGGGCAGCCAGGGCCCTGCCCTTCCCTCTGCTGCCCTTTTGCCCACCTGGGCTCCAGCCACGGCCGGGTCACCACGGGCCCCAGGGCTAGCACTGTCTTCTGCTGATACGCTGGCTCATTCACATTTTTTTTTAAAGGCCATTGCAGAAAGAACGGCTCTTGAAACAGAGACACAGGCTTCCTGTCGCAGGAGCCCGGGCTCCCTGGGGGCTTTCCCAGGAGGCTGGTGGAAGGGGCTGGGGCTCACTGCCAGCCCCGTAGCCCGACCACACTCAGGGGCACCGAGGCGGGGAGCCGGGTAGCAGGGGCTGCCGGGAGAGCTGAGCAGAGCTGCTGACCGGCCGGGGCTGCGTTGTGTTTATGTTCCACTTGGATGTGAGGACAAATGATGGGCTCCACTCGGGCTGCAAACTGGCCTGGCCGGACCATTTGCACGGACGGACGCGGCTGAGCGGTGGCCATCAGGGCAGGCCTTTCGAAGAAAGATGGAGCACGTCCCTGCGGTCGGGAGGGGCCCAGGGTGTGCGCTCCGTGCTCCTGGGTTGGGGGGCAACCCCAGCCCCTGGGTTGGCGGCACCCGGTCTCACAGCCAGGATCCCTGGCAGGGGCGATGGACTGACCTGCTCACAGGTACACGCAGGAGACAAATTCCTCCATCGGAGCCCTGGCCCCAGCCCCCGAGAGCGGGACTGTGTTTGGAGGTGGGGCCTTTATAGAGGGGACTGAGCTCAAACCAGGCCGTTAGGGTGGGCCTGATCCTGTCCGGCCGTGTCCTCATGAGAGGGGATGAGGACACAGACCGCGTGAGGACACAGGGAGAGGACAGAGTGCACACGCTCGGGAGAGAGGCCCCGGAGGAGCCAGCCCCGCCCACAGCGGGATCTCAGACACCAGCCCCCAGGACGGGGACACCATGAATGTCTGCTGTGCATTGTGACGGCCGCCCCAGGACGCTGACACGTTCGTGCAGACTTTACAGTTTACAAAGCAATTCCCCCCCTTCATCCCTCTGGTGCCGTGGGGGGCGGGGGGGCTGCCATTTTTAGGCAAGGACCATCCCGGACAGGATGGGCTCAGCAATGCTGGGGGGCGGCACCCCAAGCCCCGGGGGCTAGGGCATCGCTCCTGCTTGCCCTCCGTGGCCGGCTGCCCGGGAGCCCCGCCCATCCTCTGCTCATCCTCCGCTCACTAGCCTCACTAGGGGCCCAGGGGTGCTGTGGGCAGAGGTTCTTCTCACAGCTCCTGGGGCTGCCCCCCGCCCCCACAACGAGGGATTGCAGTCCCACCGCATGCCAGGAGGGAGGACAGAAGTGCTTGGTGGAGCGTGGGGCATGGGGAGTCAGCCACCAGCCCCTTGCCCTTCATCCTTCCTTCCAGGGGCATCACTGTGGGGTCAGGCTGGGGAACGCAGGGGGCTGGGCCACGTGATGAGGGAGAGTGCTCCCCACCTGTGCACCAGGTGGCTGACTCAGCCCTGCAGCCCCCCACCCCGTGGGCCTGGCACACGCCCCTCCTGAGGCCTGCATGACTCCTCTGGGCCGCACCCCCCACACTCTGCCCTGACGGTGCTTTGTCGCCCCGGCCTCAGCAGATTCTCCGCAACAATAAGCATGCATAGGGCAGCGGGCAGTCTGTACCTGTGCTTTGCCCGGCCCTGGTTAGAACCCCGTGCCCGGCCCTCGACGCAATGCGTGCCAGTCTGGGGCCATCCCAGGCCGCTTCCTCTCCTGCTGCTGGACCCCTGATCTGCGTGACTTGTTTCCAGGAAAGCTGCTGGAGTAAAAGAGTCTTCACCGGTCAGGCCGCGCTCAAGGGAACCCTTTTGGGAATTTATTATACAAAGAAAACAATTCCTCAGTAACTTGCATTTTCTTTAAACTTGTATTTGAAAATGTCGGGTTTCCTGAAGGTGGATCCCAGGAAGCTCCGGGATGGTCACGCTGGGGAGGTGCAGGAGCGCTGGCGGGGTGTTCCCAGCGTGCTCCGCTCGGACCTAGCAGAGGCTCAGGTGGGGACACCCCTGAGCTCCCGCAAGGTCGCAGCTGCGGCTGAGAGCCTCTCCAACTGCAGGTGTGAACAGCATTCCCAGCAGTGTTCTAGTAAATTCCACACCTCTTCCCCTGATTGAATCCCCCAAGGGCTGCAGCAGAGGTTATTTCCAACCTAATCTAAATAAGGTGGGGATTCTCGGGCTCTGAGAAGGGGAAGGAGCCAATGGAGGATGACCTCACTGTGGCCAGGAGCCTTTGCTACCAAAGCTGCATGGGAGGACGAGGCTGTGGCTGAGGGACCCGCCTCACCCTCCCGGCCCTGCCCCAGCTCTGGGTGCGTCCTTCTGGGAGGTGTTTCTTCACTGGGCTGAGCCAACACTCCTACCGGTGCCCCGCTCCCCCATCCCTGGCTCCGACCTGCTGGGACTGGGAGGAGAGGAAGTGGCCTGGGCATCGAGGGCCCCGCTCTCCTGCACGTGCTGGGGATAAAGTCACGTTCTCCAGGTGGGGTTCCCCCGCAGGAGACGTGAGGCAAGGGCTCGGGTGGGGGTGGTTTACCTGGAGGCCATCCCAGGAAGCCCAGCGAGGAGGGGGCACCGTGGCTGAGGAAGGGGGGATGCCAGAGGGACCGGCCCCTAGCAGGTGCATAGACCACACCTCCACATGGGGCCTCCACGGCCACCGAGCCACGTCCCAGCCCCCCCGCAATGTCCCCACCCCGTGGGACTCTGCCCTTGGAGTTCAGACAGGCTGGGCACACCTGTGTCCTGAGAACGCCCTCAGGCAGCGCAGAAGGGCATGGGTCCTAGAGAATGACCTCACTGCACCCCGCGAGCCCGCTGTCCGCCATCGCTGCGGCCTACTCTGGAATTCAGGAGGGCATGGGGAGCACCTCCAGAACTGGGACAAGGCCAGAGACAGGCGCGTCCCTGAGTGAAATGAGCATGAGCCCATGACCCCGGCAGAAGCGGCTGCCGGCAGTTCGGGAAGCTGGCATCAGGTGGCGGCGGGGTGATGTCAGATGGCGGGGGTCTGGGAGGGCTGCTCGTCTGCTGGGAGCCTGGACACAGGGACCGAGCAGCCGGGACCCACCGGCCTTCAGCCTCAGCGGCCGCCCCGTAAGCGTGTGTCCTGCGGGGACAGGGCCCTGGCTCCGGGTCCTTGTGGGGGGGCGCCCGCCCTCCGAGTCCGCCGCCTGCACTCCACTAAGCCGGATTGCGTGCGGACACCTCTGCGGGCCCCACGTGGCGGCTGCGCCCTCTCCTGGGTTTTTTTTGTGTTTTTTTTTTTAAAGATTTTATTTATTTATTTGAGAGAGAGAGAATGAGAGACAGAGAGCATGAGAGGGAGGAGGGTCAGAGGGAGAAGCAGACTCCCCGCTGAGCAGGGACCCCGGTACGGGATTTGATCCCGGGACTCCAGGATCATGACCTGAGCCGAAGGCAGTCGCCCAACCAACTGAGCCACCCAGGCGCCCCTCTCCTGGGGTTTTTACGGTCAGGTTGGGAGAAACTGCACTGTTCAGGCTGCATGTGCCTCGGTGGGCCCGGGGACTCGGTCAGGTGGAGGCTTCTTCAGAGGGGTCTCCACCTGGGGAAAGGCCTGGAGGAAAGCCCCGGCCCCTCCGGGCCCCTCCTTTTGCCTCTGACCATCTCCTTGCTGGTTCTCACTCAGCCTCAGGCCCTGGCCCCCTCCCACCTCCAGCCTGGGCCCCTGGGCCCTGCTCCCTGGGCTTGGCCCTGCTGCTCGGGCTGCCCGGCTTCTCCCTCCTGGGCGCTCATGCCCCTCGGCTGCGGGGTTGGGGTTGCCCCTGGGCCTGCCTGCTGTGCTGGCCAAGACCCCGACCCTGCGGGCGGCCAGCCCCAGCCTGGGGACCTGCCTGCAGCCAGGGGACCGTGCCCACCGGGCCAGTCGGCTGAGGGCTGCTGAGCTGGCTGGCCATGTCTAACAGGCTTCTGAGCGGGAAGCAGGTGCAGCAGGCCCGGGAGGCAACCTGCTGAGTGAATGGTGGCAGGCACGTTCACACGGGGTGTAGCCGAGCACCTCTGGTGTGACTTTTGTCCCACCGGTCAGGAGGCCTGCAATGATGCCAGGCAGCTGGGAAGGGACGTGGGGGTGGGGGACACACCGGGTGGCTGAGCAGGGCAGGCCACACAGGAGGGGGTGACGGGGGGGTCGTGTGGATGTTACTACGTGTGTACACGTGTAGGTGTGCGTGTGAGCATAAGTGTGGCAGTGTGTGGGAGAGTGTGAGTGTGTGCAGGGGCCACCGGGCCGTGTCCCTACCAACCAGATTGACCCTGAAGGGCTTGCAAGCATTTTTCTGATTCATGAAGTTACCGGGAATCTCTATAAAGGAAGAAAACTAATTATGTGTACTGAATATAATAAAATGACAGGAAGGTGAGATTGTCCCCCAATCATAGACACACACACACACACCCCCCACTGCTCTGTGACCCTCCCTGGGGGTGCAGGATCCAGGACAAACCACACAGTGGGGTGGGGGTAAGCCGTCATCGTGGAGCCCCGGGCCTTGTCCCATGTTGGCCCCAAGATGAAAGTGGTGACCCCCTCGAGCAGGCCTGGAGAGGAAGCAGGAGGGGTGGGCGTGTGGGTCAAGCCCCCATGGCACCCCTTCTCTCCTGGCTGTGCCCCCTGCCTGGGCAGCAGCCCCCAGACTGCTCCTGATTGGACAATCCTACTCCACCTCCTGAGGAATCAGGCATTTGGAGAGAAGTCAGCCGCAGGAGGGGCTACCTGGGAACAATGAGCGCAGAGTCCTCAGGTGGAAGGGGGGGCGTCCCCTTCTCCTGCCCATGACTCAGACTGGGACTCAGAACCTCAGGGCTTCTGCGCCCCAGCTCTCCAGGCTGCAGACGGCAGGCCCAGGGACTGGTTACACTCCATGACCCCACGAGCCCATCCACCTGCTCCATCTGTCTCCCCACCAGTCCTCCACCTCCTCCCACCCATCCCCTACTGCTCCTCTCACGAACCCTGAGAACACAACACTCCCGCCTGCCCCCGTGACCCTCTCCCTGCCGTGCACGCCTTTGCCCCTGCCCCAGTCCCTCCAGTCACTTCCCTGGGCTGCCCTGTCAGCCCTGAACACGCCTTCCTGGGCTGTGAAAGGGGCGTCCCCCTCTTAGCAGAGCTGGCCCGCACCCCGAGGGGCATGTCCAGGGACGCCTCCTTCCAGGCGGCAACTTGGGCCACAAGTGCCCGTGAGCCTCCCACACGCCTGGCTGCCTTCCCTGCTGCGGACCCGGCCCTGGCACGCTCCTTCCCACCTGCTTGCAGAGGGGAACATGTTGTCCTCGCGCCCCCAGGCTCCAGCCCCCTTATCAGGAGCCCCGGCCGCAGCTGTTACCCTTGAATGTAAGCCTCCCGACTGGGCTGGGGATCCTGATGGTGGAGGGGGAGGAGCAGAGTGTCCTCCCCAGAGCTTTAGAATCTACCCCTTGGAAAGGATCAGAGGGAGCGTGTGGGGGAGGGGAGAGCAGGCGGCGGCCAGGACGCAGGGTGCCGCGGAGGGTGCCGTGAGCCGCGCCTCTGGAGCCCTGGCCCGGGGCCTGCCTGGGAGCCCCTCCTGTGCGGGCAGTGCCAGCCTCTGGGAGGGTCAGGCCGCCCGTTCTGTTTGCCCACAGTCTGGAGCCCGTCACAAGGTTAACGAGCTCCAAGTGCGCCCCTTATCGCATTTCTGAGCGTGAGTGGGGGCCTACAGCCCGCACCCCGAGCAGTAGCCCTTGGCACTCGCTTCCTTTCCCCGCCCGACCTCGGGAGTCGGGGTAGGTGTGGCCATGCTTTTATTAGGCACAGGGACGGTTCCTTGCTTTCGTGACGTCTGTACTACCCAGATAAGCTTTTAAATGCTTCGTCGTGTACTGACGTACTGGCCACAGGTGTTTTTCCTTTTCTGTTTGATGGCATCATTCACGCCCGGGGAATGTGGCCTAACCAAACCCCTGATTTAATGTCATTACACAAGGGTGCTGTAGGGCAGGGGCGCCATGGGAGTGACATGGGTCAGAAGGCAGCGCTGGCCTCCAGGAAGAGACCCACAAAGACAAGCGTGAGAACAGTATGTGGAAGAAAGAGGTAAAGGATCCATAGTCTCGACATATAAAGAGTTCTCAGAATAAATAAGAAAAGCATTTACCCTACTAGGGGACATCCTTTGATTCCCCCACCCCTCCCCCAAAGGCGTCTGTGGCTCCTTCCCGTGGTGACAGGCCTCAGGAGCCACCCCTTCCTCACCCCGAGCCCGTGGGATTCAGTGAGCTGAGCTACACTTCTGCCCCAGAGGTCAGACGTGTGGAGCACTCCTGGCTGATGAAGGGCCTCCCTGGGCTGCACGCTGGCCAGAACTACTGAGAGGAAGGCATGTGCTCCCCAGATGTCCGCCGTCACCAGTACGAGATGGCATGAGCTGTAGGAAACCGAGGTCCATACAGGGCGGTTGAGCTGGGAGACGGTGGCGAAGAGATGCAAGAGAACAGAGACACTTCATACAAGGGCCTAGATCGAGCTCAGCCTGAAGCCTACCCAGAAACCACAAACTTTCCTTCTTAGCTGAAAGCCATTCAAGTTCCATTACTCGTTTTCACAACCGAGGGAGTCTTGGCTAAAACCCACTCACAGAAAACAGGGCAGGAAAGAAGTGACCCTCTAAAGAAATACAAATGGCCAAGAAACAGGAAAACAAGAACCAATCTTAGTAGGACACTGAAGAATCACACATTAAAATGCACACACACTGTTACGGATTGAATCTTGTTTCCCCAAAAGAGATGTTGAAATCCTAACCCATGTGGGCACCTGAAGGAAACGTCCTTCCCTGCAAGGGTGCGGGGTTGGGGATCTCGGCTGCCGGAGGGGACTAGGGCAGGCCAGGGGCAGGACACCCCGGCCTGCCATGAGAGGCCCAGCCCAGCGGCAGCCAAATCCCCCAGGGAGTGGAGCCTCGCTGGTCTGCCTGACCAAGCACATGCAGGTCATGGGACCGTGGGTGGCCGTGGCCGGGGTGGGGGCCTCCCTGTGAGTGGAGTGGGTGCAGGGGCTGGAGCCTTGCCCTGCTTCTTTGGACATGGGGTGTTCAAGGTCCAGTAACCCCAAGAGCCATCACTTCCTCTTTACCAGTGGGGTCCTGTCACACAGAGACTCCTGCGCCACAGACCGACAGACCCCACGGGCCCACACACCGCTGTCCGCGGGAGATTGCGTCCAGGTGCCGGCGCTCCCCGGAGAGAAGCGTGTTATCTGGGGTGGAGGGAAGGGCCGTGGTCCGTCGGCGCTGCCTGAGCCTTGCACGAGAACGTGATCACGGGTTCCCAGTGTGATTGTGGATGGAGAGAGTGAAGGGCGGGGAGCAGAGCCCGTGTCTCCAGCCTGGCCGCCCGCCTCCTGCAGCCTGTGGTCCTTCAGCAGGCATGCTGGGACCCCCGGCCTCACCTGGTCGGCATGTCCCGCCTCCCTCGTTCTGGGCCCTTCCAGCTGCTGCCGGGAGTGCCCGGGGCCTCAGTGCAGGGTCACCAGAGCCGGACCCCGGCGCCGGGGGCGGGGCAGCAGGGAACAGCCGTGCCTCCCACTGTAGGAATAGGGTGGCCTCCGAGACACTCACTTTGGATGGAGGGAAAGGTGAGGTGGGGCTGACCAAGCCAAGGTGTCCTCTGCTGCAAGGGCTCCTGGGAAGAGTCCTTGCAGGTGCCGGGACTGCTCGGCACGGCAGGCAGAGTCCGGTGGCCAGCATGCACCCCAGAGCCCACGGCCTGGGCCCGCCTCTGCTCTACAAGGGTGGGGGTGGAGGGCTGGGGCGGTCCGGTGCTGCTCTGGGCTCTTGCTGGACCCTTGGACCCGACTGCTTTTTTTTTTTTAGGTGTTTGGGTTTTATTGTGATAAAATATACAATAACATAAAATTTACCATTCTAACCATTTTTTAAGAAGATTCTATTTATTTTAGAGAGAGAGGGCAGTGGGGAGGGCCGGGGGAGAGGGAGAATCTCAAGCAGACTCCCCGCTGAGTGCAGAGCCCGATGTGGGGCTCGATCTCGCACGCCCCAGATCATGCCTTGAGCTAAAATCACGAGTCAGACGCTTAACCGACTGAGTCACCCGGGCACCCCTCATTTTAACCATTTTTAAGTGCACAGCTCTTGGTATTAAGCCTATTCACCCTGTTGTGCATCCTTCACTGCCAGCCATCTGAAGAACTTTCCATCTTTCCAAACAGAAACTCTGTCCCCGTGAAACACTGACTCCCCACCCCCTCCTGCAACCCGCATTCTACTTTCTGTCTCTAGGCGTCGGACCGCTATAGGAATCTGGAGTTAGCGGGATCAGTAGAATATCTGTCTTTCAGTGACTGGCTCAGGTCACTCGGCATGGCGTCTCGAGGCTCATCCGTGTTGTGGCAGGTGTCAGAACGTCCTTCCTGTTCAGGGCTGCGTTGTATCCCGCTGTGTGTGTGTTCCACACTGCGGAGGTCATCCATCCATCAGGGGACACTCAGGTTGCTTCCACGTTTGAGCTCTTGTGAATAATCCTGAATAATACCTCTTCAAGTCCCTGCCTTCGGTTCTTTGGGGCATATGCCCCCAAGTGGAATCGCTAGGTCGTGTGGGGGTTTCTATGTGTGACTTTTTGAAGAGCCGCCATACGGTTTCCACAGCGGCGGCCTCACTGAATGTTCCCACCCATGGTGCACAAGGGCCCAGCATCTCCACATCCTGGCCAACGCCTGTCGTTTTCGTTTTTGTTTTTTGTACTCGCCATCCTAATGGATGTCTCATTGTGGTTTTGTGGACCTGGTTTTTTAAAGGGAATTGAGATGACGTAGTGGGTGGGGCTCCTGGGAACGGAAGGTGGCACTCCCACAGCCCAGATCGGCTCTGGCCCACCTGTCCCTACTTCTCTGTTCAGTGGGCTCTTGACCTACCCCTGCCCGAGCCTGGGCTGCTTCCCAGAGTCAGGAGAATGTGGCCAGAGCAGGAATTCCGGGGTCCAGGGCTTGGCCCCAGCATCCTGCCCTGCCCTGGGCCTCTCCCCAGAAGAACAGCTTACTCGGGGCAGGTGTAGGAGTCTTTAGACGCCTGTCCCAGCCACACCCCTGTACATACACATGGATGTAAATAAGCCGATACAGAAACAACTCGAGGTTGAGGCCCAGCCTTCTGGTTGTCTTGGAAGCTGGGTGGTTTTCAGCGCACAGAGGGCCCCGGCTCTTCAGATGTGAGCCCAGGAGGCCCAGAGGTTGTTGCCTTTGACCCAAGAGCTAAAGACACCGGCAAGGAGAGTCAACCCCCTTCAGAGCAGGACTGGATGTCGGCTGGGACTGGAGAGGGGCCTCTGGAATGGAGGCCTGAGACCGAGCGTATCTAGGGGGACCCTCAGACCTGTGGGCCCCTGACCCAGGCAGGCATCCTCAGACACACGGGACAGGCGGGGTGAGGTAGACTGAATGACCCTGCTTGGCCGTCCACACTTCAAAACACGGGCTACAGGGCACGGGGCCACCTCCCTGTGGGTGGGACAGACTCCTGATTGACAGGGAGGAAGGGTGTCCTGAGAGCCGTTGAACCCCATCCTGACACCTGTAGGAATCCTGCAAAGGAAGACTTCTCTCCCTAGAACCTGAATGTCTCCTTCCTTGTCCTCTCTCCCCTCCCCTCACCTGGTTTTGGGGGCAGAGGGTGACAGAGCATCTGACCCCGATGGCTTGCAGTGGAGTGCCCCTGGGTCCCACTCGGGGAGGACGCTGGCTCAGGCCTGGAAGGAGCAGGGTCCCAGCACCAACCCCAGGGCCCAGGAGCCTGGGGGGAGCACCCAGGAGGGGCGGAGGGACCGGGAAGGGAGAGGGGAGGTCTGGGCGCCTTCTCTGAGCGGCTCAGCTTTAGGTGGGGGGAAGCGGAGGAGGACACTCCCGGAGTAGAGAGATGGGAGCAGGCATGGTCAGGGGGAATTCAGTTCTGGGGCCAGAGGCCAAGGCACAACAAGACACCTCACTTCACGCTCCTGTTCGTGGTCCGCTGGCCGCGTGCCCCCGCCCCGGCTGCCTGACACCCATGCGTCTGCCCTGCTCAGCCGAACCTCCCCCCGCCGCAGGCTCAGTCTGCTCCTCACCCCACGGCCTCCAGAGCCCCCAGATCCCGCACATCAGGTGTCCCTTGCTGCCAACTTCTCTGGAATATCCCGCTACTGAACTTGCCCTGTTAGAGTCGTCCATCGTGGGCCTTCCCTGCACTGGGGGGCTCTCAAAAGCTTCCCACGTACTCCCCACACCAACCTGAGGGCACTGGGACCACACAGCCTCGAGCGGGGACAGCGGGAGCTGGGCTGTGAGCCGGCCTGCAGTGGACAGCCCAGCTTCCTCCCATTGCTCGGCTGCCACTAACTAACTAGTCCCCAGCCCTGGGGGCCCGACAGCCAGCGGCAAGGAAGAGGGACTTCCCAACAGTGGTACGAAGAGCCCAGACCACGCGTGCTATTGGCAGCCTGCGTGGAGGGTGCATTTGCCCTGAGAGAGCTCCTGGGGTTCCCTCTGTCGGGAAAGAAGCAACACTGAAGTGGGCGGGGGGGGGTGGGGGCACAGGGGCCTCTCCTTTTTTTTTTTTTTTAAGATTTTATTCATTTATTCATGAGAGACAGAGAGAGAGAGAGAGAAGCAGAGGGAGAAGCAGGCTCCCAAGGAGCAGGGAGCCCGACGCGGGACTCGATCCCAGGACCCTGGGACCATGACCTGAGCCGAAGGCAGACGCTTAACCATCTGAGCCACCCAGGCGCCCTGGGGCCTCTTCTGCTCTTGAGGTGCTAAACCCGCTTGGGGGTTCGGAATAGCTCACACCATCCCACGGCACATGTCCCCTCTGCTGGCGGACACGGCCGGGGAGTTGGGAGGCAGCCCACTGCGTCCTCCGCACCTGCACAGTGGTTCTGAGCAGCCCACTGCTCTGCCGATCTCACACTTCCGTGGTTCAAATCCTGGTGGCCCAGGCCCTGAGCCTTGCCTGCTGGTTTTAGGTCTTTGGTTTATTTGTGAGAAGAAAGCTCTAGAAGCTTCCCTCCAGCTCTTGGAGTGAACCAGAGATTCCCGGCCCTGAGGCAAGCCTGGTTGGTCCTTCTTCATGGTCCACCTGGTCCCGAGACACTCTGCCCACCGGAAAACTCTCACCCGTTCTGAGTGGTTTGGGGCTGAGCTGTCTGTCTTCTCCCCCACCAAACGTTTGTCGTTTCTGGCTTCGCAGGGACCACCATGGAGACGCGAGCACCACCGCGGAGTGCGAGCCCCACTGGACACTGTCGCACTTGGTTCCACGTCCTGTCTCTGCGCGGCTCATTGCTTGTCACGCTGTACCTGGGAGAGGTCATCGCAGGTGTGCGGTCTGGGCATCAGCTTAGAGTCATTCTTGCGCATTGATGCCTGTGACGTCTTTGTGTCCTCATGACATAAGCCTACATGTTTTCTTTTAAATGAACAACACAACAACAATACCAAAAACCATGGAAACCAGGTCAGAAAGAATGAAAACACCTTTGCAGGCTGTATGGAAAAGGCCCGGTGCAGAGCCCAGAGCCACGTGGCCTCCTGGGCAATCAGAGGCTTCCGCGTCACCTTGGCAACGGAGGGATGAGGTGCTCTCTGCTTCCGTGGCCCCCAAGCCTTGCTGCGGTGGCCTGAGCCTGCAGGTCCCCAGGGTCTGCACGCCCCGCGATTCCCGTGATCCTGCCCTTGGCCTCCAGGGACCAGCCCCGTGTCGGGGCTGTGCTGTCCTGAGCTGGCCGGGCCGGGTGTCCAGTCGTGACCCGGACGCCTCTCCGACAGCCGCATCATCTCCAAGCCGGCCTCCCGGGGATGTCAGAGGAAAGCCTCGCCAGAGGGACCAAGATGTCAGCCTTGAGGGAAGGACAACCAGGGGTTAAATCGGGGATGATACAGCCCCCTGCATGGCAGGATTCCAGGCAGACACTAAAACACTAAAACCACGATGCTGATGACAGGGCAAGAGGCTTCCTGTGTGCGGCTGGTGCAAAAGGCGGGCGGAAAGGATGTCCATGCTGTTTTCACGAGAAGCCTGGGGGAGAAATACCACAGTGTTAACAGCAGCACCAGTGTTTTCTGTTTTGTCTTTACGTACTTCTGTATTTTCTAAATTTCCTAGTGAACATTTTCTGCTGATTTTGTGCCCCTTGGTGCTGCTGAAAGTGTCTAGGATCCATCCCAGGGCCGCAGAGAGACCCAGGGGCCCCGCCTCTTTGTCACGGCCTGTCCCTCCCGTGGCTCCCCCCAGGAAGCTGCTCCTGGACGGGGGAGGGTCTGGGCTGGGCAAACCGCCCAAACTGCCCCCCGCCGCCCCGGACCTGCACCCCTGAGCTCCCTCCCTCCTTCCCCGGTGGGGAAGCCACACCCAGGACGGGTCCACTGCCAGGCAAACATCCCAAACTCCCTTCCTCTCCCCATCCTGGCCTCTTTCCCTGCCACCACCCTCGCTTGGCAATGCCCCACCTCTGCTTGAGCCCAGATACCCACGTAGGCCACACCGGTCCTCGTCCAAGCACCTCCAGAGAAAGTCACACGGCTACCTGTGCAGTAACATAAACACGCACTCAACAATGCCGAGCGTTTCCACCAACTGTGCCTCTCGAGCCTGGGAGCTGGCCCAGATCCCCCCTCTCCTGCGTCCCCTCAGGGGCCTCCTCCTGCCCTCCTGCCCTGTGTCCACACCCTCTGCCTTCTCTCGGGGGACACGGAAGGAGCCCCCCTTGCAAGGCCCCTTCCCCTGCCCAGACCCTCCTCCCTGTCACCTGGAATCACTTTCTTCCCCTCGGTCTCAGCTTCTGAAAGCATCTTGCTCATCATCTCATGTCCTGTTGTCTGTCTCCTCAACTAGATGCCTGCCCTTGAGGGAAGGCACCTTGCTTGTTCCCTTCCTGCTGTGCTCGCACCCCCAAACCATGTCCGGCACACGGCAGACGCTCATGAGCCTGGGCGGACGCCTGACCCGGGCACCTCCCCTCCCTGGCAGACCTGCCCCTCCCTGCCCACTCCGTCCCTGCCAGCACGTCTGTCACAGTCCTCGCCGGAGTCTGGGCGTGCGCCTGTTCACAGTTCTGACAAACAGTAGAAACTCACGTTGTTTCTGAATGAGTGGAAAATGATAAAAAAGACAGTATTCCATGCTTGATGCCAGTGGATACCTCAGAGACAATCAGACGAGAGTCGCTGCTCCCAGAAGGAATCAGGGTGCTCTGTGCATTGCCTGTGCAAAGCCCAGAATAAGGGATGTGGCCACAATGGGGCTCCTGGTCCTGGTCCCTGGTCTGCACGAGGCCAGAGCACCCCAGAGCAGCAGAAGTTTTCTCCCCAGTTGCTTGGGACCGCCAGGAAGATGGAGCGAACCATGGCATTTACAGGTGTGCGCTCCTTCCACCTGAGGGCAGCTGGTTTACTCTGGGGATGCGACCAGGACATGTGAGCACCTCCACCAGGTTTCTGGGTGTTGCTTTACTTAAACGAGCCCCTGATAAGTACTGATGCTTGTGTTTCAGGCCCTTGCTGCTCTCTCGCCCTATCTTGAGTGTCCTCCCATCCCCAGCTCCCTTAAGACCGCTGTCTACAGAACACTGATTAGGGAGACAGATATCCGAAGGCCTCTTGGCATCAACCACAGCTTTGCTTTAATATCAGGCAAGCCCATTAGCCACATTGGTGATTCCTCACTGGTGACAGAGACGGAAGTGGGAACCAGAGCCCTAGAACTCTGCATTCAAGAGTAAACTGGTCCGAGAATAGGACGTGTTTGCTGGTGTGTGTATGTGTGTAAGCCCAGGATGTGGGAGCCCTGCCTGCCCCGTGGCTGCCTCTGCAGGCCTCCCCAGGGCCCATACCCCAGCCCCAGTGTCCCCAAGACCCAGGATGCCTTCCCTCCAGCCTGCGGAGGGCCTGGAATGAGGAGTGTGACTGCCACCAAGGCAGTCGCAGACAAAATGCATCCCAGAGGAACAGTGAGGTAGGAACTGATACCGCTGGAGCAGGTTGTCCACTGAGGCTCAGTGCTTTCTTCCCACCTGCCAAACCCCAGGCCAGGGCAGCGTGCACACGTCTGTAAATGTAACACACAGCAGAAGGGACCAGGGCCACCCCCGAGGCCTGAGGATGCTGACGGCAGCCCAGCTTATCTTCTGATACCTGAAATCATTGGGCTGACGCCTTAAATAAAGCACGCGAAACCAAATGAAACAGCCAGGAGGACAGAGAAGGAGGAGAGTGTCCAGAAAGAAAAGTGCCTCGTCTTCCTATTGGCGACAAAAGGAAAGCCATCGTGAAAGGGGCACTGCTGTCCCCACCACCTTTAATCCGGAGGGCGCAAGTTCAGAACACCCACTGGGGACAGGCTGGTGCACTCCTTCATCTGTATAAATGCTGTCTTCAAACCCCACTCTGCACTTATTGACTTATTTCGAGAATTTTATGGCTTGTTCTTGCTCTGCACCTTGGGGTGCCCAGCCAGGAATGTGTGAATATTAAAGAGACCCACTTGCTAGGGGTCTCCCCAACTCAAGACCTAAAAACAGTAAGATGAATTCCAGAAATGTTGCAATTATAAGTCAGGCTTAAGAAACTCCAAATGGAAAAGAAATCTGAGTTACTGCTTCTCCTGTCTGCAACGACACACACACACACACACACACCCAACAGCACATTCTTTCAGACTTTGAGAGCATTTCTTCCATTATGTTAAGTGGAGAATTCGTCCGATCATTTGCTTACCCCTCCTGAAACACACATTATGTATTTTTTCCCCTCCCTCATAACATGTGCAAATAATGCAAGACTAGAAATCTGAAAAGAAATCAAGGATTCTGGAAGCAATTCTGGCCTCCCTGTGCCAAGGATGCAAACAATAATCAAAGACACTTGGGAGCAGAGGCCCATCAATGGCAAATTCATGGGGGTGCCAGGAGGAACCCCACTGGGAGAGATGACGGCCATTCTGACGTCAGACTTTTCCTCTGGCCCTGCCTGCATTCTCTGCAGAGCGCGCTCTCCACCCAAGGGCTGGGAGGTGGCCTCAGCCCCCACGCAGGGCTGCTCAGGACGGGCTGCGAGTGGGGAGTCGAGGGTGCCCAGGTGCAGGGACATTCGCTAGGAAGGCAGCTTCGGCTGCGCCGGCTGCAGTTTTTATTCAGCGATGACAAAATGTTTCCAAACAGCCAGCCAGGTGTTTGCGAACACCTATGCCTTTCAAAAGACCTGGCTAAACCTGGGGTGGGAGGGGGTGGAGGAGCCCAGTTTGCTGAATGTCCCCTGGATGAGCTGCGGAAAGTTCTGAGGTCACAGGATGAGGGGCAGCAGGTGAGTGCACTCAGGTGCCTGGTTTCTTCTCTCTGAGTCTTGCTCTCCTAGGAGCAGATTAGTGGGACGGCCCAGAAGGGAAGAAAAGCAGTTGTAAATGATTCAGCTGGAAGAGAGTAAAAATCCTCCTCCAAATTCTCAGTGGATAAAGCCGGGACAGATAGTAAGCACACTTCTGAAAGACGAAGGAAAACTCCGGGGTTATTGGTATCCTTGAGAGGCCTTTCAGAACTGACCATGACCAAGCGCCCAGGGAGGGGTGATTGGGAAATGTTTGGTCAGGCTGCTGACCGCGCATCAGGAGAAGCACATCTGAGTCCGACGTGGTACCCTTGCCAGGCCAGCCACGTCTCCAGGCGACTGCCCATGCATGGAAGTCTCCGGAAGAAGGCTTCTAAGTTCTGCATCCATCTCACTTAATTCTTGCTCCCCAGCCCCTCCTATGAAGTAGTATTTTCGTGTAACACAAGGGGAAATGATTTGAGGTTAGATATAGAATGTAAATCCCACACCACTGCCTTCCTAATGCCTAATGTTCAAAAAATACCATTCACCCATAGCCTCTGTCTTCCTTAGAGAACGTTTTATTTTCATAGAGAACGTTTATTTTCATACAGGAACACGGAGTGAGCAGCAGTACCCACGGGGGTTGGCGCCCAGTGCCATTTTCATCCTGTCCAGCCTCCCCTTTAACAGGGACAAGGCTGCGGGGCACCAGCCTGGAGGGGCACAGGACTGCTCCCCAGCAGCTCTGGGGAGACAGGCAGCAGACAGAAGTAACCCACCCCACAGGACCTGCAAATGTCCAGTGCTGGCAAGGAGGAAGTCCTGGCCTGATGTGGACCCCACCTGTTGGCCCTCTGCAGGGGGGATGCTCCCCCAAGGAGCAGAGTCCTTCCCTTGTCTGGACACACAGCACCAGGGCACCTGTCTGAGGACCCCGCAAACAAAAGAACCACCACCGCCTCACTGAGGGTGTCGCTAACTCGGTTTCCCATAGCAGGTCCCAAGAACCTGAAGACCCACTTCCACCTACACCTCTGGCCTTCCCAGAAATCGGCCTTCTGGCTCTGCACCCTGCTGGGTGCCGTCATCAAAGTCCGTGGATTCCCTGACAAAGGTCCCAGCACCCCTCTGGTCCTCACGGGCTGCTGACCCGCAGATCTGATGGAAAAAGGGCAGGGCGAGCTGAACCAGGCCCCCGCCGCGCCGCGGGTGGGCACTGCCAGGAGGAGAACCGATCCATCCCACCCGCCGGCTCCCTGCGCGGGTCGGTAGGGGGGTGGTCAGAAGATGCTGCTCGGGTTCCCTGCGTTTAAGTTTCTCACTAGCTAAACGATAGAGATTCGTGCAGAACAAAGGCGGTCGGAGGTGGGCTGCCCGCAGACTCTGCAGATCCGCAGCTGCCGAGCGCCAGAGGGTCCCCGGGTGCTGGCGGCGCTGCTCTGGGATGGGGGCCCAATTCAGGGAGTGGGAGCCGGCGTGCTGTCACCTGGCACCCCTGTCACCTGGCACCTCATTCTGTGGTCTGCGAGCTTTCCCGATGCCCCACCTGCTACTTCTCCTAGTAGAGGCGCCAAGGCCGAGCACTTGCGTTGGAGATTGGGAGACACATGGGCCCCGTTCCCCGAAAACGGGGACCCTGGACTAGGGGTCCAAAGAGGCCTCAGCCACCGCTGTGCTGCACCTCGTGGCGTCTGGTAACCGCCCTAGAACCAGGCTTTTGCGGGAGCGCGAAAGAGGCGGAAGGCTGAGCCCCTGGAGGTCCAGGCGCCTGCAGAGCCCGCGGCGCTCGGTAGGGGGCGCGCGCCGGCGGGAGCGCGGGCGCGGGCGGGAGGGCAGGCCTCCGCGGGCCTCCGGCGGCCGGCGCCCCTGACGTCACCGCTCCGCGGTCGCCAGGGCGACGGCCCCATCAGCGCGCGCGTCAGAGCCGCCAGTCTCTTGGCAACGGCCCGATCTC
Organism: Mirounga leonina; assembly: GCF_011800145.1. Lineage (NCBI taxonomy): Eukaryota > Metazoa > Chordata > Mammalia > Carnivora > Phocidae > Mirounga > Mirounga leonina. The sequence continues at coordinate 2,836,276 of NW_023270699.1, forward strand.
CCGCTCTCCCTTCGCTTGGCGCTCGGCCGCGCGTCGCTCTGGCGTCAAAGCGACGTCAATGGGGATGTATCAATCCGGCGGCGGCGGCGGCGGGGGCGGGGCCGGCGCGGCGGGGCGGGGCCGCCCTGCCGACCGCGGAGCGGTGACGTCAG
>NW_023270699.1:2836827-2837190 GCF_011800145.1 Mirounga leonina
CGAGGCCGGGGTGGCCGCCTCGGGGCTCCGGGGCTCCGGTCTCCGACCGCCGCGCGGGGCTCCGGGGCCCGTAGGCGAACGCGCGGGGGGCGCGGACCGGGACGCCGCTCGCCTCGCCGCCGCCGCCGCCGGGCTCCCCTTTGTTGTGGGGCGGGCGGGGGGAGGCGCGGGAGCGGGTTGGCAGCCCCGCGGGGCTCGCGGTCCTGAGGGCGGGATGGGGCGGGCCGCGGGCGGCGTAGAGGGCGGCGGCGTTGGCGCGGATTGCCAGACCCGCAGGCCTCACAGGGTCTGGGGTCGGAAGGGGGCGGGATGGGGCGGGGAGCGGGGCGCGGCGTGGGAGCGGGTCACAAGCCCCGCGGGGCT
>NW_023270699.1:2837290-2837976 GCF_011800145.1 Mirounga leonina
GCCGCGCGGGGCTCCGGGGCCCGTAGGCGAACGCGCGGGGGGCGCGGACCGGGACGCCGCTCGCCTCGCCGCCGCCGCCGCCGGGCTCCCCTTTGTTGTGGGGCGGGCGGGGGGAGGCGCGGGAGCGGGTTGGCAGCCCCGCGGGGCTCGCGGTCCTGAGGTCGGGATGGGGCGGGCCGCGGGCGGCGTAGAGAGCGGCGGCGTTGGCGCGGATTGCCAGACCCGCAGGCCTCACAGGGTCTGGGGTCGGAATGGGGCGGGATGGGGCGGGGAGCGGGGCGCGGCGTGGGAGCGGGTCACAAGCCCCGCGGGGCTGAAAGGGTCTGGGGGTAGAGATGGAACCGACCTCGGGCGGCGCGGTGGGAGTGTGTTCAGGCGCCCCGCGGGATCGCGGGTCGGGCTGGAGCCGGCCGCCGCGGCGGGGCAGGGGGCGGCGCGGGAGCGGGTCCACGCGCCGGAGGACCTGCGAGTGGGGATGGAGCCGACCGTGGGCGGTGGGGCGGGGACGGCGTGGGAGCGCGTCCCAGCGCCCCGCGGGGCTGGGGGTCCCGGCGGCAGGGTGGGAGTCGGTCCAGGAGCCCCTCGGGGCTGGGGGCTCGGGGTTGGGATGGAGCTGACCGCGGGCGGGGGGCTGGGAGTGGGTCCAGGCGCTCCCCGGGGCGGGAGGATCGGGGGTCGGGATGGAG
>NW_023270699.1:2837986-2908205 GCF_011800145.1 Mirounga leonina
CGGGGCGGGAGGATCGGGGGTCGGGATGGAGCCGACAGCGGGCGGCGTGGGGGCGGGTCGCAGCGCCCCGCGGGGCTGGGGTTCCGGGCGGCGGGGTGGGAGTGGGTCCAGGAGCCCCACGGGGCTGGGGGGTCGGGATGGAGCCGAGCACCGGCAGGGGGCGGTGAGAGTGGGAGCGGGCCCACGCGCCGCCAAAGCTGGGGCATCCGCGGTTGGGTTGGAGCCGGCCGCGGACGGCGGGGTGGAGGGGGTCCAGGCGCCCCGCAGGGCTGAGGGTTTTGGGGACCGGGTGGAGCGGACCCGGGCGGCGGGGCGGGCGTGGGAGCGGGCACGCGCCCGGCGGGGTGAGGAGGTTGGATCGGAGCAGAGCGTGGGGGCGGCGGGGAGCGGAGCCGCGTCCCCCGGGGCCGGGCTGGGTCGGGTCGGTCCGGCGCTGAGCGCGCTCCCGGTGGCCCGCAGGTGCGGCCTGGAGCCATGGTGATCATGTCCGAGTTGAGCGCGGCGCCCGTGGGCTCTAGCCAGGGCCAACACAAGCCCCTCCGGGTGGGCTTCTACGACGTCGAGCGGACCCTGGGCAAGGGCAATTTCGCCGTGGTGAAGCTGGCCCGGCATCGAGTCACCAAAACCCAGGTGCGTGGGGCGGCCACCCGGCCCGGCCTGGGGGGACCCATCCTGGGGGCTGCTGGGCGGAATCCCTGCCCTTGAGGTTCCTCATGTAATGTCTCAGCGCTGACAGCTTTTAGTTCCGTGAAGAGAAAATGCTTTATATTATGATTCTGAATAATTCGTACAAATATTAGGGGACGGCAGGGAGGGTAATGACCACATAACCCAGGAGTGCGGTGCTGGGGATCCAGCGGAGCCCTGTAAGGGGAGCCAGCAGAGACTTATGAGACTTAACTTTTACTGTTTTAAGTACTACTGATGGTTACTCTGGTTATTTTTTTCCCCCAACTTTTTGTGACCTTTTAGGGACATAAAGCGTTTTAGAAATGAAGCTGCAAAAAATATAATGTGTAAACAAAAGATTTTTTTAAAACAAAATATCCTTTCTTTTAAACTGTAGGTTGCAATAAAAATAATAGATAAAACTCGATTAGATTCAAGCAATTTGGAGAAAATATATCGTGAGGTTCAGATCATGAAGCTTCTGAATCATCCTCACATCATAAAGCTTTATCAGGTAAGGACTCACGTTTGCCTTTTGCTGTTGCTCCCAGCAAGTGTATTATTTTCAACAATAAGTCTGCAGTTTCTGAATTTTGCCCCTCTTCGGGTGTATGTGGCAGTCAGGGAGTTGGTTGTGTAGGGTAAATTGATTTTTGTAAGCTCTTCAGAGGTATTTTCAATTATTTTCTTGCTTTTGGATCATAATTGAGATTTGCTTCATCAAAATTTGAGTTAGTATTGTCATTCCTTCCAGTTTTAGATGCGGAGGGGTCCTTGTTACATTTAGTTTACTATGAAAACAAAGAACCAGATCCATGTATTGCCGCAAGTCAAGCCTTTCATGTAGAAGGACAGATTTTAGTTAAACGAGACACTTCCGCCTTGGCAGATAATTATTAAACTTTAAAACCGGCAGCTCTTACCAGCTTTTGTAAACTTAGCTTTGCAAAGGCAGCAGTGAGCATTTGTCTTCCCGTTTAGACTCTTCCATCAAAACTGGAGAGATGAAAATACTTTTGCCATGGTGAGAATAGGGCACTTGTCATTTAATCCACGTTAAGAACATTCCTCACCCTGTCCGCCTGTTGGTTTGTTTTGTGACTTTATTTTTGTTATCGTGTTGAAACTAGGAAATTATATCTTTGGAATATAAGCGTTGATTTAATTAGGACGGCGAAGCAGTCTTGTATTCAGCGGCCCGCTTGTGCAGATGAGGGGCAGTCTGCTCGCAGAAGAGGCTCCTTGCCAATGCTCAGTATTCCATCCAGTTGTGTTGGGTGTAAGTTCCTTCTGGTGATTCTCGTGAAGGCCTGGGCCTCTGAGATGAATGTGGCGTGGCGTGTGTGTCTGGGCAGCTGGCAAGGCTGCCTGCACAGTGTGGTAGGAGAGGGAATTAGGAGCAGCGTCATCGGGCTTGTGTCCCTCTGAATGGCCGTTTACTCAGAGTCATTATGTGCAGAGCTCCTGTCACCATCCACTCTGGTTTGTGCTTTGTTTCTGTGTGTGTCATCTGTAAGTTGTGCTACTTTGATAAGAAGTTTCCTCGTGGTCCCTGATGTCAGTGCCCGAGAAACGTGCCTGGCCTGTTTCCGCAGGAGTGGGCTGAAGCCTGTTTTTGGCTTTGCGGGAGGGATGAGCCAGGGTGCACCTTCCTGGTCTTCCTGTCCCTCTGCCGGCCGGTTGTGTGGAGCAGCCCACTTAGACGGCACATGGTCTGCGTCCTCGGAGTTCGAGGCCCTTTCTGGGGGTGTTTGGGTGGCTGAGCCACTCCGAGAGAGGCTTTCATGGGACAGCCGCGCCTGTCCTTCCTCGCGTTCCGACCCTGGTGTGTAATTCTCATCCAGCTCGCCCAGGACCCACAGCATTGGGGAGACACTTCCCTCTTGCCTTGAGGATTTCTAAAACTCAAAACATGTCGGCTCTTCGTTCTTTCTCCGTCTTGCTCTTGAATTGAGGAAAGGGATAAACCGTGGTCTTCTTACTCGCGACTCTGCCACACCCACTGAGGGCCAGGACAGTTAAAACTCTTGCCAACCCACCCTGGATTCACTTTCTTGTTAGATTTATGGCTGAAAGCAGTTGTCCTTACAGTGTTTTTTTTAAGGAACAACTATATTTTGAATCCTAAAGAAGTCTGTTTCTGTAACAGTGTATTGTCTCTGTGTGTCCCTCTGAAATATTTTAAAATACAGGGACGTGAGTTGGTTTTCCTTCTTTTCGTACCACAGATTTTAATTCTGCCTTGTTTCTCAATAAGCTATATTTTAAAGTCTTTTAAAAATTGTTTTCAAAGCAAGATAAAAGTCTCGGTCAGTACATGAACCTGGCGGGTGTACTTGACCTTGGCTGTTGCTATTGACACAAGCTGAGAGGTTCGCTGTACAAAGAGCAGTCTGTCGTAGTTTACCTGTTGCCTCCCAGGCTTCTAGCAGAAAGCCCCAGCCGCGCTCTCCCGGCATCCCGGTGTCCGGGTCTGAGGCCTCGGGGCGGCGGGGCAGGTGGGTGAGCACTGCGATGCGGGCGGATTCTTGTGCATTTCGGCAGGCGGGCTGGTGAAGAATTCCCCTCTGTTGTTTTAAATTCTTTTCTGAATAGGAACCCCCGTATTTGTTCCTTTAATGCAGAGGTGTTTATTTTCTTTTCCTTTTAAAAGATAATGGATGCACTCATCCTGGGAAAGTTAAAAATTCACTGGGGTTCAAGTGGATTGTTTATACCACTGGTATGTTCCCTTTCTGTGTGGTTAAATGTTAGGTCTTTGTGTTTTTAGGTTATGGAGACAAAGGATATGCTTTACATTGTCACCGAGTTCGCAAAAAATGGAGAAATGTTTGGTAAGCCACACCTCTTTTTCGTGCCTGTTGAAAACAGACGGTGGAACTTGTCTGGAATCGCTCCTCCGGCATCTGGGTCCGCCCATCCTAAATTCTACAGCGTTCTTTCGCTGTGCCCCAGAGGACGGCCGGCCTTCGGGGTGTTCGCGCTGTAGCTTTGTGTTGTCGCTCCTCAGATTACTTGACCTCCAACGGGCACCTCAGCGAGCATGAAGCCCGCAGGAAGTTCTGGCAGATTCTGTCGGCCGTGGACTACTGCCACAACCACCACATTGTGCACCGCGACCTCAAGACTGAGAACCTGCTGCTGGACGGCAGCATGGACATCAAGCTGGCAGGCAAGGGGGCCCGGGCCACGCCGGCTCATGGGGCGGGGGTGGGGCGCTTGCCTCCCAGGGCCCCCTTGCCTGCCTGTGCTCACAGCTTTGTAGCCCGGGCCCTGCCGTGTCTGTGCTGACCTCACCGCCTGTTTTCTTGTCCCCTAGATTTCGGATTCGGGAATTTCTACAAGGCAGGAGAGCCCCTGTCCACGTGGTGTGGGAGCCCCCCATACGCAGCCCCAGAAGTCTTTGAGGGGAAGGAGTACGAAGGCCCCCAGCTCGACATCTGGGTAGGAGCCCGTGGCCGCCAGTGATCTCGTGAGTGGCTAAGTCGCCTGGGGCGCGGGCGCTGACTCGCGGCGTGTGATCCTTTGCAGAGCCTCGGCGTCGTGCTGTACGTCCTCGTCTGCGGCTCGCTCCCCTTCGATGGGCCCAACTTGCCGGCTCTGCGGCAGCGGGTGCTGGAGGGCCGCTTCCGTATCCCCTTCTTCATGTCTCAAGGTAGGCGCCTCCAGCCTTCTCCCCCGGCGGCGTCAGCTGCCAGCCTGCGGCACGAGCTCTTAGGTCACCCGGGATGAGGGTTTTGGAGAGGGAGGAGGAATTTATTTCCTGAAACGCCTGCTTGGCTGTGTCTGAGTATGCTGTCAGGTCTGCGAATCAGCCCCGTGTTACCGTGGGGTGTTTACGAGCTGCCTGCAAGAGAAACCCAACCCACTGGGTGTTTTCTCCGTGCCCTAGTTATGGGGCAGGCGGTGCCTTGGCCCTGCTGTCCCCAGGAGAGGGCCTGGTCTCGGGTCCGCTGGGGAGGCTGGCCTGCTCACTGGGGAGTCTAAGTGGCCCTCTGTGCAGGTTAGCAGGACCATGTCCCTCCCGGGGGCCGAGCCCTGGATTGGTGGCTCTCCTTGGCACCAGGCCACTGCTTCTGGTCTCAGCGTTCTTCAGGATAGTCTCTCGTCTGTTTGCCCTCGGGAAGGGAGTCTCGTCCCCAGCAGGGCTGCGGCGAGCACCAGGTGGGTGGTGGCGGGGACGTGCCCACAGGTGGCCCCCCCTCCGGGCTCAGCGGACCTCTCTCATCCCCCAGACTGTGAGACACTGATCCGCCGCATGCTGGTGGTGGACCCCACCAAGCGCATCACCATCGCCCAGATCCGGCAGCACAGGTGGATGCAGGCCGAGCCCTCGGTGCCGCGGCAGGCCTGCCCGGCCTTCTCCGCGCTCAGCTACAACTCCAACCTGGGCCACTATGACGAGCAGGTGCTGGGCATCATGCACAGCCTCGGCATCGACCGGCAGAGGACCGTGGAGGTGAGTGCCCACCCCCCGCCCCCTGCCCCGCGTGCACTTGGCCGGGCGAGGTGCTCCTTGCGAGGAAAAGCAGGCACCAGCCAGTCGAGTTAAAACGGGAACATGGGCTCATTGAAGGGCCAGCTGTCCACTCCTCTAAGGGATATTCTCGGCCACCCAAGAATAACCCTGGGAACGGTCTTGTCGGGAGCGTCAGTCCCTGGAAGGGAAGTGTCTGAGGCACCGCCCCCGCGCCCCACACGGGACCCCGCCGCCCCGCCCCTGCTCCCTGTGGCCTCGCTCTGACCCTGCTTCTCTCCGCCTCCCTCAGTCTCTGCAGAACAGCAGCTACAACCACTTTGCCGCCATCTATTACCTGCTGGTCGAGCGGCTGAAGGAGTATCGACACACTCAGCCCCCCGCGCGGCCCGGCCTGGCCCGGCCGCAGAGGCCCAGGAGCTCAGATCTCAGCGGCTTTGAGGTGGGGGAGCCGTCTCCTTCACGGGGCTCCGCCTTGGATTGTGTCCCCCACCCCCTGTTAGAAATCCCTCTCTGCGACAGGCCCAGGGTGCGAGACGCTGAGCCCGCTGGTCCCCAGGTCACGTCTCCTGCCCATTGGGCATGGGGGCGTCCTGTGTGAGCCACGGACCAGAGGGGGCGCTGGCCACTCTGCTGAGGGTCAGGCACCAGCCCACGGCCGCCTGTTCCTTAACTGTCCCCGGTCTGGCTTCTTGACACCAGGGTGACCAGTGCAGTGTGGCCTTGGAGAGGAGGGTGCATATGTCCTGAGCCCAGTCAGCAAGATGTCAGCCCCATAGCAAAGCCAGTGGGGCCTTTCTTGGGATGCTGCTTGTGATGGTCCCCAGGGCCAATCTGTCCTCTGCCGGCCCCCAGGTGCCTCAGGAAGGCCTCTCCAGCGACTCTTTCCGACCCTCCCTGTTGTGCCCACAGCCCCAGGCCTTGGGCCAGTCTGTCCTGCAGGCTGACACGGACTGTGACCCCCTCAGCTCGCTCCAGGTGTGTGACCTACGCTGGGTGGCCATCGGGGGAGAGGTTCTCCCAGCCGTGGTGACGGCCCACAGAGCCCTGGGAGTTACTGGTTTGTGTCTGTCCCCTCAGCCCTTGCTTTTCCCCCTGGACGCCAACTGCAATGGAGTGTTCCGGCATCGCTCCATCTCCCCCAGCGGCCTGCTGGACGTGCCCATCAGTAAGGAGGTCAGGCAGGGCCCAGGCCTGGAGGAGGAGCGGGGGGCCCAGAAGGCCCTGGCCGGCAGCACAGGCCGCAGGCACACGCTCGCCGAGGTCTCCACCTGCTTCTCCCCGTGCGCCCCTCCGTGTAAGTGTCCCCGTGGGCCAGGGACGTGGGCCTGGAGTGCGGCCAGGGCGGCGGGTTTATGGTTGAGGCTCTGACCAAAGCGTCTGATTACACGTGTCCAGATTTGTCATTTGTTTGACCCCCCGAGGCCATGCAGATGATGCCCCGAGATGCCATGTTGCCCTCCGGTGGCAGAAGTGTGGGGTTTAGCTGCCCCCGGGTGCTGGGAGGGCAGGTCCTCCGTCCAGGCCCCTGTGCGTCCTTGTGGGAGCCCCCCAAGTCAGCCCCAGGGGCAGCTGCCCCCTCCTGGAGGCTGGCCACTGTCGCGGCTCCCAGACTCTGATGGCCTCTGGCCATCATGGACCCCTCCCTACCACGGCTGAGGGTAGGGACGGGGAGGCCAGTACAGCGGTCCGCCCCTGTCCGCAGGCCACATGGGCCACCCCTGGGCCGGAGAGAGGCTGCACCAGGCACGGAGAAGGTGTCCCTGCCTCTTCCTCTCCCAGAGCCGTGGCCACTTTTGGCTTCCAGTGAGAACTGTGGGGTGCCGGAGGGCTGCTTCTGGCCTTGGCGAGTGTCAAGGGCCCCCCTCAGGAGTGCATGCTCCTTCCACAGGTATAGTCATCTCTTCCTCCGCCGCGAGCCCTTCAGAAGGCACCAGCTCCGACAGCTGTCTGACCTTCTCAGCGGGCGACGGCCCCGGGGGGCTCAGTGGACGCCTGGCCGCTCAGGGTCTGGTGGGCACCTGCTCCCCTCTCCGACTGGCCTCACCGCTCCTGGGGGCCCAGTCTGCCACCCCAGTGCTGCAGGCTCAGGGGGCCCCCGGAGGGGTCACTCTGCTCCCCATCAGCTTCCAGGAAGGCCGGAGGGCGTCAGACACCTCGCTCACTCAAGGTGACTTCCCCTTTGGTGCACGCTTCCCGCCTTCCCAGAAGATGCTCTGTGCCCCTGGAGGGCATCACTTTGTCCTGGGGCACAGGGTGTGTCCCCGGTGTCTAGCCAGGCCTGGCCGAGTGGCAGTGCTCCCAGGTTCCAGATGTCCCGGTCTGCTGGGACAGACCCACACAGTCTCCTGGTGGCGGGTCCGAAAAGCCCAGGAGACACTTGGATGCCCAGCAGCTCCTACTCCGGAGGAGGCAGCTCCCGCCTGCCTGCCTGGCTCCCTCCCTTCTCCCAAGGCACTGCTCATGCCCTCCTTAGCCAAAGGATCCTCTGTCCAGACTTGTACCTGTGCCCCCGGAGGGGGCTGTAGTGAGGAGTGACCGGGTGACCAGAGAGTACCCGTAACCCCCGCAGGAAGGCGTGCTGGCCATCTATCCCATCATGTTTGCACTGGGTCCCTCCTTACGCCTCCCCGAGGTCTGCAAACCCAGCAAGCCTTGGGACGGAGATCCACTGACCATCCTGCTTGTGCACCCCCCCCCCAGGGCTGAAAGCCTTCCGGCAGCAGCTGAGGAAGAACGCGAGGACCAAAGGGCTCCTGGGCCTGAACAAGATCAAGGGGCTGGCTCGCCAGGTGTGCCAGCCCTCCTCCAGCCGAGCCTCCAGGGGTGGCCTGAGCTCCTTCCAGTTACCTGCGCAGAGCCCGGGCCTGCATGGCAGCGGGGCCAGCAGCCGGGAGGGCCGGAGCCTGCTGGAGGAGGTCCTGCACCAGCAGAGGTACGCCCGCTTGGCGCCCGTGCCACTCGCTGCGGGAGGACTCCCTGGGACAGCTGGATGTCTTGAGTAACCTTATCTCTTAAGCTCGTCCCCTTGTCCGGGTAATCAGATGAGTGCCCCGCCCCCAGCGTGGGGAGAGCTGTGAGGTCAGGCCTCGTTCCCTGTAGATAGTGGCGGAGGCGGGGAGCAGTCAGGTTTCCTCGCTTTGAAGCCTGCCTGTAAGTGGGGGACGGAGGGGGCAGTGAAGAAGAATGTCACGTCCGGTTGGCATCTCTGAGCTGCTGCAAAAGCAAGGCAGAGAATGGAAATGTCAGGAATCGCTCAGGGGATTAGTCACGCACAGCACTGCGTGTCGGGAGCGGCTCCAGCCAGCGGCTCGCGGGGTGGTCCTTCGGCCCGTCGGCGGGGAACCCCGGTAGTGCGTGCGCCCAGCCGGGCGGCGGAACTTGCTGGGAGGCGCAGCGGGCAGGGCGGCAGTGACCTGGTCTCCCTCCCCACCCCCCCGCGCCCCTCCAGGTTGCTCCAGCTGCAGCACCACCCGGCAGGCCCGCCCAGCTGTCCGCAGGCCCCCCAGCTGCCCCCGGCCCCGCTGGTCCTCGCCCCGTGTGACGGCGCGCTCCTCGTGTCGGGACTCCAGAAGGAGCTGGGGCTGGGGCCCGGCCCACTGCTGCCACCCCACCTCCTGCAAGCCGGGGGCTCCCCGGTGGCCTCAGCGGCCCAGCTGCTGGACACCCACCTGCACATCAGCCACGCCACAGCCCCCCATCCCGCCGCCACGCTGCCCCCCAGCTTTGTGGGTGTGGGGCTGCCGCAGGCAGACTGTGAGCTGGAGGACCTGACGGCGGGCCAGCTGGGCACATTCGTGCTTGTGCAGTGAGCCTCCGCCTCCGCTCGGGCCGCTGGCCCTTCGAAGCAATAATTTCAGAGTATGTGAAGATGTCTCCGGACTCGAAGCCAATAAGTTTCTAGAAGCGAAACAAGCAATACGTTTGGTGTTTTGGCTTTTTAGTTGATTTTTTGTTTTATTTTTTCCTTGCACTGAGCAAATGTAACTCTGAGTAGGGCCTGGAAACTTTCTGAAGAAAAATAATAATTGAGGGGCGTGTCGGGGTGGGTGGACGGGAAGGGGACGGAGGGCGGCAGGGCGAGAGGCGACGGGGCTGGGCTGGACGGCCAGCGCCACTGCGGTCGGTCGGTCGGGGGTGGCGGGAGGGGGCCACGGGGGCGGCGGGGGCCGCGGAGGGATTGCCTCGGGAGAAACCATGGCGTGAGCCGCGTGTTCATCGTGTGTGTGCCTGTGTGTGTTTAGTATTCTTTTTTTTTTTAGTTACAACTCTCCACTTCCCGAAACATTTACACTTCAGAGTGAGAACTGTGAACTTTCTGCTTTACACATCCGTTTTTTTAAAAAGCTCTATTGGCCAGCCCAGGAGAAAGTAATCTACAAATTCCTGGAATTCTCTACCCTGAAATCAGGGCCCCAAGGACGGTTTTTTCCTTATTTTAGGTGAGAACTTTGATCAACTGCTCGAGCGTCGGGTTTCCAGGATTCTTCAGAGGAGGCACAGGAAGAAACTGGAGGGGGGTGGGTGACGGTGAGGCTGGGGCTCCGGCCCGGGGCCCGTGGCCTAGAGCCCCCGCGTGCCTTGGAGGGCCCCAGAGAGGTTTCTTCCTGCTGCTCATCTTATTTCCGCTGCTAATTAAGTTTTTATGCATTTCATTATCAGGGTCCAGAAAGAACAACCGACTGGGGTGGGGGACGTGCAATACGGCAGGGGTGCGGCCGGCGGGCAGGAGCAGGGGGGCACGGTCCCCGCCTGGCCACCCCGCCTGCCGCGGCCGGCTCCTGATCCGGGGGTAGCCCTGCCTTCTCCAGGCCTCCCGCTTGGTAGGCTTTCGTTCAGGAGAATGACACGAGAGGTCAGATCAGTGTTGTTCAAGCTTTGTTCCTTTTTTAAAGCAGACGTTGTACATGTATATAAATAGGAGACAAATATACACTACTTATTTTTTATATTTTTTACTACACTTTTGTGTTCCTGGTTTGAATTTTCCTCTCTGGTAACGTTACAAAGCGCTAGCACTGGGTCGGCGTGGAGGAGGGAGACGAGGTGCATCCTCCCCTGGCGGGTGAACGCAGGTGGCCGCTCTGTCCGGCAGCAGCCGCCTCACCCCCCTGCACCCGTCGGTCCCCGACCCTTTCCCGACCCAGGTGCCTTCAGCTCACTTTGGCTCTTACAACCTACAGTATTAACAGGGGAAAGGTGGGCATTTGTAGAAGCCAAAGACTGCCCAGGCTCCTGGCGGGCAGGGAGGCCGCGGGGCACGCGCCCGGCTCTGTGCGTCTGCCCAGCTTGCTGCTCCCGGTCCCCCCGCCCCTGCCGCCGCCGCCGCTGCCCTGTGGCCGTCGCAAGCCTCGGGGAAGGGACTGTCCTCGTGCCTGGCCGCAGAGAAATCACCAAAGCCTCCCGCTGGCTTGTAGCCGGGGTCTGGGGGCAGGAGGGCAAGCGGGCAGCCAGGGCGCAGGCCTCCGGGTCCACAGAGGCCGCCCGGCTGACTCCCACGCGAAGGCGGCTGGCTCCCTTGTTCCACTCCTTGCTGTCCTAACGCCACAGATCAAAGGCCTCAGAACCATGACAAGCACTTTACTTTCACGGAGATTTTCTTTCTGGCTGTGAGTCCCGTGTCTCTGCGTCTCGTGTGCAGGTGTGTGCGACGTGTGTTTGCTAGTTTCCCACAGTGCTGTGGGGCAGGCTGGGCGCCTGGTTATAGGCACTACGTGATCTAAGATGTATATAGTCTGTTTTTTTACCATAACTGATTTAATTATTTTGTTTCTTATGTTAACATGAGAAATGTATGCCAAATGATTAGTGGGTGTATGTTTTTTAATTTAATATTTAAATAAAATATTTGGGGGAAAACCCTGGACCTTTCCCTGTGGTTCATCTCTGGGAGTGTCTTCCCCTCCGAGCTGCTTCCTCCAGCCGCACGCAGGGTTCTCGTCTTAAAGAAGGGGGCACGGTGCCGGCTCCCACATCAGCCTGGCCACGGGGAGCCCCTGGGCCCCTGGCAGCGGCCGCAGCACCCCACACCCCCAGAGCTGGGACTCACCCGCCCCTGAGCGTCAGGTCAGGGCACGGGAGGAGCGGCCTGGGGCTCAGGGCACCTGGGCCTTGCTGGTTCTCCCTGCCTTCCCGGGGTGGTGGGCGGTGGGCGGCGGGCTCTGCTAATGTAGTTCTCCTCCCCCACCCCCCCAAGAGACAGAAGGGGGATGCTGGCGCCAGGGGCTGGGGAAGGGGAACGGGGAGTTAGTGCTTCATGGCAACAGAGGTCAGTGTGGGGACGATGGAAAGCTCTGGAGACAGATGGTGGTGAGGCCATGTCATAACATGAATGGACACCTAACCACAGCTAGGATGGCGACTTTCATGGTACAGGTAAAGTCTAGATTCTCTTGGGGAGAGGCCCGGCATGGACAGTAGGGTCCCCGTGGTGCAACAGTGAGTGAGAGGGCGGGACAGAGGACAGCAGGCTGGGACGGACCCGCAGGGGTCCCGGGAAATGTCAGGGTCTGTCGGCCGGCCTGGGGATGACAGCACGCCTGACCAACTTCAGCAGGTGCTCGCGTGGGAGCAGCTACGACATCCCTCACCGAGCTGAGGCTCTGGGCGGCGGGAGCCGTGAGGGGCCCTGAGGGGGGTGGGGGGCCCAGCCTCGCTGTGCGCCCCGAGCGAGCTCTGCAGCACCCCGCGCCTGTCCCCAGCCAGGCCGCTGAATGCAGGCTGTGTGGCTTCGGCGGTGGAGGAGACTACCACGTGTAGACCTGGCGTGCGGGGCCCGTGGCCCCCCAGGAGGGAAGACGTGTCAGAGGACCAGCTTGCTCGAGGCTTAGCCACTCGTCTCAAGGGTGTCGTAGAAAATGCTGGCTCAGGTAGCTGTCTTCCTTCACCAGGTGTGTCCACTTCCAGCCACAAGGGCTCGCGTGTAAACCAGAGTCCCTGGGTCCCCCTGGATCACAGGTCGAAGACTCCCCGAGGAGCACAGGGGTGTGAACCCCCCACAGAAAAACGCACCCCAGAACAGAGCAGCTCTGCTGGGGTGCGGTTGACACACAGCACGACGCGCCCTTCCCACGTGTGTGCTTCAGTGAGCTGTGACAGCACACGGACCTGTGCGGCCGCCACCAAAACCGGCACACCTGTCCCCCGGGAAGCCCCCGGGGCCTCGGGGGGCCCTTCCTCTTCCCGGGCCTGCTCTCTGTCACTGTGGTTGAGTCGTGCATCTTCTGGGGTTTCCTACGAACAGGCCATGCCGCGCGCGCCCTCTGTCCGGCTTCTCTCTCGCGCATGGTTGCGTGGCGGCCGGTCCAGGTGCTTCCTGCCCGGCCCCGCTCCCCAGTGTGGATGCTCGAGCATTTGTGCCACGCCGCACACACCTGCTGGGGGCTGTGGGGTCCGCATCTCCAGTTTGGGCTGTTCCACGTGTGGCTGCCGTTAGGAACTGTGCCCGAGTCCGTGTGGACGTGTTTCGTTTCTCCCGGGGAGAGGTGGAAACGCAAGGGCCGCGTCATGGACCACGATCGCTACTCACTCTATCAGAAGCTGCCGAACTGTGACCCGAGGGGGCTGCGGCAGCTCGCGGTCCTGCCCGCAGCATGTGGGCAATCCGGCGGCTCCGCATCCTACCCCGCACTCGGCGGTCCTGGCGCCATTCTAACAGGCGTACGGGGATATCTTATTATGGCTTTATTTTGCATTTTCCTGATGACTAGTGATGTTTAACGTCTTTCCGTGTGCTTACTGGCCGTTCTGTTTCTCAAGGTTAAGTCTTTGCCAATTTTTAATTGGGTCATTCGGATTCTTATTATCGAGTTGTAGGAATTCTTTACGTATTTTGCATATAAGTTTTTCATATGTGTGTATGTGTATATGCATATATGTGTATTTATGAACGTCTACACATGTGTGCGTACAGATCTACACACATGTATATAGACACATCCACACATATGTATACGAACACACACACAATGTTTCTCCCACCTCTGGCCCACCTTTCACCGGAACAGAGGAGTTCAAAGTTTTAATTTTTATGAAGTCCTATGTATTTTATCTTTTCTGGTGCATCTTGTGTCCTAAGAGACCCCTGCCTCCCCCTATGCCGAGAGGATCTCCCGTGCTCCCTTCCAGAGGCTTCTTATGCATTTAGCTTTTGGTCCACATCTGTAGATCCACTTTGAGATTCGTTTTGCCTGTGGTTTGGGACAACAGTTGAGGCTTATTCTTTCTCTGTGGGTATCCAGTTGTCCCAGAACCATTTATTGAAAAGTCTCTCCTTTGCCCCCATTGAATCAATTTGAAACGTTTGTCAGAAATCAAGTAAACATCAATGGAAGGGGCTATTTCCGGACGCTGTTGTGTTCTGCTGAGCGGGACGTCTCTCCAGCGGTGATACCACGCCGTCTTGATTATTTTATTATTATAGCTGAAGTCTTGATGACATCGGGTAGGGTAAATCTTCTCATTCTGTGCTTCTTTCTCTAGGTTAGTTTTGCTTTTCTCGGTCCTTTGCATTTCCATATACATTTTAGAGTCAGCTTGTCCTTCTCCACGGTCTGCACCGAGTCTCTGTGTAGAATTGGTATTCTTTCTTTCCTGTATGTTTGGGGGAGTGCATCAGTGAGCGCGTGTGGGGCCGGAGCCGCTTTGCGGGAAGGCTGTAAGTCACCCTCAGTCAGTCTCACGACAGCTTTGAGAGCCATGCAGAGCCTCTTCCATTTTTGAGCGAGCTTTGGAAGGTTGTGTTTTTCAAGGCAATTGGGCATTTCATCTGGGTTGTCGATTTGTTTCTCGGAGGTTCGCAGTATCCTCCTAGTCTCCTCTTACTGTCTGTGGGATCTGAGCCTCGTCTCCCGTCGCACGGAGCCTTGTGCCGGCCGGCGCGCGGTCGGTCCGTGGTGGATGCGGGCGTGCTGGTGCTGAGCGCGCGTCCCGCGGCTATCGGGAGGCGTGCTCCGTAAATGACTGCATGGTGGGTGACACTGCTGTCTTCCTTTTCTATTTGTTTTTAAGGTGGGAGTGTGCAGAGCACCATTGCACTCCTGGGTTTATTTCTTCAGCTCTGTCCGTCCCCGCTGCACGCACTCCGGAGCTGTCCCTTACCAGCTACGTGCTTTTTAGGACTGTTACGTCTTCTTGAGGAATTGACCGTGGCTTACTCGTGGACTGCCCCGCTTTTTCTTTGTGGATCCTCCTTGTTCCGGAGTCCGCCCTGATGGGTTAACACAGCCCTTCCAGCTCCTGGTGGGCGGCGTTGTGTGGTGGATGCTTTACCTCCTGCACACTCGCGGCCTGTCTCCGTATTTCTTGTAGACAGCCCGTAGTGGGGTCTTGGAGGTGGACGCGGTCCGGCCGCCTCTGCTCTGTATGTGGGGTGTTTGCCCCTCTAACCGCGGACATAAGCAGTATGCTGGGTCCCAGTCTGCTGTCCTCCTCACCTCGGGGCTGTCTCGTCTTCTATCCTTGTCCTGTCCTCTTTGCATGTCTTCTGCTAGGCTGTCCCCATTGCTCCCTTTGGTCTCCCCAGGGAGGGGCTGTGGCACCCCTCCGCCCTGCCCACCTCCTGTGGGTCACCTTGGACACACGCCCGCATGTCCCACGGGGAGGCCGTGGGCTTCAACAAAGCCGCCCACTTTTATTGTGTTTTGTAAAGCAGCGTTTGCATAAGACTTATTTCTCTGATAACAACAACGACAGAAGTTTGGAAAGTACAACAGCTCCCACCGACGGATACAGAGATGAAGTCTTAGTGAGGACAGGTGGGCTGGTCCATGCCTGGCATGGAGGTCGGGCCGTGTCCGTCTGTGGGACTTTGCTTGTTCAGACGGGACCGGGGAGCCAGTCGGCTGTGCCCGGAGGCAGCAGGCCCCATGCTCCGTGGCCGGGCCAGGCCACAGCCTCTCCAGCCCCGTCTTCCACCTGCCACACGGCTGACGGCCGCCCCAGGCAGTCGGGGGAGCGTCCAGGCAGGGACGGGCAGAGCGTGACAGAGGGCACTGGGCCAATGTGAGCTGCTGCTATTCATCCTTCAGAAGCTTCTCTCTGACGATTTGCAGCCTGGCTCCCACCGGGCAGAGAGGACGGGGCCGGGCCCAGAGGCTTGGGGCTGGTGTTTCAGGCCCGGGTCAGAGGAGCCTCACTTCCAGCCCCGGTCCCTTGATGCACCGGCTGTCTATCTCCTCTCACTGGGCGATTAGAAGACCCCACAGAGCGAGTGAGGGAAAGAAAGGGCTTCTGGGTTGGGTCCAACCGTGCAAACGGGCATTGGGGCAGCCTTCCCCGAGCCTGGGCCATCGCTGGCCTCAAGGTGCAGAGTTGCCGGAAGGCACACCAGCGCCAGCCAGTTCCTCCCGTCAGTCCCGACCAGGGCCCCTCCTGGCAGCAGCTGGCTCGGAGTCTTGGCTTCGGAGGGGGACTCCCTGGGTAGAGGATGATGGATGCAGGGGATAGGAGCCCAGCTGGAAGGGCCTGGAGCCCCACTGGCCACCACCCAGGAGCTCTCCAGACACCTAGAACTCCTGGGGACGCTGCCCACCCTCTCTGGGGCCCGGAGTTGCAGGCAGGCTGGCCCATGGCATTCTGGGCCCGTGCACTTAAGACACGTAATGGGCAGGTTCCCTCCGTGTGGGGGGTGTAATTAATTTTCCTGAGATAGGCGTGACAGCCCCGCAGTCTGCACGTCTGAGCTGGGTGGTGGTTATTGCCTCTCGCAGGTGTGGCACGGCATTGGCCCCCGGAATCCCGAGTGCTCACAGCCCCCCACACCTGCCGGGTGGTGCAGGGGTGGGTCAGGGGCAGCCGGAGGTCGGGGAGGTGCTGCCCGCCGCCGCCACCCTGCCTGGAGGCCACGGGGTCAGGAGCCGCGTAAGGTTCGCAGGTGCGTGGCAGGTGACGCAAGCTGGTGCTCAGAGTGTGGTGGGGGGCTAGGGGGTCAGTAAAGCATTGGTGCTGCCTCTGAATGGAGTGCAAAGCCGGGTCCTGCGGTGGGGGAGGGGATGCACCCAACACACACCCCAGTGACGTCACCCTGGTCAAGAGAAAGCCCCTGGAGCCTGGTGACGTGGGGACTGCTCCCTGCCTCGGGCTGGCCGCGGTCTGTGGCGAGGGGTCACGGCGGGGCAGGGAAGGGGTGCTGGCAGGGCTGTCGTCGGAGGCCCTCTGTGCCGTGGTGTTTTAGGGCCACTTCTCCCCTCGCCTGGGTTGGCGGCAGCTGGTGCGGGAGCCGCGGGTGCAGAGGGGCATGGAGGATGGACTGCTGTTTCTCAGGCTGCGGCCCCTTCAGAGCTGGGCCCTCCTTCTCCCCTTCCGTCCCTGAGGCTCCTCCTGCAGCTCAGAGGGTCGGAGCCTCCTCCCCATCCATGGGGAAGGCCGGAAGCACAGAGGCTTTGTCCCCCAGGGTGGCAAGTGGGGGCACAGGCCCGAGGCTAACCATGGAGGCTGTACAGCCCGTCCCCCTGAGCTGGAGCTGCAGACTGCGGCCCCCAGCTCACTCCGCCCGGCCCTTCCCTCAAGCTCCCCAGCCTGTCTCCCAAGTTGAGCTGAGGTCATCAGGGTGGGCCCTAATCCCATAGCCCTGGTGTCCTTACAAGAAGGGGGACTTAGGACACGCAGGGAGGGGAGGAGACAGGCGGAGATGTGTGTGCTATGGCCACGAGCCAAGGAACCCCGGGGCCAGCAGATGCTGCTTGAGCTGGCGGAGGCAGGACGGACCCTTCCCTAGAGCCTCTGGAGCTCGTGAGGCCCCGCGGACACCTTGACTTTGGACGGCCAGCCTCCAGAACTTTCGTGGTGCTTGCTCCCAGAGCCCTGGGAGACTGACACGGAGGCCACATCAGGCGAGCCCCCACCTCTGAAGGGCCCAGGCTCCAGCATGAAGTCACAGGGTCTCCCGGGGGGCTGCTGGCCACCCCTCGATGCTCCCCGTCCCCCGCCCCCCTCCGTGACCACGTTGTCCGGAAGTACCAATGCATCTTCGCGGTGGAAGGACCCCTCCTCCTCCCTTGTGTGGAGAGCAGAGGCATCTTTAGAGGGACACAGCAGGCCGCCTTCCCTGCTGACCCCTCTCTCCTCCCTCCAACCAATAGTCAACAGTTGGCCGCCCGGCACAGTCCTGTGCCCTCCTGTGGGAGGGGTCAGATGTGCCCCCGCTTGGCTGCAGGTCGGAGGGCTGGACCCCAGCCGGGAACACCGGGCGCCGCTCCCTGCTGGGCGGACAACACTGTGTCCAGCCCAGTGGAGCTGTTGGCTAAGCAGAACTGGCTGCCCGTGAGGTCCAGGCTTGATCTGGGGAATGGCCCGGGGGGTCTCCTGGGCTTGCAGGGACCTCGGCCACGGGCCGCCTTGCCCCACCCAGCAAGGGGCAGCCTTGCTCCCGGGGCCCCGGGCTGAGGGGCTGAGGGAGCCACCAGTGAGGCAGGCTCAGGCTAGGCGAGGGGTGCCCTGGGGGGGGTGCAGGTGCGCCTGGGCCGGTATGTGGAGGGGTCAATGGAGGGTGGAGCTTCGAGAGCTGGCCACTCAGGACCACCCAGGAGGAGCGTGGGTGCAGAGCCTGGTACACGGTCTGCCCCACGCCAACCGCAGAAGGGGCCTGGCAAGGAGGTGGGGGGTGAGTGGCCTACGCTGGAGCCAATGCAGTCCCCAGCAGCTATGGACGGCTGGGTGTGGGGCCAGGAAGCAGGAGCCGAGGCAGGGGCTCGCCCAGCAGGCCAGCCACCGATCGGGGGCCATGGCGCCTCATGCTACCTCCCGGCCTCAGTGGGGAGGGCTCAGGGGAGGGTGCCGGCCTGCGTCTGCTCAGGCGCAGGGCTGGCCAGGGGGACCCATCGGTTTGCTGGGGTGACCTGGGGATGGTGAGGGGAGGGCGGCCTCCTGGTGCAGAGGCTGTGGGGAGACCACGGACGGGGGAGACTGCTCCACGGCTGTGGGACCCCTGCAGCCAGACTCCATGGCCACTCACTGGCCCTCAGTCCCTTCCCCTCTGGGGGCCGGTGACACATCTCTTGACTTGTATACAAGAAGGACACTGAGTTCCAAAAGCTCCCTGCTGCCCCTGGGCGCCAGGCCCCCTCCAAGCCAGGCCTGGGAACGCGGCTGTCCTTGGGGAGGGCCTATGCTGGGCCAAGGGCAGGTGGTCTTCCCTTCCTTGGGAAAAGGGGAAATGAAAATGCAAGAAGGAAGTGGCTTCCCACGTGGCAGAGTCACAAGTGCCGGGGGCATGGATGGTGGTGGTGGGGGCAGCGGGCGCTGGGCTGCTCCTCCCATGGGCCCCCAGCCCTCTTGCAGCCAAATCCGTGGACACACATGGAGGCTGCTCGCTGGGCTGCTGAGAGAGCCAGCGGGGCGTCTCGGGGCAGCACCCCCTAATCACATCGGCCCTGGGCTTCCAGGCTCCCCTGTGCGGCGGGCTTCCCATGGCGGGGCAGGCGCAAGGGCCTGAGAAGCGGGTGATGCTGCCCGCGGGCAGGCTGGGGCCCCCATGCTGGCCCCACGGAGCCTGCTCATCTGTGGGGCACCTGGGGTGGGACTTGGGGCAGAGGGGACGATGGGCGGAGAGAGGTGATGGGGTGTAGTGAGTGGGGCCCGTCTGCTCCTGGGGGGCGGCCCTGAAAACACATTCATTATTGTCACTCCAAAAGGAAAGCCTTCTTCCCCGACTTCCTTGAGCCCAGGGCAGCTGGAGAGCCCGCCCTCGGGAAGTGGCAGGGGTCAGGACAGCAGGGGACTCCTCGGGAAAGGCCTGGGGAGCTGCGGGGAACCAGAGGCCAGGGGGGAGGAGTGGCTGTGGGGCCACCACCAGCCGGGGGCAGCTAGCCGGGTGCAGGCCCCCCGCGCTCATCTCTGCCCCCAGACGCCCTCTGGCGAGATGCCGGCTGTCACACTCGGTGACTCACCCTCACGCCCACTCGGTGGGGCAGGCTTGGTGTTTCCAGTGCCCGGATGAGGAAGCTGGACCCTGGGCTCAACCTGCAGGAAGCAGAAGAGAGGGCGTTGGTGCTGTGTGTGCAGCCCCGGTCCCTCCATGGGCCCTGGCACCCCGACTCCTCCTGCTTCACCCCAAGCGGGACGTGCGTTCTCGAGCCGGCTTTTATGAGAGGCGGCCGGGGGCAGGAGGCGGTGGCCAGAGGGCTGGACAGAACTCAAGCTGGAGCGGGCTGCTCTGTGATGTATGTTTGCACGCGCGTGCACACACACACGCGCGTGTGCTCGTGCGCTGCGGACCCGGGTGCACACAGGCACAGAGCCCGTCTCCCTACTTGTTCGGACTTGGTCACCACCACAGGCTTAAAAAGCAAATATTTTGTCCCCAAGCTGCAGAGGAGGAAGCTCGAGAGATTTGGTGACTCAGACAAGTCCAGCTCGTCAATTGTGCTGGCCTGTGTGACTCCAGGCCGGGTTCCTGAGAGCCTGGGGACAGCACCTCGGCCAGCAGGGCTAAGTGGGCGAGCTCCTGGCAGGAGAAGGGTCTCTCGTGGGGGTCGGTGTGACCACAGGGAGACCGCAGGGAGGTGACCTCCCCCCTGCAGTGCAGGACGAAGGAGCAGGCCTTCATCAGAGGAGGAGGAGGGCACTTGCCCTGTGCCCTTGTGCAGGGAGGGCCGTGGACAGCAGGCCCCTGTCCCCTCTGGGCCTGCCGGCTGGCCTGGACCAACTGCTACTGTGGCCCACAGTCCCCCGTGCCTGGAGCGCTCTGCCGCGAGGCCGGGCTCTCGCCCCCCAGGGGCGTCTGCCCCCTCACGCCCTGCTTCCGCGTGCTCACGAGGCCCCCGTGTGCCAGGGGTCCTGGAGACTCCTGAGAGCAGCCGCTGTCCAGGCTGGCTGTGCCACGCTGCTCCAGCCCCACCACGAGGGAGAGCGCTGTGTGCGCGCGTGTGTGTGCGTGTGTGCATGTGCGTGTGTACATGTGTGCGCGTGTGCGTGCGTGCACATGTGTGTGCATGTGTGCGTGTATGCACGTGTGTGCGTTGCATGCATCTGTGCGTGTATGCACGTGTGCGTGCGCGTGTGTGCGTGTATGCATGTGTGTGCGCGTGTGCGTGCACATGTATGCGCTGTGTGCATGCACGTGTGTGCGCGTGTATGCACGTGCGTGCATGTATGCACGTGTGTGTGCACGCACGAGCACGCCCACCTGAGTCCGAGACCTCTGCTGTCCAGGGGCCGAGGGTCTGTCCAGTGAGACGGAGGGGGCCAGGGCGAGGTGAAGCCTGAAGTCATCTCTGCTCCAAAACCCAGATCCAGGCCGATCTGCTTTCCAGGCCCGGTGGAATCCTGTGCATCCAGGCAGAAGGAAATGAAAGTTTACTGTAAACAGGGCTCCTGGTAGCCTTCGTTTATTGTCAAATATTATCACAAAGACCTGCTTCCAGGAAGGCCCTGTGGGGAGAGCTGGCCCAGCCTGCAGGTGAGCAGAGCCCAAGGGAGGTGGAGGGGCCGCTCTGCCCCAGCTCAGGCTCCTATAAAGCCCACCCCCAGGCCCTCGGCCACGGGGCTGGGGTCGCAGCTCAATGCGCACGCTCCCGGGCCGCCCAGCCTTCGGCGCCAGCTCTCTGGCCTCAGGGCCCAGTGCTGAGTCACAGGCTGGCTAGGTGTGAGCTCGGCTGATCTCTGCACAGATGTTATTCTAAGTTTTTGTGTAAACACGAGGCCTCCTCAGGTGGCATTTCATCTGTGACTTTGAGCCCTAGGTGACTTTTTCTTTATCTTGCTTATCTTGGGGGACAGACTCGGAGCCAAACGCAGGGAGCCCCGCAGGCTTGCCTCCGAGTTCCTGAGGACCCATCAGGAGCCTTCTGGGCACCGTGGCCCTGGGAGGCTCTGCCTGCCAGGAGGCCCCTCCCCATGAGTTCAGGTGTAGTCTGCCGCGGGTGGGGGCGCCCACCCTTCCCCTGGCCCTGCTCAGCGAAGCACCCCCCCCAACACACACACACACAGGGAGGGCATTTGCAGGAGCCTGCTGTGCTCTTGCCAGATCCGGCTTCTAGGCCCATCCAAGCACAGCTCTGGTGAGACTGGACGCTGGAGTTTAACTCAGGTGATGACTTGGGGACCACTTCCCCAGCCTGACCCAGGTGGGGATGGACTGAGAGTGGGAGGGAGGCCCCTTCACCCTGGGCAGATGCTCTCAGGGTGACTCACCCAGGTGCGGAGCCATGACGAGATTCCCTGCTCACCCTGGCTGCGCTCAGCTTGGGAAGCCTCAGATACCAGCGCCTACTCGTGGCCTGGGCTGCAGGCATCCAGTTAGCTTGCCCACGCAAGGCCCCCGCCGGGCATCGAAGCCACCCTATACGGAGGCCAATGTGGCTGTCAGGAGTCCTGCCCAGGTCCCTGCCCTGCTCTGTACTGCCAGGTGCCCTCTGCGGCCTCGCTGGGGTTTTGGGGCTCTCCCCTGCCCTAGGGTGCAAACAGGCAGGGTCTGGAGTCCCAGGCTGCAGGCTGGGGGTGTTGCCCGAAGAGTTTTGAGGGGCCCCATGAATCAGGCAGAAGGAGGTGAGAGACAGAGAGGTGGAAGGAGAGGGGAAGAGATCTACCTTGTGGCTACATGGGGAGCTGGGGACAGGAAGTCATGGCAGTGTCTTTCTGCTGGGTGGGGTCAGCAAGTGGGTGGGGTGCAGGGACTTTAGGAAGAGATGCTGTGGTCCATGCATCCCATCACGCTGCTGGAAGGAAATGCAAGCCAAGGATGGATTTGCAAGTTATATTTGGTCGCCATGAGCGTGCGTCCATGTGTGTTTAACCCCATGGTGCTCCAGGATGGGAAGAGTCAGCACCGTGCACAGGCACCCACCTTGTGGCTTTGCAGCACCTGGCCTTCACCTCACCACTCCCTGCCCATCCTCCGTCCTTCCTGTGGTGGCCCGCCCCCAGCCTCTCTGACGCTTACGCACTCTCCTGCCTGGACACCCTGAGAACCCTTGCCTGGGTGCCAGCATACATCCTTCAAGACCCAGCCCTGCCCTTCCCCTTGTTTCCGTGGTGTCTCTGCGTCCCCCTACCTGACGCCCCCCTTCCTGATGCCCCCCTACCTGAGCACATAGGTATTAAGCTGGTGTTCCTGCATGAGTATTATCTCTCTATATTAGAACGCTCTTGACTCAGAATTTCCATTCAAATGAACATAAAAAAGGAGTTCATAGGCTTACATTAATACATCTCTCAGGAGCAGCTTCAGGCTTGGCTGGATCCAGGAGCCCAAATCATGGTCTCAAGGCTCTGCCTGTCTCTCCAGGTCTTGGTTCTGCTTGTCTTTTATTGACTTCATTCTGGGTGTCAGCTCTGTCCCCACGGGATGGAGGTGGCCTTTGACAATCCATTTGCCTCCTACCAAGTTAGCAGCCCCGAGTAGGAAGAGGTTGATTTTCTGGTCACTCTGTAAACACGTCCCAGAGGGGGTTCTCACAGTATGGCTTGGGTCAGGTGCACACCCCAGAGCCAACTACTGTGGCTGGCGGATGAGGTACACGTCTGTCCTTATATTGGATAAGGTCAGCCCCGTAGGAAGGAGGGAGGTTTGCTGCCTGGCGGATGGGAGAGGGAGGCTGGGCAGTATCCCCAGCAGGATGGGTGAGTTCCTCCCAGGAGCGTTGTGCATTTTAGGTGTCTCTGTACCCACAGCCCCTTGCACCATGCCTGGCACATAGATGGGTATGATCTTTCTTGACTGGCAACCACCCCTCTCCCCCTTAGGGGCTTCTTGGCCTTCGAGAGTGAAGCACATGTGCTCTGGGGAAGTTATGAAGTGACAAAGGTCATCTTTGGGAAACCTCTCAGCTGTCCGGGTCTGGCTGTCCCTCCTCTGGTGGCCCCAAGAAGAAGGGCTAAACTGCAGCAGACCTGACAGGAGGAAAGGGTGGGCAGGCTTTCCTTGCCCCTGAGGCCCTTCTCACAATGATGCATTGTTCAACTCCAAATCCAAACCAGTGGCTTACAAGGTCGGCAACGGTGGGATGGAAAATGCGAAATGGAGGCTGGACACCGTCTACCACGGTCATCCCGGCAGGACACCCAGTGCGAGCCTTAGCAGAGTCAGAGCCTTGAGGTCATTATTTGGGGTTCTGGATCTAACCATGCCTGAGGCTGCTCTGGGTGATGCAGTATGGAAGCCAACAAACAATCCGTATCCCAAATCACCACGTCCCGGACGCTGGAAGAAGGGGGTTGGATCTTTGTGAGAATGTGCATTAAAATGACTTCCCCTGCCAGCACCATTGTTAACAGGACCATCCTGCTCTCAGGGGTGGGGAAGGAGTTCAAATGGATTTGGTTCTTAATGGGCAATGAGTGCATGTCTCCTGTGCAGCCCCTCCACCCACCCCCCGCCAGTGGGCTGGCTGCTTCCAAGGCCCTCCCTCCTCCTCAAGGGCCAAGGGAGGCCTCCCTGCTCTGCAGATGCACCCAAGCCCACCCCCACGCAGAGGTGCATCTGGCCGGGTGTTCTCTGACCCCAGGGAACAGTGGAGCGGGGCATGCGGTACTCACACAGGCCTCCAGCTCACTCTGCCCCTCAGCGTCTCCCTTTCTAGCTCCCTTCTGTCCTCACCCTCTCCTCTTCACCTAAACCGCAGACAAAGGCACTCCCACCCACTGTCCTGGCTTTGGTGAGGTATGTTTCTGCAGGAAAGCTGCAAGCCCACGACGTCCCCGTTCTCTCTCTGTGTGCATGACGGTTGCAGAGCCTCAGCTCAGCGTGAACACGGAACGGTTTCGTCTGGGCCCGCAGTGCCTTCCAAGCACGCTCTGCCACCTCCACCCCCGTGCGAGCCCCTGTGCAGACCCCACACCACCCGGTCACTTCGGGTTGTCCCAGTGCTGTCCACCGTCCAAAGCAGCTTCTCATCCCACCCAGCGCGCCCTGCCCCCGGAGCTAGGCTGCGTCACGTGGGGCTCGGAGGAGGGGTGCAGACGTGTCTGCCCTCCACCCTCTGGGCTGCCCCCATTCGCGGATGTCAGCCGTTCTGACGCCCCCAGCCTCCCTCCCAGGCTGGGCAGGGGAGTGCCCCGGTGTGTGTCCTGGTGAGTCATCTGCATTAGGCGCTGCAGGGAGCTGTGTGTCCGTGGAGGGCCTCTCGGGACAGGTGTGCAGTGTGTGGGGGGAGTGGGAGGGTCAGAGGTGGCTCAGTGCCACTTCCACGTGCACCCCTGGTCCCCAATTCCAGGGCTCTGGTGAGAACCTCACACAGACTCTCACGTGCACTTCCAGAGCACTCGCTGGGCCATTGCTGGCTCCCGAGGTGGCCCCCGGGGCCCCCACCTCCTGGTGTTGGTGCTCTTGTGGAGTCAGGGCTGCTCTGTGCAAAGGTATGGGACACCTGAGACTAGGTCACAAATGACACAGTGGTCTCCACCTTTTTCCGTCTTGGATCACTGACTCCGGGGGAGGCCGGCTGCCACGTTGTAAGCCGCTCCATGGAGCGGCCACGCGGCAAGGAGCTGCAGCCCCCGCCCGCAGTCGCGGAACCCGCGCTCAGAGAACGGGCCCTCCCGCCCCGGTGACACCGTCCGATGACGCAAGCCTGCCTGACATCTTTGCTGCAAGCTCGGGATCAGCCCTGAGTCAGAATTCCCAAATCCCTGAGCCACAGAATCGGACGGTAATAAACGCTTGATGTTTTCAACTGCAAAGTTCTGCGGTGAAGCGCTGTACAGCCATGGCGGGCTCCTCTCCTGCGTGTGTGTGCACACGTTTGTGTGTGTGCGCGTGTGCGTGTGTGCACGTACACGTATTCTTCTGCAGAGCCCTGACCGACACAGCAGCCGCGCACGCCGCCTTCCCAGGCTCCCAAGGTCACCTCCCCGACCTCCTGGGCCCCTCCAGCCCCCAGGACACCCCGCATCTGTCTACACGCCTGCACATGGCTTCCTTAGGAAACGCTTCTCAAGTGACCCGGGTTTGAACGCATTTCTTGTCGGGCCGGTGCGGGCAAAGCCACCCCCACCCCAAGCCAAGACCCCGCCCACGGCCGTTGGAAGGGACTTTCCAGGCCTTTCCCAGCTGTTGGAATCCGGAGGCAGCTTTCACCTGCTCCTCAGATCTACCCACAACAGCACCAGCGACTGGCAAGGACAATTAACAAAGAAAATGCGATCGACGCACTGAAACTACTTTCTGCTTTCTTATGACTGATCGTCAACCCCCATAAATAATTATTCCAAGGGGCCAACATGTGAGAAGACAGTGCTCAGGTCAAGCATCACCGGCGGGATGTGCGGCCTCCGGGGGCGCCGGGAGCCACATTCCAGCAGGCAGAGAGGGCAGAGGGGGTCGGGCCCTGCCCTGGGGGCCCACGCACCCCTGCACTCCGGGGAAAGCCCCGGGAGGAGGGATTTCCTCACCGCATCCCTGGAATGTTTTCCCTCGGAAGGAAGGGCGTGCAGGGGCATGCTCTCTTCCTGGCAGGGAATCCCAGGGCTCGGGCTGGTGCCTCCCTGGGAAAGCCACAGAGGGGGCCGTTCTCCTGCAGTGAGGGACAGAAGGGGGGGCCTGCCTTTGTTTAAAAGTCTGATATTTTGGGCGCCTGGGTGGCTCAGTTGGTTAAGCAACTGCCTTCAGCTCAGGTCATGATCCTGGAGTCCCGGGATCGAGTCCCGCATCGGGCTCCCTGCTCAGCGGGGGGTCTGCTTCTCCCTCTGACCCTCCCCCTCTCATGCTCTCTCTATCTCATTCTCTCTCTCAAATAAATAAATAAAATCTTAAAAAAAAAAAGTCTGATATTTTGTTCATTATGAATTTTGAATTAATTTTGATTTTTAAGAGTATTGCCCTAAAGTAGGGTTGATCTTGATGAGTGAGGTGTTTAGTGACTCCCACTTAAATTTTGCACCAAGAGGAGTATCTCCCTCGCTGTGCCCTAAGGCTGGTGTCTGGTTTCTGCCCTTGAGTGATGTGACACACAAGGAAAGCCTGGGTGTCCGTGGTCATCTGAGCAGGGCCGTCTCCCGCGGAGCCTGAACCCCATGTGGGGCAGGTGCAGGTGGAACTCGGTGCCCACTAGAGCCCGGTGCCAGCCCCTGGCAGACCCCAGCAGAAGCCCAATAAACAGCAGTACCCATAAGGGGCCTGACCCACCCCGGTCAGGACGCTGCATGGCGGCAGGCCCTGGCGCAGCGGGAAGGCCGTTGGAGGGACACAGAGAAGCCACTGTCCGTCTGCTTGCCTTCCTGAGCCCCCGCTCCATGCAGTGACTGGGTAGTGCTCTGGCCGGCAGGCTGCTTCTGCTGCAGGAAAGGCCTGAGGGTCACTGTGGATCCTCCCAGAAGAGGCTGGGCCAGGTCTTGTCAGCTCAGACCCGGGCCCGTGTTAGTCCATCTGATAAATAGAGGAAGGGGCAGCGAATGCTCCTTGACCTGGTGATGTGCTGGGGGCTTCATCCTGTCGGCCACCCCCACCCTCCTGACCCCTGTCGTGTGGTTGGGGCTCGGTGTGTTCAGTGACCTGTCTGAGGTTGCCCAGCACCTGCCCCTGGGTCACTCCAAAGCGTGGAGCTCCCCAGTCTCCTGGGACCGGGTCCCCTGGAAAGGGAACAAATGGTGGGCTCCAGTTTCTGATGTTCTCCATCGGCCTGGTTGAGGGCCTTGCAACCGAGCTCTGGGACGGCCACGGCGGCCACCAGAAGGGAAGGGCGTGGGGGAGGCAGGCAGCAACACTTGCCCCGGCCGCCCCGCGGGACCTCCAAGCTGCCCACTGTCTGTCATGTAAGTGGCCGACTAGGCTCAGGGCCACCCCGAGGGCACCTGCCCCACCCGACAGCAGGCTGTCCACAGGGACCAGAGCGCGTGTCCCGCGGACAAAGGCTCCTGCCTGCTCGGTTTCTGCAGGGAGCGGGCTGCCCTCTCAGAGAAGGAGATGGAAGCCCACAAAGCCCCTGGCAGGGCTGAGAGAAGGAAGGGCATCGGACAGAGAAGCCTGTGCGCGGCTAGACCCTGCGTGTGTGTGCATCACACACACACGTGTCACACACTCACCATGGACACACACACAGAGCTAGGCTTCCCTCTTATACACGCACTGCCTGACCAGGGCCGTCCTAGGAGGTGTGAGGCCAGGGACTGGACCTGCTTCCTGGATGGGCCATTTGAGGGACACGCTCAGACCTTCCCGGGGGAATCAAAGGCTGTTGGGCAGGTAGTCATGTGGGCACCATTCCGGCCAGGGGAAATACCCCTGTACCCAGATGAGAAAAGCGAAGGCCAGGGAGGCCCGGGCTTGCCCAAGATCACACAGCTCACGTAGGCTCCTTTCTGCACGTGGCCTGGGAGTGGAGGGACTCAGCTTATGAATCAGAATCAGTGTGGGCACTACGTCCAGGTTTTCATCCTGGGTCCCGGGCCCCAGCCCGTGGCTGGACAGGCAGTGGGTACCAATATGTATTTGCAGAGGGCTATTGGATGGAGTTCTGACATCCTCCCTCCTTTTTCCCATTTATGCCCAGCGAGGAAGGACCCCATGGACCATCTACCTCACTCTCCCAGAAAACGACCTTGGCACATACTTTGTAAACGAGACCACAATTATTATTCAAGCCCCCCGCTGACCCACTCTCTGCCTTCGACGTGCTTCCTCACCTGCTAGTCATTCTCTGTGTCTCTTCCTCGTTCCTTTATTGAAGGGAGGTGAGCCTTGTCTCCTTTCCAAGCCTCCCTCTTCCCTGGGATTCTGATCCATACCACTCATTCTTTCTGTCATCTACAAACTGCCTTCAGGCTCTTTGCCTACATCTGCAAACATCCCTGCAAACATCCTGAGCACTTCTTCTTCCTCATCTCCCTGATGAGTCAACACCTTGCTCAGGTAGAAACGTCCCTCTTTAGCTCGGGGGTTGCTCTTATCTTGAAGTGGACTTGCCCAGTATTAACACAGCCATACCTTTGTTATGGTTAGAGTCTGAGGCTGTGTCTTTCCCTATCCTTTACTGTCAGTCTCTCTGTGTTCTGATATTTAACCTGCGTCTCTTGGCAAGAGCCTACAGTTGAGTCTTGATTTTCTTATCTGGTCTGATAAGCTCTGTCTTTCCACTGGAATGTTTAGTCCATTTACATTTAATGTAATTAGTGATATGGTTGGCTTTCAGACCTTCCACCTTGTTATTTGCTTCTTCATTCATTCCACCTTCTCTTTCATCCTTCGTTCCCCCTTTCCACACTTTTCTGGTGCTCTGTCTCTGCCTTTCTACAGATCTATGCTCGCAGCTGGGATCGCTTTCCTTCAGCCTGAAGAGCTTCCTCTGCTGTTGTTTTGTTGCATAGGTCTGTCAACTGGTGATAAATTCCTTCAGCTTTTGTTTGTCTGAAAATACCTTCATTTTCATATTCATTTTGGAAGGATGTTTTCACTGGGTATGGAATTCTAGGTTGAAAGTTCTTTCCGTCAGCACTTTGAAGATGTATTAAATTGTTTCTGGCTTCCGTTATTCTTAACTGGAAGGCACTCATCATTCTTACTGCTCTTCCCCAGGAGGCAATGCGTCGTCTTCTCTGGAAGCTTCTCAGGTCTTGTCTGTATTTTTAGTTTTTAGCAGGTTCACTATAATGTGCCTGGGTGTGGTTTCCTTTGACTTTATCCTCTTCGGAATTTGCAATGTTTCTTAAATCTATGGGGTCTATCTATCCAAATAGATCTATTCCAAATCTATCAGTTTTGGAAAAATCTTCAGCCATCATCTCTTCAAATATTTATTCTGTCCCATTCTCAATCTCTTCTCCTTCTGGGATGCCAGTTACATGGAAGCTTGGATGATAGACTATTTGTGATTATCTCATATGTCCCTAAATTCTGTCCCTTTTGTCCCCATTTCTTCTCTGTCTACGCCTCACTTTGGATAATTTCTGTTGACTTGTGTTTGCCCAAACTGTATTGTTGAACGCACATAAATCTAACGCATAAACAATGTGATGCCCTGCGTTCATAGTTAGTCTCTGTCACTCAAGCGCACGTCCAGAATGCTGTTTTGTTTCTCATTCTTTCTTCTGGCTACACTCTCTCACACCCATACAACAAATCCTTGGGTTTAGACACCGAGCTTTCAGCAGTAGAGTGCCTTTGGTTCTCTTTCAGAGATTCCATTTCTCTGTTGAAATTCTCCATCTTTTAATTCATTTTATATGTTTCTCCAAATTCTTTAACATATTTGTAATAGTTATTCTAAAGTCCTTGTTCAATAACTTTAACACCTGGGTCATATGTGAGTTTGCTTCTCATGCCAAATTTTTCCTCTTGATTAAGGGTCCCATTTTCCTACTTCTTCTCATGTCTCATAATCTGTTATTGTCTTCTGGGCATTATGGTTAAAAAAACTGCAGACAGTGGGGTATTGCTTTCCCCCAGAGGCATGTGCTCTTTCCTCTGTTAGGCAGCTAAACAAGGGGCTGATCACTCTGGTCCATTCAGGAGGTAAAGGCCTTCTTTATCCTAAAACAACAAGACAATTTCGACAACGAAAGAGCAAAACCCCAAATCTCCTCATCTGGCTTCCCTCTTGCTGCTTGGCTCCTACTTTCTCTGAGTCCTCTGCCAACTCAAATCCCTGCCCACTTTTGAACCTGGGGTCTTCAACCGCGGCCTCCGCGGTGGCTATCAGGGTCTGGGGGTTCCCAGCTCTGACCGGCCTTTTGGGGTCAGTCCACTCAGCACCCCTCCCCTGAGTGTCCCAAATGGGCTGGGGTTGTCTCCTTCCACCCCCACCAGCCCCAGGGGCGGCCTGTCCAAACGTTCCACTGTCCATCCAACTTCTGTCATGGCATGCAACTCATCTCGCCAATGGGAGTGAGTGAGCAACACATGACCTCCGGGGGACGACCTGTGGAAGTCGGCACCATTCCCGAGTCTCCCTCAGCCTCCCTGCCATGGCGACCGCGTGTTTTGGGAGGTTCCATGAGTGAGATAAAGATGGGGGCCTTAAGCCTTGGAGGTCTTGGGGCTATTTGTTACCTTAGCATGACTTTACCTGTTGTGACTGATGAGAGCTCCGCCGCCCATTTCCCAGACTGTTGTTCTAGAAGCAGAGGCTTATCCTGGTCCCTTCCTCTTCCTCACCCGCCACCCAAGACACACCAGGTCACACGGGCAGAAGCCTGTGTGCTCTCCTGTTGCACTGCTGACGCCTGGCCAGGCCCTCGCTGTCCCACCCCACACCGTGTATTCTGGGGCTCTCTCAGCCGGGGCACGTAGGATGGAGCTCCCTGACTTCTGAGCACGTCCGCAGAGCAGCTCCGCAGGCATCCGGAAAGGTGGTTCGGAGCCTACCGATGTGACGGCTGCCCACGCCGCTGGTGGTAAAGCCCCTCACGGCCCTACACAATGGGTTCTCTCTGCCCGCAGGCCGCCAGCCTCTCAGCCCCTGACAAGCCCGACCTCC
This sequence comes from Mirounga leonina, assembly GCF_011800145.1. NCBI lineage: Eukaryota > Metazoa > Chordata > Mammalia > Carnivora > Phocidae > Mirounga > Mirounga leonina. The sequence continues at coordinate 2,868,479 of NW_023270699.1, forward strand.
CAACCCCACGGCTTTTGCCGGGGTGGGTTCCCCTTCCTGCATCCTCTGCCCCCACCACGCTTGGTCTCCATCCAACTCACCCCCATCCTGCGACCTCAAGTGTCAGGCACTGGGAAACTGTGACTGATCCCCCCCCAGCACCGGGCCCCGTCTTCCACCCCTGAGCAGAGGCTTCTTACAGCTGGGAATGACGTGTGCGTGTGCGTGCCATCTGGGGGTCAGTGCCTGCTCTGTGATTGGATGGACGCTCCAAAGCAGGGGCCCTGCTCGGCTCACTGCTCTACCACTCGCACCTGCACAGGGAAGTCACACGACGCGTGTTTGTTGATTGAATATGTAAGTGGAGGCTCTGAGAAGAGCACGTGTTCATTGTGCTGAGTGGCTGGGATAACTTTCCCCCAGCTCCCGAAGCTGACGCCCAGGAGTGCACATGACTGAACTGCACGGGGCAGTGGGGACAGAGGGCGGGACCGTCACCTGCTCAGGATCTGCCTTCGCAGCAGGTGGTGTTCAGAGAGCAAGGCCCTGTGGGGTGGACCAGGGAGGGCAGCTGTCGCCGACAAGCCTGGTGCAGGAGGGGAGGAAACCGCCCTTCCTCTCTGGGGCGGGGTGGGTGGGGGGGAAGGCACCATGGCCACCACTTTGATGACCGGCCTCACAGCATCTCAACCAGAGTGCGGGGCCAGGGATCCCTTCCTACATACTGCATGGAGCCCACCTCGGCCCCTCCATTCCCAGCTCAGACGCTGTCCCCGAGCCTGGGGTGACAGGCCCATGAAGGCGCCCCCACCTCTTTCTCAAGTTTTCTCTCTGTTCGGTGCCATCTCACATCATCTTTCCCCATCACCCTAGGGAATTAGTACCATTTTGCTGCTGGGTAGGGCAGAGGACACTGCTCTCGGGGGTAGGGAGCAGCTTCTCACGCTCTGTGTGGGTGACCATCACCCTCGTTCAAGGGATGCCAGGCAGGGGACGAGAGTGGAGCTTCCCGAGAACGTCCTGGACTGACCAGCCTGTCATGACCACTCTCATCCGTCGTCAGCAGACCAGGGCTCCCGACATTCCCACACTGCACCACCCACAGACCCGGGCTGCGGTTTCCTTGAAGAGCCGGGAGCAAAGTCCTCTAGAGCCCCGAGAGGCCCAAGGCTTTGTACTTTGCAGGCAGTTTCCAATCGGCCTGTCTCCACACCCCGGGAACACTCCCTTAGCTGCTTGTTTCTGGGTGATCCTCCTGGTCTGGCATGTGGGCTCAGACCCACCCAGAGGGCAGGGCCTCTAACAGCGGGAGCACGGGCTCTGGCCCCTCCCGAGCCGGCAAAAACTCTGCAAAAATGAGACATTCCAGTCACAACCAGTTACGACCTCGGTCTCTCCACTCTGGACCCCACCCCACCCCAAGCATGACCCCTCTAGGGCATTTGGGGGCATAGAGTTGGGGCCACATCTGGCTTGCGTAGAGTGGATGTCTCTGCTGGTGGTTCACGCTCACCTCTGGGTGGCACACCTAGGTCGTGGCAATCCAGAAACTCCCACCTCTGCTGCCCTGACCTCAGTGGCCAGGCCACATAGACCGCAGGGTGAGAGGCCGAGTCTGGATGTCAGCACGTCCAGTGGGTCCTGGTTCTGGGAGTGTGTGAGCTTGGGGATGCGGCCAGAGCTAGTCCGTGGAACATTCTCCAAACCTGACGGCTCGTATGAAAACAAAGCAGAACACCCCGGCAGAGGGTTCCCTATATTTCATTATCCTGAAAATGTGCTCAGCATCATCAGGAAAGAAGCTTTCCTATAAAAAATTAGAAACAAATTTTGATCAACCATGCAATAGGAATGCCTGAATTATCTTTTTATTCTCTTTGTAGATGTTTTTTTATAGGAAATGCTACAACATTATGACATCATTGCCCATGAAGAGACAACCTCGGTATCCAGCTGAAGGAGAGAAAAAAGGGAATGAACAGGTTTGTCAAGAGATCAATATTTTTTCTTGATTTTGTCATGTATATGGAATTTAAAATATGATCCTTTGCTATGATTTCTTCTCATTCCAAATTGGCACTTTTACACCTACATTTTGTGGTTATAACTTTGTATTCTTTTTCTTGGAATGGTGCCCCAAAGTGTGAAAGCTTCAGGCCCACGAAACCTGGATCAGCCGCTATGCAGGCCCTGAGTGATACAGCAGAGTCAAGGAAATTTCTGGAAGGGTGGAAGGTAGAATGAGACAAGAGGGTGTCAGGGAGTCTGCAGGAAGCCGAGCCAGTGGCCCCTGACTTGGCTGTCCCCAAGGACGTGAGGAACCATGTCGGTGTTCCTTGGGCTTATTTCTCTGCTCAAACAGAACGAGAACAAATCTTGCAGTCCCAGAGGCATGTTGCAAAGATTTAAACATTAAAATAAATATATGGTATTTTAATAATGAAATGCATTTGAATTTTTAGGGGAAGATGCATTTCGAAGGATGGCAGGCATATGCTTTAAAGAAAAAAAAGAAAGACTTGATTCTTTAGAGCAGTTTTAGGTCCCCAGCAGAACTGAGCACAGTGCAGTGCCCCCCGCCCGCAGCCTCTCCCGCCCCCAGCGCACACTTGCCACTTGGAGATCTTGGAGACGGATGGGCCCACTGACGTCATCGGCACGCAGGGGCTTACGTCAGGATCGCTCCTGGAGGTGTGAGTTCTGTGGGTTTGGGCGAAAGTCTGCTGACCTGTGTCCACCATCGCAGTGCCATGAAGAGCAGCCTCCCTGCCCTCCAAATCCTCTGCCCTCCGCCTGCTCGCCCGCCCCCACCCGCCAGCCGCTGACCTCTTTGCTCCCCGCGGAGTTCAGAGTGTCCTTTTAAATGAAGCTTTTGATTGGAAAGTAATGAAAGAAGAAGAGAACAGGAAAAACAAAACCCAGCAGTCTCTGGAATGCACCCTGGGGTGGTGGGTGGGGTCTCTCTGCGGTGCTGTGTAGCCCTGGGCCACCCCTGCCTGACCCGGAGACCCCGAGACAGGGATCTGGCACCTGTCACAGCCCCCACAGCCCCCAGGGCAGCCTTTACTCCCAGGAAGCGTAACCAGACTTCCCTAAACAGGGACAGCATCAATTCCGGAGTCACTGAGCTGGATCCGGGCCGGCCCCAGCCAGGCACAAGCAAAGGGCTCTCCTCCCCCAGGGTCCAGAACGGCCTTGGCGTCCCCCACGCTGCATCAGTTACGTCTTGGCCCATGGCCATGTCATCCACGGGGGGCGCAGCAGCCCCCTGGACCGGTCAGACTGGGGCCACCCTGACCCTCATTGTCCTGCTCTAGACCAGCTCCACCCTGCCCCCCCTTCTCCCTGCCTCCTCCTCTCCACCCACCTTGGCTGTTACTTGGCCTTCAGTTGGCGGCTAGGCTGGCGGAGGACCTGGCACCCGGCCTGGGAAGTCCTCCATCCTCATGAATTATTCACGGCAGAGAGGACTCTGCCAGTTTCCGCGCAGCCCCCAGGTGATTTTTCAGGGGGTTGGCGAGGCCGGCCTGGCTCGGCGCCCGCTGCCCTTGAGCTGCTCTCTGCTTGTGCCCAGAAGGGGGCGGGGAGCCTTCCGGACCAGGACATATGCCTCTCTCGGCTGGTTCTTGCAGCCAGCCGCTGGGGCAGAGGCTCGGCCGCTTGCGGGGCCTCGGGGAGGCAGGGCCGATCACAGCTCAGGGCCCCGAGCTGTGTCCAGCTGTCGGGAGGGCCGTCCGCACACTGCCCTCGTGTGTCGCTGACGGAGGGCCTTCCCGGCTCACGGAGGCAGGGGTCCATGTCTGAGAACAGCCCTGGGCTGTGGTGTTTGCACAGTTCCCAAAGGCTGTAAAAATGCACAAAGAAAGACGAATCTATGATCGCGACTACACGGGGCCCTCCAATCCTCAGGGAAGTATTTCCACTGATGGAGAGAAGACCCAGGAGGCAGCAGCCGCAGCCGCATGCCGGCTCTTTCCTCTGAGGACCTTCATCCTCCAAGGCCGACAGAAGGGCAGACGGTGCTCCTTTCTCCCGGGGTGGCTGGCCTGGGGCCAGCAGGGCACCTAGCCCAGAGCCCAGCAGCAGGACGGGCACCACCCGGGCCCCACTGACGGGGAGATGGGGGGCTCCCAAGGGGAAACCGGGTGCCTCACCAGCTGGAGGGCTGCACTCGGCCTGCTCTGGACCGCCCTTGTCCCGCCTGGGGTGAGCGGCTTGAGCCCACGGCCACGCTTGCCGTGCCTCTCCGCCACGGCTACTGGACAGCAAGTGCCGGCGTGCCCCTGAGCCTCCTCTTCCATGAGGCCCTCACTCAGTCAGCCTTACAGGCTGCGCTGTAGGAGCAGAGACTCACAGGGCTCTTCGACAGGAGGTCCCCTTCCTGCCCACGTGCCTGCCCCGGGGGTTGGCTTCCAGACCCTGGAGAAAGGCACAGCCCCTGCGGGGGGCCGCCTCCTCACGGTCATGGCGAAGGGAGCAGAGCCCCAGAGCTGCCAACAGCCCTCGAGGCGTCCGCTCGTGCTGGGGGCTCTCTCACCATATCCACTCCACCAGCCAAGCCGCCCACAGCCCGGAAGCCCAGTCGTCCCCCAGGCTAAGAGCAGGAGGCCCGTCCCACCCGCCCACCTGCCTTGTGGGCTCCTCTCCCCGGACAACCAGCCCTGCTGAGAACTGAGGCGAGGGGAGGCAAAGAGCACTGGGGAAGACAGCATCGCTGCCCACCCCACCACCAAGGGGCGCATTCTCAGTGGGGCTGTCATCTCTCAGTGTGGGACTCCCTGCTGAACACGTGTGCTGGGCCCTCTGACCGTCCCCGGGACCAGCAGTCGAGCTGGGGACGAAGCCCAGTGATCTCGCAGCCATGCCCCCGGGAGTGTCCACAACCCTCGGGATGCTGGTGGGCTCATCCCTGATACAAACAGATCAAGTGTTTTGAGCATGCTGAGTGTCTCCGTCCACCAGCAACATGCCCCTGGGGCGGGCTGCTTGCCCTCCAGGTTCCTCTTTCCAGCAGGTCACAGGGAAGCGGCCCATCAGGCTGCGGGAAGCTGACCTGGCCTGAGTCAACCATTTGCCTCTCTCATCCAGACATGGGAGCAGAGGGAGGTTGCCTGAATGCCATGCCTTTGCGGACTCCTTTGTAACTAGCCCCCCACCCCCAGTCCTGCCGTGGAGGGGACCTAGGACAGGCCAGCAGCCTTGGGGGGCTCTCTCGGGTGCAGCCACTGGAAGAGCCCAGATCCCTCTGTGGCCCCTGCCCTGATGTAGCACGGGAAGTCCCCCAAGGACACCCCGCCACTGGCCAGCCCCGCTGCTGGGGACACCCATTTTGCTAGGTTGCTATCCGACAGAAAATGTTCAACCAGAGCAGGATGAGGGTGGGAGGGGGTGGGGAAGTGGGCTTGGATCAGTCATTATAAGGCCGTGTTCATTCCTGATCCTGCAGGTCCTGCCGACAGAGGCACGGCAGGGAGACCCCTGTGCCCCACCTTTGCTGAGCTGGTAGATTCCTAAATTAGAAATGAGGTCCTGGCAGATCCTACACCGTAGCCTGAGAATAGGACTGAGGGCCCAGAGGCCTGTGACCCAGGAAGTGATTCTAGAAGACAGCGGCAAGGACGGGCCCCCAGGCAGGTCAGCACCACGTCTTTGTGCTCGGGGCGACCACAGAGGTCGGGAGCCACTGCCCCCTGCTGCCCGGTGTACCTGTGTCCGAGGTCCTCCGTTGTCCTCAAGGGGCCTGGCTTGGATGAGAAATTGCAGGCCCGTCCTGGTCCTGCTCTGTTGTAAGCATAGCCCCAAGGCGGTGGCTTCCCTGCAAGAAGCCCAACATGCAAAATCAAGGAAATTAGGAAGAAATTATTCACTCTCTAAAGGACCTTTTTTCCTTCTTCTTTCCAGAAAAGAACACCCTTAATTTGCCAGAGGCACGAATAACCACTTCCCCAAGTGCATTTACTGTGTGATTCATTTTTTTCAAACAGAGACCGCATTTTAGGAGCGTGTCCAGTGCATCGAATGAAGGATGCTTTCGAGCTCCAGCAGCCCCGAGAGGCAGGGTGAGGGCCGGCTGGCAGCGAGGCGCTGAGGTGGCCGCCCGGGGTTCAGTGGCTCCCTGGGGTCAGTAGCACGGCGATCACGAGGATGCGGCAGATGGGAGGGAAGGGGTGTGTGCAGCTGACGGTGACGGGGGAGGGGGGTGACGCCACATGGGCGGCAGACGGGACGCGTCGTGAAACGGGACACGGAGGGAAGGAGAGGGGTGGTGAGAAAACACGCACGGAGAGAAATCCCTGGGGACATGTTTCGCCTGAAAAACAAGCTGACCTCTCTGAGCTGGGTCTGAGTGGTGGTTCAGAATTCCACACTGAGCCTAAATGAAGCGGTGCGCGGATCCCCGGGGCGGGTGACATCTGCTCGCTGCCGCCGCGAGTCCTGTGTGTCCCTCGGCCACCGGGTCTCAAGTGGCAGGGCTGGTCTCCCCCAGGGAAGACAGAGAACGGTTTGGGACAGACCCCGGAGCTCGATGCCCAGGGGCGGGAATCAGGGACTCCTCTGCTCTCCGAGCTCAGTCCAGCTGTCTAGAACGTTCTCTCAGCGCAGGGGGAGAGGTCTGGCGGGCGGGGTTGGAAACCTTTCACGCAATGCCAAACAAATCAACGCTGCTTCCTGGCATGGAAATCTCTTTTGACCTTCCCCATCCTCACCCTACTCTTGCTAAAACTTACTTATATGTGTATTGTCACCAGAACACACATGGGACCGCTCCCCGGCCGTCACGAACATGGGCTGCCATGAACCGACCATCTGGCCGGGCCTGGCCTCACAGTGTCCGTTCTGGAACCTCACCCAGCCAGGGCCAGACCTGCCACTGTCCCGTCCCGCCAGGCAGGGCCACCGCCCAAACCGCTGTGACCGAAAGCACCCGACCCAGTTAGGGGACTCGCTAAACACGGAGAGCGAGCTGGGCAGCCAGGCTGGCGCGGTGTCTGCCTACGTGCATGAGGTCTTTCCCAAGAGGCCACTCCCGAAGACAAGCCGCCCCTTCACATCTGCGAGGGACGTCAGAGCATCGCGGGCAGCCCACGCACCATCTCCAGCGAGGTGGCGGTCCCACTGCTCCCGCATTTACCCTGACTTAGAGGGACACGAACGCTCTCTGTCTCCCTGCCCTGTGCGCTGCACGCCGCTGGGAACCGTGCAGGCCGCTGGGAACTGCGCGCGTGTTATTACAGCTCAGGTTCTGCTGTGTTCTAAGCCCCTCTCCGGGGGGTGAGGCATGCAGGGAGACGTGTGTGAGGCCCGTGACAACCATCCATGGGGAGCAGGACACAGAGGGGTGCAACAGGGGAAAGGGATTCCCGGCCACCCCAGGCGAGTCCTTGACTCATCTTGGGTCCTGTCCCCGGCTCCGCCAGACGGGGAAGGTGGGGATGCCCGCCTGCGCCTGCCGCAGGAGTGTAGGGTTGCCCTAGGGCCCTCTGCACACACGGCCTGTCCCTAGGGCCTGTTTTGCCATCATGGGAGAGGCAGGACAGTCAACAGAAGTGCAGGGACTTCCCTTGCTGGTCGTGACCCGACCAGGGGCCCCGTCAGCCTGGGTGCAAAGCACAGCGAGTTAGAGACCACTGCGGTGTCCGGTGCTCAGTGACTCGGAGCCCTGGCGAGTGGCAGGTCTGGGGAGCCCGGGAAGGAGTGGGAATGCCACGGAGTGCAGGGGCTCCTGCCAGGGAAGGACGTGGACCGAGGACAGTCCACCAGGGCCTGGTGGAGATCCGATGTCATTGTCACGGCAACTGGGGGGGTAGGCTACATGTGCCCCCATTTTATAGATGAGCACATGGTGCTAGAAAGCACTAAATAAACCTGCATGACATCGGGTGGACTCAGAGGGGGACCCGAGCAGGGGACTCCACCCCCGCACTGGCCGCGCTGTCTGCAGGCGTCCCGGTGGCCTGCACCGATTGCTCCTGGGGTCGGGTCTGCTGTGTTCCAAGCCCCCCTCCGGGGAGGTGAGACACGCAGGGAGACGTGTGTGAGGCCTGTGACAGCCGTCCATGGGAAGCAGGACACAGAGAGGTCCGCGGGTGTGCATCTCACTTTGGGGCACCGGAAAGTCGGGGTGTGCAGGCAGCTCTCAGCTAGGGCAGCGGAACCTGTGCTCCATGCCCAGGACCGGCTTCCCCGGATCTCTGCCCAGAGGCCGTGGTTCTAGATCCCCTGGGGCTGCCCTCTGCCCCCACTTCCAGTTCCTGCTCTCAGTCCCCCATGAGGGGAGCCTCTCCAGCCCCAGGAAGCTTTTCCAAATGCCAGTCTCCCCAAATGACACAATGCTGAAGGAGAAACAGAATGAGCCCAGAGCCATGTGCAGATGCTCTCAGGGACAACGGGGCGTGAGAGAGCCCCGCCAGGAGCTGGGGTGCCGCCTCAGCTTCCCACAAGGTCTGGATGTGCCTGGGCACGTGGCTTCCCCTCACCGGTGTGTTGGGCCCTCCTAATGTTTCCATGTTACTGTAGTCACTTCTTTAAAGACCTTGTCTCCAAATACGGTGGCATCCTGAGGTCCTGGGACTTGGGACTTGGGCACATGAATTTGGAGGCTCTAATTCACCTTCTAACGCTCTGTGCTCAGCCTCGTCCCTCCCTGCGCTGATGTCCCAGTGGTAATACCATCCTGCTCGGGGAAGGGGGTGGGATCCGTTAGTTCCCAAGGCAGCCGGGATTGATCACGCCAGCTGGAGCCTCCCCGTGTGAGGCTGTGGGTGCTGTGGGTGCCCCATGCAACCCCCTTCTCCAGGCCTGGGCACCCACCCCAGCGGTGAGCTGCTAGGACTCAGGACTGCTGCAGCCCTGCAAAGGGGTCCTCCCCAAGGGACAGCTCACACCCGGAGCCCCCGTGGGACAGGGCTCTCCAGCCAACATCCTAGCCGTCTCCCCGTCCTGTCTCCCTCTCTCCCTTCCCCATGTGTATCAGTCATTGAGGTTGCCATAACAAAACCCAGACTGGGGGCTTAAACAACAGAGTCTGTTTTTCTCACAATCTGGAGGCTGAAGTCCAAGGTCAAGGTGCTGCCGGTGTTGGTTTCTGAGAAGGCCTCTGTCCTGGGCTTGCAGATCCTTTCTTGCTGTGTCCTCACACAGCCATTTCTCTGTGCCTCATCAGCCCAGGACACTCCTCTGGGTGTCCTGATCATCTCTTCCTATAAGGACACTGGTCAGATTGGAGCTGGGCCCTCCTAATGTTTCCATGTTACTGTAGTCACCTCTTTAAAGACCTTGTCTCCAAATATGGTGGCATCCTGAGGTCCTGGGACTTGGGACTTCGGCACATGAATTTGGAGGCTCTAATTCACCTTACAACGCTCTGTGCTCAGCCTCGCCATAAATCACCATCACCAACCTCTGTCTCAGGCTTTGCTTCTGGGACAGCCAGCCTGAGACAGGCCCCACCGAGCATCCTGCTCCTCAAAGACAGGAGGCAGAACAGTGCGCTGCCTGCTCACGGCGGCCTCAGGCAGAACGGACCGTAAGCCGTGGGCGCTCCTGGGGGACAGGGCAAGCTGGAAGCAGGCGTGTGAGCCTGGGACGGGCTTCACTCATTCTTCTGAGCATTTTTAAATGATCTTTGTTCACAGCATGCCCCATGTGTCCTTGTGTAAGATTTTCTCCAATAACTGGGGCCCTCTAACAAGATATGTAATCTACACTTAAATTTGGTTGATAGGCACGATTTCTTATTCCTGGGAACTCAGAGGAACACGGTGATCCTAAACTGAAAGAAGGGAAACACTCTGATGTGCAGCTTTGACCCCGGCCTCTTCCTGGGGCTGGCTGGGAGGCCGCGCCGCGGGCTGTGGGTCTCGGGCTGTTTGCGGCTCAGCCAAGGTCGACAGGAGCTGGTCTCCGGGTGGCTCCCAGCCCAAAGTTGACAGCACGTGGAGCAACAAATGGTTTAATTAACCTCACCACTTTCCCATCTGTGAAGCCGAGCTCAGAACGCCTGCCACCGGAGGCCATGAAGACAGGCGCATCTGTTTTTGACAAATCTCCGAGCCTGGGAAATACCTGTGCTCAGTTGTTCTGAGCAAAAAAGGAGTCAACTCAGACTTCCGGGTGCTGTCAGTGCGTCTCCCCTGATACCATGGGCCCTGGTTCCAGCGGAAGGATGCCCTGGATGGAGAAAACGTGCCCAGGTGTGAGAGAGCCCCACGCCTCTGCTCTCCCACGCGTGGCACCGACTCTGGGCGCGCCCCGCCACCCCACCCCCAAGTGAAGGTGTCGACTCATGTCCTCACGTGTTTTGACGTTCTGCTTCTTTAGGGGTGTCTTCTCGAAGACAGCAGGGGCTCAAGGGGGATCCAGCTTTGCATGTAAGACCAAGCCCTTGCTAATTTTTCAAATTCAGGAATATTTGACAAATAAAAATGATATATAGTTAAGGCATACGATTTGATTGGGTAGTCCTGTGAAATAAGGAACCACAGTCCAGCTAAGGAACATATCTGTCTGTTCAAGTAGGTTCTCTCTCTCTTTCTTTCGTCCCTTCTGTGAAAACACTTAAAATTGACCTTCTTCGCAGATTTCAAGGTTACGGTATTGTTGACTACGCTCAGGTTGCTGTGCATTAAGTCTCCAGAACTCACTCACCCCGCATGACTGAAACTCTGTTCTCCTGACCACCATCTGCCCGTTTCCCTCCCCGTGGCCCCTGGTAACCAGCATCGTACTCGCTGCTTCTGTGCGTTCCCATGTTCTAGATCCCACATGTACGAAGCTCATGCCGCATTGGCCGTCCTGCATCTGGCTTATCTCTGTGAGTGTCATGCCCTCGAGGTTCCTCCACGCCATCTCAAATGGCAGGATTTGTGAGGGTGGGTGATTCTCCAGCGTATGCATCAACCCAGTCTTCTTTATCCATTCCTCCCTCGGTGAGCGTTTAGGTTTTGTGTCTTGGCTGTTGTGAATAAAGCTGCAATCAACGTGGATTTCAGCTTTGAAATCCTGATTTCCTTTCCTTTGGATCCATACCCAGCAGCGGGAGGGCTGGGTCATAAGGCTGTTCTATTTTTCACTCCTCGAGGAACCCCCCCATGCTGTTTTCCAGAACTTGCCTTCCTGCCCATAGCACGGGGCTCTCTTTGCTCCACGTCCTCACCAACACTCGCTGTCCTTGGCCTGCCGGGAGTGGCCGTTCTAACGGTCGGAGCGTAGGTACCCGCAGGGGAGCGGGCGGGCACGGCCGAGGGAGGCGTGGAGGACGCAGCTGCGGCGGGTGGCGGACGCCGGGCACCGTCTCTGTGGGGCTGTGTCGGCTGAGCTGGCTGTCCGCTAAGGCGGCGGGCGCCCATGGTGGCGGCAGGGGCTGTCGAGGTGGTCAACGGCGAAGGCTGCTGGGGTCCCTGTGCTCCTTTTCCCCGCGGAGGGGAGTGGCGGCCAAGGGGGCCCCTCCATGTGCCGGGTCCCTCAGGCTGCACACGGTGGTGGCAGTGCCTGGAACGTGCAGGGCTGTGGGGTGTGGGTGGGGACTCCAGCCCCGGGGTGGCAGGGGCGGCTGCAGGGGTTTGCCGGCCTGCCTCTGTCCCACGGGGGAGGTCGTGCCAAGGGGGGGTGCCAGGCTGGGGCTGGGGACAAATGCTGGCTGTGCTCGGCTACACAGCTGTCCCCAGGGTGTCGGCAGCTTCTTCGTTGTACTGTGGGCCTCCCAGAGCTGGTTCTGGCCCGCCACGGTTTTGTGGGGCACAAGCCTGCACCTGCCGGTCTGCCGTCCCGCCGCCACCACCTCACTCATTTCTGTGCAGGTAGGTTCTTTCTTCTTTCCTCTTTTTTAAGAGAGAGAGAGAGCGAGCAGGCGTGAGCAAATAGGGGAGGGGCAGAGGGAGGGAGAGAGAATCCTCAGCAGGCTCCATGTCTGGCGCGGAGCCCGATGTGGGGCTGGATTCCAGGACCCTGAGATCATGACCTGAGCCGAAATCAAGCGTCGGACGCTTCACTGATGGAGCCCCCCAGGCGCCCCAGGTGAGTTATTTCTTAAATGAATAACTTGTCTGTGTGCTTAGTAGTGACTAGCTGGTGTTGCAACTCACTTATTTGGGGATAGACTCCAGTTTGTGCGAGGCGCCCTGCACCTGCCACTTTATGATCTGGGCTGGGAAAGACACATGCCGCTGAAGAAACTTCCGGAGGATGAATCTCAGTATTCGAGAGGCACTGTCTGTTTGCTGCGTCTACAGGGCAGAGTCCACAAGTTCGCTCCCAGAGTCAAACACGTCCGAGCTGTGGCCAGAAGCACACTCTGGGCTTGAAGGCTATCGGTTAATTCCTAGAAGTGGCATCCCCCCACCCCAGCTGGCCCTCTGAAGTGTGTGCCCAGGGGCTGGGGGGTCAGGCAGGAGACCGGGCCACGGGCCCCCAGAGGCAGCTGTAGTAGGGTCTGTCTGTGCAGAGGAGGCCACCGAGCTGGTGTCACAGTGGGCCTGGGAAGAAGGGTCCCCTGCCCTGTCGTGCTGGCCGTAAGGTGCAGGGGGGCATGGACGGGGCTCTGAGCTGGGAACAGCAGGCCAGAACCGACAGGGAGAGGTCTCTGGAGCAGCTTTCATGCCAGCCCATCAACAAGGCTTCAACCAAAGGTTTCAGCCAAGAAACGCGGAAACAAGCGTCCAACAGATAATCCAGGCAAGATGCACATAGTTTCGAAATGAAAAATCTACAGTCCCATTTCTCTAAGGCATGGTGGTCAGTCCATGATCTGAACCTCTCTCGGGAGCCCGGGGCAGGCACGGGAGCCAGCCCACCCTTCAGCTTGGGCACCGACGTCTGCTCGGGGCCCGGCGGTGCCCCCTCCCCCACAGCCATCTCCCGATGGTGACCGATGGGTGTGGGCACATCTGCTCTGGGCGACCCTGCGGCCTGTCCTCGTGGGGGCATCTTCACGTGGCTCAGATGGGCTCCCACCAGACTCCTCAGCGGACTGGGGGGCGGGGTGGCCTAAACACGCTGGGGAAGAGCAGTGCAGATGGATGGCCCTGATCGCCAGGGTCCCTCGCGGCCGGCGTGTGGCTTTGAAGTGGGCCCCTGCCGGCCTGTCATTAGGTTCACCCACTCCCGGCAGCAACTGCTCATTACAGCAAATAAGCAGGTGCACTTGCCAGCCCCCGGCTGACCTTCCTGGGGCCTCCGGGGTGGCGAGAGCCTCCCTCGCCAGCGCCCCTAAAAGCAGCAAGGCCGTGGGCCCTGGGGTCCGGGGGACTTGGGACCCAGCTCCCTGGGTTTACAGGGGCCTGCCGTGGGCTGGGACTTGCCCTGACACGCCCCGGGCACCGCCTACCCACCTCCACCCACCTCAGGTGCCAGGATCTTACTCCAATTTAATTCCTCAAACAAACAGCACCTTTTTATGCATACTTCGTGCAGTGCTTTAAAATTCTAAAAGCAAGGGGCACCTGGGTGGCTCAGTCTGTTAAGCGTCCAACTCTTCATCTCAGCTCAGCTCTTGATCTCGGGGCCGTGAGTTCAAGCCCCATGTTGGGCTCCATGCTGGGCATGGAACTTAACTTCAAAAAAAATTAAAAATTACCCTTCTAAAGTCAAAACGGGGTACCTACTTAGTGAAGTCTTCCCCTCACCCCTCTACCCTGCAGAGCCAGAAGCATGGCCGTTGTGCGTGCATATCCCATGCGATAATGAGCAAACGGGGGAAAATCGGCACATGTATCGTCTCACCCCTTTTCTTCAGAGACGGTGGCATCACTTCTGTTTTTCTAGGCAATACTCCCTCCCTCTCCGTTGCAAAGTGATTCATAACAAGCGTGGATATTTGGGTCGAGCCCATGAGCTGGCCATTAAGAACAATGCCGCTTGCACGTGGGCATGTGGGTCTGTCTGCAGGGCGAGGCCTGGGAGGGGCGCTGCAGGTGCACGCTCTTACATCAGCTTTTGCAAGCAGATGCGGTGGCCACGCTCGGGTGGGGCCGGGTGGCCCAGGCTCTGGCTCTGCTTGCCCCGTGGATCGGGGCCATGCTAAGAGTCCTGTAGGAAAACCAGCCAGCCCAGCTGTTCCAACAGAGGGACATCAGTACCAGGAATTGGCCACCAGGGTGCTGGAGCAGCAGGGAGGAGCAGGTGGGCTTGGCGGAGGGAAGGCAGGCAAGGCGCTCCCAGCGGCAGACCCTACTCTCCGCCACAGAGCCCGGGCCCCTGCTGGGCTATTAGAGCTGAGATGCCATTGGTTCTGGAAGGTTCTGGAAGTGCTGACGGCAGGGGGGGGGTGCACCCCGAACAGGGCAGAGACACCCTTCTAGCGGCCACAGACACCAACTCAAGCAGGAAGAGTTGATGCTCACTCCCCTCTCCCAGCCTTGCAGACTCTCCCACGGCAGAGCCCACAGCAGCTGGTAGGGAGGGAAGGGAGTTGGTGGCCACTGGCCCCTAGGAAACATGGCGTGGGTGGGCACCAACGGGGAGGGAGGCGGAGAGGGCGATGATGTGCAGGGGATGGAAACCACATCCTTCTTGCTACACTGTTGACCTTGGCCTGAGTGTGGACGGTCCTGTTGGCCCTGATCCTGCACGTTCCAGTTTCCGGAGGCTGCCTGGGCCTGTGCTGGTCTGAACACGCTGTGTCCGTGCCCTGCCGTTCCCTGCCCCCACCCCTCACCAGGCTCCTCCAGCATCATCTGCGCTGAGCCAGCCACTCCTTGTTCTGAGGTCCTTGTTCACTATCCAGGGAATTGGCCCAGACTGGTGGGCAAAAGCAGTTCCATCTTTGACTCTTCGCTAGAACCGGGCATATGCAGCCCTTTACCCAAGATTCGTTTCCAGAAAAAACAGGAATCAGTGCCGGAGCTGGAAGTCCCCTTGGGCTGTTCTCCCTGAGGTCAGCAGGGCGGCAGCTACAGTGGGGGCCAGGGGAGAAAGGATCGGGACTGAGGGCCAGTGGCGTCATGTCATCTTGGGCTCCTCTCCAGGAGGAAAGCGGATGGGGCAGCTCGGCCCCTCCATGACGTGAGACATGCAGGGCCAGCCCCGGAGACATGCAGGCCCCTGGGGAGACATGACTAGAGATGCCTTTCTTCCTCCACATGGGAAAATCAGAGAGCGTGTGGGCAGGCGGTGCAGATGTGGGTTTCCTCCCTGGATGACTTTGCCGGGGCTGCTGGAATGAAGGACACAGAGCTCTACAAATAGCAGACGCCTATCATTTAGTTCTGGAAGCCAGAGGTCCAAAATCAAGCTGTGGCAGGGTCGGTTCTTTCTGAGGTGGGGAGGGAGAATCTGTCCCAGGCTCTCCCCCAGCCTCTTTCTGGGCGTTGGCTGGCATCTTTCACACTCCTTGGCTGGTAGATGCCTCACCCCAGTCTCTGCCTGCATCTTCACATGACGTGCTCGTTGGATGCGTGTCTGTGTCCAAATGTCCCCCTTTTAGTAAGGACACCAGTCATATTGGATTAGAGACCCATGCTCCAACATGACCTCATGGTGACTAATGACATCTGTGATGACCCTATTTCTGAGACAGTGGGCTAAGTGTTCAACAGAGGAAGGCTTTAAGGGGGAGGCAATTCAAGTTGTAACAATCCCCTTCATATGCAAAGAGCATCTCTGAGTAAAAACAAAAAAGTCTCAGTGACCATGATGTGCAAGACAGGCCACGAACAGGAAGAGGAACTTCCCAAGAAAGCAAATATCCGTGACCCCAAAACACAAGGAGGACCGTTCTCCCTTACCAGGAGCTAAATGCAAATCACAACAGCTCCACACCACATTGTCCCTGTGGGGCCAGTGAACTCGCATATAACCCATAATCCTCTGGGCGGCCACGTTTGAGCAAACAAGCTGGCAACTTTGGCAGACATTGTCAACATGAATGCCTCACCTGCAAATGTCCCTTTGATCCAGCGCTCCTATCTCTGATCATCTGACCCTAAGGAAAGATCCCAAAACTTGGGGAAATACTGATGCACAAAAATGTTCATCTCAGGGTAATTAAAAATAAATAGGAGCAAACCAAATACAGCAAAAGAGGGAGAGATTTTGGTATAGCCATAGAAGAGGATATTATGCGCTCATCACAAAGTACACCGAAGAGGAAAAGTAATGGCCTCGGAAAATACCCGTGTTACGTTGTTAAGTGGCAGAGATGTGCACACACACACACATACACACACTGTATTAAAACTGTACCTGGGATGTAATTTATGGAGGTATGACTGACAAGGAGAGGCCAGCGCTGTTGGGAGCAGGTGCATTATTACTTACGTTTGCCCAAGAGAAGGGGGCACACTGTGCCACCCAGGGCCCCACTGGGAGGCACCAGGTTTGGGTCAGGAGGCAGAAGTAGGAGCAAGGGGACGGTCTGGGCTACCATTTTTATTGGGTTTTCTGCAGGAAGGGCAAGGCAGGGCAGGTGAACCAGCTTAGGACTGGCCAGTTTGAATCATTCTGGCAGCCTCTGGGCTGTAGAGGTGGTCTCTAGGGGCCCGGTCTCCGCCCTGGGTTGATTTCGGAGGGGGCAACACTGGCTTGGTGTGCGGGAATTAGATAAGGAGGGGTTTGGGGCAGTGGACTTGGGGTTGCTTAGTTTGGGTGTGAGGGATGGGCTCCAGTGAGCCCCGGCTGTCTCTAGGAGTTGTCTAGCCCTGGGAGTGCCGTCCATCCCCAGCCCGGGGAGGGGCACAGAAACCAGGGCGTCAAGGATACAGAAAACAGGGGATGGAGGTAAGGGTGTCGACCCTGGGACGAAAGGATGCTGAACAGAAGAATCTAAATGGCAAGAAAACACAAATCCAAATCCAAAGAAACTCAGACACCCTCTCACACTGTCTCTCACACACTCACACATTTAATTCTGTTTTTAAAATGCATAGAAACAGGTAGGGCTGGAAAGAAACATTCCAAAAATGTTGCTAGTGTTCTCCGTGTGGTGGGTCGAAGGGTATTTTCTTCCTTCATGTTCTTATAATTGTCTTAATTTTCAAATCCCGTGTGGATAACTCAGTATCTTTTTTTAAAGTCGGGATAAAGGGTTTAGACCACGCATGCAGCTGCCCCTGCGCTGGGCCTCGGTGGGCCTCTGAGCCCTGGCCCTGAGCCTCCCCTCCACGCCCCAGGCCCCGCGGCCCCACAAGTCCTGCGGTCGTTCAAGCAGCTGTGATTCACGGTGCTGGCATCTCAGCCCCAGGAGGGAAGGAAGTATAAGAAGTGTGGGGCGAGATGCTAGCCATAAAATGGAGAACCACGCCTGGATCATGCTGGTGACTAATTATCAGCTCTTCTGTACATGATGTGGGGGGCCCCGCAGACCCAGCCCCGAGGACAGCAGGCTCCACGCTCACAGGGGGCCAGGTGCCCCCAGAGTCCTTCTGCTCCTCGGGCAGGAGGATGCGGCCAGGGCTTGGCCCGCCAGCCTCGGCGGGGGAGGGGGGCCAGGGTATAGGGCACGTTCAGGGAAGCCAGGACCTCAGCGTCCAAGCCCCTTTATCAGGATCCCAACCAGAGCGGCCATGTCCTGTGACTGTCCCAGGGTGTGACTTTCCCCCGGCTTGGTGACCAACAGTCCTGGTTTCAGCATTAAAGTCCTGCATCCCCTCCGTCCCCTCCATCCCCACCACACAGAGAACACTAGCAACATTTTTGGAATGTTTCTTTCCAGCCCTACCTGTTTCTATGCATTTTAAAAACAGAATTAAATGTGTGAGTGTGTGAGAGACAGTGTGAGCGGGTGTGTGAGTTTCTTTGAGTTTGGATGTGTGTTTTCTTGCCATTTAGATTCTTCTGGAATGGCTGGTCACAGAGTCCCAGGGCCCCAGTTCTCCCCTCTGGGCCCGAGCCCTGAGAGCAGGGGAGAGGGGAAAGGGGGAAGGGGCGAGTTTGGGGGTGAGGAGAATCACTCTGGGGTGATATCCAAGTGACCAGGTACCTCCTGTTTCCAGACCATACCTCAATTCGGCTGTGACCTTCAAGAGGTCACTAAAGGTGCCAGAGGACTCGGATCTTTTGTCAACACCTTTTTCAGGCATTTTAAACCACATTACATACAGGGCATTGTTGAGAAATTGTGGCAAAATACATGTTTGCCAAGCAGTTTGATTCACGGCACTTGTGCGGGATCTACGCCCACATGCGTACCTGTGGTGAAAACTCGTTCGCCACACAATTCTAATGTCCCGTTGGAAACACCAGACATCTAAACGACCCCCCTGGCTCGCGGCATTTCAGGGCCAGAGCAGAGCCGGCTGCCGGTCCTCACCCCCGCGCCGACCCAGTGACCGCCGGGCTCGTGGCTTCCTGCCTGACCGAGGGCTCTCCGGGATACTCGGCGTGTCAGGCAGGGAGGCGGGCGGGAGGAGCCCGCCACGCGGGGCTTCGAGGTCTGCGCCCCACCGCTCCCGAGGGCAGCTCCTGCGTCCCTTGGAATCGGCCTCCAGGGGCTGTCTTCGGGGACGTGGCCTCTGTGTGCGCCCATGGCCCCGGGGGCGTGAGCACGAGCCACACGGCTCACATTCCGGAATGATCACGCATCCAGCCTTCCTGGGGCGCAGGAAGAACACCTCCCTGGGAAAGCCAGGAGGCCGGGGGAGGGGTGTCAGCAGTGCCCGAGGCGCTCCGGCCCTTGGCCTCAGTTTCCCCAGAGAGGCTGAGAGACACCACCCCCCTGTCCCTCCTTCATTGGCAGGCACAACATGACCTGCAGGGACTCAGCCGGCCCTGCCCTGCAGGAGCCCCATCACCGGCCCCGTAACCGGGTGCTGTGCAGGGGGCGCCGGCCTCAGCTTCCGGGGAGCCCCCACACCCCGTTAGGTTGCGGTCACCGACCGTCCCAGGGGGCTGCGGTGTCCGCACGGTGCCGGCAGGACCTCCTACTCATCGGGCTTCCCGAGCCCCTCGGGGGTGGAACAGGGCCTGCCTTAGAGAAAGGAGGCTTTAATCTGGAAAACCCATCTGTTACTCATGTGTCTGTCACCTGCCGCTTGCCCAGAGACCATCTGCGGGCGGCCGTGTGCGGGACACCGGCAGGTCAGCGGCTGTGTGGTGGCTGGGTTTCCAGTAGCCATCAGCAGGGTAGGCGCTAAGTGTTAAACGGGTTTCCTGTCCTGGAACATTTGGGGATTTTTATCACACGTCACAGTCTCTGATGGCCTCTGGGGCCTTCGGAATATTCCAGCATGGCTGCCAGTTCCTCAGGCCCATCGTGGTCCAGCCACAGGTTGCCCTGTGTGGCTCCACACCCTCTGGAGGGATTGGGGGGCAGATTGGGGCCTTGAGTCACAGATGCGCTGAGAGGAGAGCCTCTGGGGTGAGTGGGAAGGTGTCCCCAAGGCCCGGGCCACACGCAGGAGGTGAAGCAGGGGTGAAGTCCGGGCTCCCTGGGAGGCACTCTAAGGCGGGGTCCACACGGGTAGCACCCTGCATGTCATCTGCTCCCCCAGGTGCGTGGGGGGTTGCAGAAAACAAATCCCAACTCAGAATGGCTTAAGGCACAACAGAGTTTGCTGGCAGCCCTGGACAGAAGTCCCCATCTCTCTGCCCTCTCTGTCCCTGTTCCTATCTGGGTTGGGGGGACTCGTTTTCTCCTTCTGCAGATGGGACTCCTTCTGCTTCCTGGAGGAGGGGTCCTGGCCGCAGCACCCCAAGGCCTGCATGGTGGTCGAGCTTCAAGACCCCAGAGGAACTAGAGCCCCTGCCTCCCCATGTCCTGGGAGGGCCCCGACTGTCCTGCCGGGCCACCAGCCCTGGGCCAGTGCACATGCCAGGAGGCTGGCCTGGGGTTGCGTGCAGGCTTCTGGGGTCTACAGGGGCTGGTTCTGACCTGGGCAGCCCCCAGAACCACTCAGAGTCAGACTCACTGCTCCCCTAAAGGAACAGGGTGCTGTGAGGTCAGAGAGGGTGTTATACAGATCTAACAGCCACTACTGGGGCCCACCACCCCCCAGAGCCCCAGAAAACAGATGCTGTGGGTGCGCCCGAGCATGGGGACAGGCCCCAGACTCGCCTCTGCCACTGCGGGCCCTGCGCTTGGCGAGCCCCCTGCCTCTTGGTCTGTCACCGCATCGTAAACAGGAGCATTAACGCTCTGAAGTCTGCACTGTGCCCATAGGCGGCGAGGCCACGGCCCAGGTCTGGCCTGTTTGTGTCCGACCCCTGGCTAAGAATGGTTTTAGCATTTTTTAAATGGGGGGGGGGGGAACATGCGGAGACTACACAAAATTCAAATTCCGTGTCCATAAATACAATTTCGTCGTGGCAGGCCCATGCCCACTTGTTCGCGTGGCGTCTGCTGTAGGTTTTGTGACAGAGAGAACATAACAGAGGCCAGGCAGCCACAGAGCCTAAATATTGACTCTCCACCCCTTTCCAGACTGAGTTTGCAGAGCCCCGGGCTAGACCAGTGCTCCCCATGCCTCCGCTATCCACCGGCCCTGGTGGAATTCCAGCCAGGCCCACGATGGGCTCCGTGCTCTCCTCCAGTCAGCTGGGGGGCTAAGCCCCGCCCCGCCTTGGCCACAAACAATGAAATCCCTCAGTCAAGGCTTTGATGCTCTACACTTTTTGCTAATATGCAAGAAAATCCACACTTGACTTTAAAAAAGCCGACATTATGTCCCGTCCCTCCCGACCCACAAAACGTCCAGTGGCCCGCTGATCTGGAGGCCTCTTCCCGCCGGATCCTGGGCTCCTCTGGCCCTGATGTCCCCTCTCTGTCTGTGGCCACATCGGTCACCAGCCCAGCAGGTGTCTAGCCTTGTGGATCAGCGTCGGGGCAGGAGGACCTCACCCTCCTTCCCTGGGTTCTGGCTGATGGAATGGGACCCGCGTGGGGTGCGGTGGGGGCAAAAAGTCTGTTCCTCTGGCAAGTCAGTGGGGCTAAGTCTGGGCATCTGGGTTTCAGTTGTCATGGGGCCAAGGTTTCCTGACTTCGCAGTTGGGTCCTGGCAGGGGGGGGGGGGGGGGGGGGGGGTAGGCCTGTGGTCCCAGCCATAAAGCCTGAGCTGGGGGGTCACCAGTTCTTTGGTGGGAGATGGCTGGGGTGGGTATGGCCCCAGGGAGGCGGTGGGAGATCAGGTCCTCGGTGCCCATGAGAACATCCAGGCTCAGACTACCTGAGGCCCTCACCTCGCCGCTCCTGTGTGCCAGAGAGTTCCGTGGACTCCACTTTCCCCCTAAAACAAACAGCAGACGATGCCGTTGCTGCTCCCAGAGGGGTAGGAAGTCCCAGAGAGGGACAGCTCTCTGACCCACTCAACACGGCCTGGGTACCACGGGACTGTGGGATGAGGAGATTCCATCTCAGGAACATTCCACTTGGCTTCTACCTTGGCCCAAACCATGGAATGCAGACGTCAGAGCATCCAGCATGGAGCCAAGGGGCTCGGCCCTTCCTGGCAGGGGGACTCCATGCACACGTAGCAGGCCAGGAAGCAAATGGGCACAGAATGAGCTGCCTTGGAGGCAGGCGGTGGCCACACGTGGCCCACCTCTGAAGCTGTCTGCTTTGGGAGTTCGGATCCACACACAGCGTGTCTTCTGGCTGTGCCGTTGGACAAATAGCCTCCCAAGGGCCTCCCGGGGCCAAGGTTGCTCACTCCCTGTCCCCGGCAGGCCCACCTAGAGCATTCTCTGGGTTTCCTACTCTGCCGTCTCCTGGCCCTACTCAGCTCCAAGGTGGGGATGGGTGACTGCCCATTGGAGGAGAGAGGGGACTGCCAGCTGGAAACCCCTGAAGCCGGCAGAGGCTGGCCTTCTGTTCACCAGCCATTTTCTGCCCTGGGGAACCTTCCAGGATGTGGGATGCAGATGAGTGCCTGTCAAGAAGTGGTCCTGTCTTCCCGACAGGTGGAAATGAGTCCTCCGGGCTGGCTGGGGCCCCTGGAGACTGGAGACCCAAGTAGAACAAGCCAGACAGTGAAAGATGGGACTGGAGGAGGCGGTGGGGGGCCAGGGGCACAAACAAGAAGGGAGAGCCTGGCCTGGAGGGGGTCCAGGTGGAGGAGAGCTTTCTAGCAAGAAAAAGAGAAGGACAGGCCCCGCACACATGCACAAGCATGTGATCAGACCCAAGGGTTTCCTTATTAAAAGGGCCCCAGTTGTCCCCGTGGCCACCACTTGGTTCCTCTGGGGCCACAGGATTGCCACGGGGTTGACCGTGTGCCCTCCCACCCCCACCCCTCAGGCCGTCTGTTACCTAATCTTTTGCTCCTGCTGTGGAAAAAGAAACAAGCAACCACCTTCCCCCACCCAGCCCCAGCCCTCCCCCCACCCAGCCCAGGAAAGCTCACATCACCTCTAGAGGGTCCGCAGAGAACTGTCAGAGCTTCAAGCACACTCTTCTACCGACGACTTTACCTCCGGTAATTCCCATCACTGACTCCCAGAAATGGGGAACCTGGGCTCAGCAGGGTGACCCATGTCCTGAAGGAGGTCCCAGGGGTCCGGGCAGCCCAGCACCTTCCCCTGGCCCCCGGACCTGAGATCTAGGGGGTTCTCATGTGTTCAGTCCCAAATCCTGAGCCCTTCCAACCAGAAGTCGGCCTGGCCTTGGCAGGCAGCGCGTCCTGCGGGCACCACTTTTGAAGAGGAAGTAGGGCTAGCAAAGGGGGAGGCTCTGGGGAGAGCTGGGGGCCCCAGGACGCAGCAGCAGGCCGTACCCAGAAGGTCACGCTCCTGCACGCACCAGCAGGCTGTCCACCTCTCTGTGACATCTCCACGAGAGTCCCCTGCACGGTTGGGCTCCTGGGGGTCCTGGAAGTGGCTACACGGAGGACCGCGTGCACCGGGCAGCCTCGCTTCCCACTTGTTGGATGCCTGGGGCCCCTCAGACCGTGTAGTGGTTCACGTGTCGTCCAACGCAGCTAGAAAGGGCCTACAGTGTGCTGGCATTTCACGTACCGTCCTTCTAGGCCTTGATTCAGCTCAGGGTCGAGAGGGGCTCCTGAGACCAGAGCCGACAGTGAGCCGGTAACCGGCTCCCAGACACAGCCCAGAAGGGCAGCGTCTGCCGATGTCTGCGGTGTCACCATGCCCGCTGTGGCCACGAGAGGCCCCCCATGCGGCGCCACGGAGAGGTGCGTGCGGTGGGCTCCACACACCACAGCCGGACAACCAGCCGCAGCTGCTGTGCACAAGGCCTGGGGCCCCCTCTTCTACATGTAAGTGGAGCCTAGAGAGGGTAAGCAGGCGGCCCAGGCCAGGTGTCCAGTGAGATGCGGACTGTAACATGCAGACCTCCTGTGCCAAGGCAGGCCCCCCGCTCTGTCCCTGTCTCGGTCTCTCCTCCACTCCCCGAGAACTGCTTCTCCAACAAGGCCCCGTGAGAGCTCGGAGCCCAGAAACGCTCCCCTGCAGATAGAAGCGTCCCCACGGGCTGCCCAGGCCCCCGCAGACATTGGCCGGCCGTGAGGCCTACGTGCCGGGAGGGCCGCGAGGCCTGTGGAGACAGCTGCCCCGTCTACCTCCGCCTGGCCTCTGCCTCAGGCCGGGGCTCCTGCTGTCCTCCCTTCCCAGCTGCCCTGGCTTCTAGAACATTCGGCCAGTGGGGGCGACCTGGGAGGGCTGCTCTGTGCTCCCGGAGCCACTGGCCGGGCTTCCTCCTTCCACCGTTTAGAAAGAGCAGCATGTGCTTTGGAGGGCGCCGGTGTGTACATTCCACTTAAAGGAGAGCCTCTGATATTTTCTCAATGGAAGAGCAAATATTTGCGTCTTCTAAACTGAAGGGCAGGTTGGAGTGTGTGGGAATACCAAGTCTGGGCGCCGCCGCCCGGCTCCGCGGAGAGTGGGCGGGAACCCAGACGGCGGGCGGCTTGCCTTCGCTCAGCCCGAAGGAACCGAAGACACACCCCGTGTGCGGGGGGCGCGGGGCGGGCGCCCGGGTCGCTGTGCCCAGAGGGAGGGCAGGTGGGGGCGGCGGGCCTGCTCAACCCCTTTCCTGCCGGCTTTTCCGTCTGGAAAACCAGAAGTGAGGTGGGGGGGTCCTCCCACTTCTGGGGTGCCTGCGCTGGGCCTGGGGGATCCCCTGCTAGGCTCCTCCCTCCCCGTGTGCACATGACAGCCACCAGCCCAGCCACGTGGAGAGCGTGACCGTAGGCCGACTGCCCGTGGGCTGATGCGCCCTGTGCCAATTGTTTAGGTTATTAAAACAAAACAAAACAAAACAAAGGCCAGCTTCAGCCCGAGAGCAGAAAGAGGGCAGCGGGAGGGAGCCGGTGGGAGGGGCGCTCGGCCTGCGGAGAACAGCTCCCTCCTCCCGAGCCCTGGGCGCAGGGGTCGGTGGGCTGCCACTGCCCTGGGGGGCTCTGCTCCGGTGGCCCGAGGACACAGGGCTGCCAGGGAAGCGTGCAGATCCGCCGACCCCGACCGTGATGTGGGCGACCCAGCTCAGGGGCCTCGAGCCACACGCCGACTAGCCTGGGGGGCTAGCCTGGGGGTCTCCTGCAGGACCCAGCCCACCCCTGTGTCTTTCTGCGTGGAGCACCGGTGGTCTTCCTTTCTGATCCCCACTGCAGTCCTGCTGCACTGTTCTGGGTGTTTCCACCAGCGGTCCCCATCAGCTCTGGGTCTGCATCTCCACTGTCCCCATGGAGGAAACCTCCAAAACAGTGCAGCAGGATGATGGTGCAGGTCAGGAAGGAAAACAGCCACAGGACCAAGCGGACAGACAGACAGTTTCGGTGTTCAGAGTCAGGATTCACCAGCTCTTGACCTCGTGAGTGACCCCGTGTCCTGTGGCCCTGACTCGGGCACAGGGCTGGAGGTTGTGCACAGGCCATGGGTCCAGGGGTCCCCAGGGACCCCGCAGTGTCTCCACCTCAGACGAGAGGGAGAAAGCCGGCCTCCCGGCACGCCAGCTGGCCCCACGGAGATGGCGCCGGGTGCCCGACAATTCGGGGCTCAAGGCAGGACCACACAGGCCACCGTCCCGGCAGGCAGTCCCTCGGGGAGGGGTCCCACCCCCCGAGGGCCGCCCACAAGGGTGACATCAGCAGCAGCCGAGAGGTGAGGGGCTGCTGAGTCCTACACCCCACTGTGTGACCCCAGGGTGAGCTCGGGCTGTGCCACGGGGCTTTGCTCCGTATGCCACGCGGCCCACATCTGCCACGCCCCAGGATTGTGGGTGGTGGCGGGTCCAAGGTGTCGGGACTGTGCTCTTCTCAGCCCAGTGACGGTCGAGGGCAAAGGTGCCCTTGAGGTGGGGGCTGGCATCATTGTCCTCAGCTTCTGCCTGGTCCTGCAGCCTGGACCCCACACTGCTGCCTCCCTGTCGCCCTCCCGGGTGCCTGTCCTCGACCCTGCGGTATCCTGTCCTCCCGTGTCCTTCAGGTCCAGGCCAGTGGGCCGTGGTCCCGACTGCAGTGTCGGTGGGGGCGGGGAGAGAGGGGAGGGTCCTCGTGTGGCACAAGAAGTGGTGCCCTGTCAGTCACAGCCCGTGCTGCTCTGAACACGGAAAGCAGCTGAACCCCCCGTTTGTGTGTGTGCGCCCACGTGTGAGTGCACGTGTATGCCCACGTGTGGGTGTGTGGGTGTGCGTGTGTGTCTTTAAGGAGGAACAGAACCCTCGGCAAGGCTGGCCTCCCCCAGTGTAGTCCAGGGGCCCATGACGGGGCTCCCAGGCAGAGGTGCCCTGAAGGGCCCCTGGTCCACATGATCTCCAAGCCCAGCACCCACATTCCTTGGAGGAGCCCCCGATATGTGTCATGAGTGTGCAAACTGCGCTGGGGAGGATCTAAAAGGGAGACTGCATCAGCTCCGGGAAGCAAGGAAGGCGGCTGCGACAGCCCGGGGCGTGAGGAGACCCCGAGGAAACAGGACCCATCCCCAGGCTGCCGGATGCCATGCAGGGGCTGCCTTGTCCCCTGCCCCATCTGCCCTGGGGTGCGTCCATCTGGCCTGACTGCCCCCCAGGCTTCCGTGCCACTCTGGGCAAATAGCCCTGAGCAGAGCCCAAGGCCCCCGGGCACCGTCTGGCTGGGGAGACGGGGCAGGGGCCGGTCTGGCGGGCAGAACCTGAGGCTCCACGGGGCGGCCGACTTTGCCAGGAGCTGCGAGAGTGGCCGGCTCTTCCTGACCTCCAGGGAACCCCACATGCCACGCTGGCCGCCCTTTAAAGAGCAGCTGATTATCTCAAATGCCAGGCCTGCTGGAGCCCTCTGCCACCCCCCTCCCCCCGTGGCGGACCACAGGGCTGCTGGCTCGGGGGCGGGTGGCTGCTTCTCACAGGGCTGGAAGCTTCTGATTTGCGTCAGTGCCGAGCTGGCCGGGAGGGGCCTTCACGCTGGGCGCCCGGCAGCCTCAGGGTCACGGTGACATCACAGCTCTTGGTCACCAGCCCTGCAGGGCAAAGGGGGCCCCAGGGGAGAGGAGGGGGCACGTCCACCCTGGTGCCGCCTGCTGAGCTTGCATCCCTCTCTCCCCAAGAGCTGGGCAGCTCAGGCAACGGGGTTTCTAGAAGCAGTTTCCATGATGCGAGCATCCCCTGGTCGGGCCCCAGGAGGAGGGAGCGGAAGCTGGATTCTCTCCCCCAGTGGGCTCCCGAGAGTAGCGGCTTGCCATCCTGCGGCCACCAGAGGCCTCCAACTAACTGAGGGACTTGGCAGGGGCCCGGCCACTGCCGCAAACCTGCAATTTCACGGAGGTAAGAGAGCCTCGGAGGACCCTAATCAAAAACACAGGGACTAGAAGCTCATGGAAAAAAATGCTCACTTCCTGATGCCTTTTCCTTGGTGTCCCGTGGAAGCTCCGGCTCCCACCGGGTTTGAATTGATCTGTGTGACCCCACTGCCCCTCGCACCTCCCACGTGTGACCTTCCCAGCCCTCCGTTTGTCCCTGACCCCTCCCAGTCTGGGGCAGGGAAGTGTGAGTCCCCTCAGAGATTTGACACTTTATCCTTGCAAAGGCCTTCTGAGAAGGTGGCCCCCTAACTCCGTTGAGCCCTCTCTGAACTCAAGCATTAGCGTGTCCTCCTGTCATCCCTCCAGGGGGTGTCCCTTCAACAGGGTGCTCCCAATGCCTCTCAAAAGGGATCCCCCTCCACAGCTTAAGTCCCACTCCCCTCAGCTCTTGTCTGCACACACCCTCTGCTCCCTGTGCATGCCTCAGTTTATCCACTCAGAATGCCTCCTCCTCCAAGCAGCAAGCCAGGAGGACCCATGCTCACCCAGAACTCCCAATGCCCTGGCCCCACTGTGGCCACTTGCACCAGCTAACGCTGCCCTGTGACCTCGGCCCTCGGTGGGAGGTCTTATCTCCCCAGCCACACCGTGGCTGTCGGAGGCCGAACCCCACGTGCTGTCCATGATGCCAAGTGCCAGGCTGGGCACTGAGGACATGAGACACACACCTGCCCCCTGGCGCTCGTCCACTCTGCGGCTCAAGCCTCCGTGTCCTGGTTTACAAGGAGAGCCGGTCCACTGTCTCCTCTCCTCGGAAAACCCGAGAATCCAGCTTGGGGGTCCCATCCTTGCCAGGCGACTGTCCAGCACCACAGAGAAGCAGATTGGGGGCCCCTGCACCTGAAAGGAACATTCGATCTCGGGGCCCCATCATCTGTGCTTCCTGGGGCCCCGCCGCAGAGGCTGACGTGGGGGTCTAGGGTTTCCTGGGTTGTGCCCACTGGCCGGAGGCTTGCAGTCTGTGAGGATGGAGGGAGGGGTTCCAGGCTGCCTGTTGCTGGGAAGCCCTCCCTCCATGTTGGTGGACACCTTCCAGGCAGAGTTTGAGTTTTGGGAATGGTTGGGGCCATGTGCGGGCCCCTTCCTGCTACGCAGCCCTGTGGGCCCTGTGCCTGGGGGTCCGCCCCGCACCCTACCCGCTCGGGCCACCTGTAGACAGGCTCTGTTGCCCCAGGCGGCCGGAACACATTGACACAAGCTGGGTGGGTTAAACCACAGAAATCCCTTCCCAATTTGGGGGCCTTTGGGGGAGGAGGCCAGAAGTCCAAACTCGAGGTGTGGGCAGGACTGGGTCCTCCTGAGGGCTCCTGCAGGGCCAGGGGTGGAGTCTGCTCCCAGCTCGCTCCCAGCCTCTGCGCCTTGCCCAGCTCCCCAGCGCTCCCGGGCCTGTAGACGGCCCATCAGTCCTATCTGTGCCCCGCCCTCGCACGGCCTCGTCCCCGAATGTCTGCATCTGTTCTTTGCTGTCATCGGATTTATGCCCTCCCCCCACCCCTGCCACGATGGTCTCATCTTGCCCCTTCCCTCAATCCTGTCTGCAAAGGCCCTCATTCCACAGATGGTCACACTCACAGGTCCGGGGAGACGTGTCTCCGGGGCCACTGCTCAGCCCGCCATCCCAGGTTAGCCCGAAGAACAGTCCCCTCTCACGAATAAGAGCTCATTTAATGGGTCCAAACTGGTGCCCTGGGACCAGATCAGGAAACTGAGTCCGAGGCTGACGGCCAGCCGAGGCCAAGCTCGGTTGGGGCAGGGCCAGGATAAGAAAGTGGACAGCTGCTCCCCCCACTCCCAGGGGCTCCTGTGTGATTGTGGGGGTCTGCCCTGGCCCCACCAAGCACCTCAGACCCTGAAAGGCCTTTCCTTTTCCTGCTGACTCCCCTGCCGTACTGCCCCCTGGCTTGCCCTGTGACCGTGGGTGGCTCCGCATCCCGACGTGTGGCCTTGGTAAGGGCCAGCTTGTCCTGCCTCCTCCTGGTCAGCAGGGGCCTGGGACCGGCCATTCCGGGTGTGGAACCTGACAGCTGAGCCACTTGGGACAGAGCCACACATCCGAAGGCCTGGCCAGACACTCCTCTGTCAGCATGACCTGCCCACGGCCTGCAGGGACGGCGGATGGAGTCTATGAGTGAGTCGGCCGTCGACCATCTGCACGGCCTGGAGCAGGGGCAGGGCCCAGGAGCAGAGCCGATCCCCCTTCCCTCCTGACCCGCTCCAGGCTGCAAGCCAGGCTGGCGCCCCACTTCACAAGGGTGCGGCCTCCGAAGTCTGAATGGGCGAGGCTGCTTCTGCCTGACCCCAGAGCAGAGCTGGTGACTCATGGTCGAGGCCTCCTGGGAGGGCTGACAGGAGGTGGGAAGGGCATCTGGCCACAAATAGTTGCACACGTGCTAAGCTTGCAGCCCCTACAATGTAGAGGGAGGGGAGGCCCCGGGGTGGGTGCCCCCACCCTGGAACCAGTGGGGGGCCCTGGCTGGGCAGGGGGTACCCGGGCTGGTTATGGAAAGGCAGGCTGTGGTGCCCACCGCCCAGGAGGGGCCCCGACGTGGCCCTCTCTCCCTCCCTCCCCTAAGGCAATATGAGACATGAGCAGGACAGACAGGGCTGTCCTTGGGGACAGACGGACACATGCTCACCACAGGCCTCTGGGAGTCTGGGGAGCAGGTCTCAGCAAGGGGAGCCCCCAGGCTCCCCTAGGAGAGGCAGAGGGAAACCAGAGCAGAGACCTGAGTCTCCAGCGTGGAGAGGGGTAGCCCTTCCACCCCCAAAGGCCACGTTTCTGATCACTGGTGGTGGGGGGGGTGACGTGGCCTCCTGGGCAATGGTCTAGGGCTCAGCAGGTTGCCATGCAGGGAAGGGCCTGGTGGCCGCTGTGACCCCCAACACACTCTGACCTTGCCCGGACTCAGGGCTCCCCATGGGACAGAAGTCCTTCTCTGCCTGTAGCTCTGGGACACGCGGGGCTGCGGGGCCCGGGTGGTTTCGGTGGTGAGTGGTTCTGTGTCGTCTGCCTGTTGCTGGCTGAGTTCTAAGATGGCTTCTCCCCAGGAGAACCCCCAGGTTGGGGGCCCGGGGCCCACTCGGGCGGCAGGCTCTCTCAGGCTGAGAAGCGGCAGACTCGGCTTTGGCGGCTCCACCCCGGCCACAGGCCTCCTCTGCAGACTATCCCCAGGTCCCCCCACTCGGGACCCTGTCCCAGGGACAACTCCGGATGAAGCCCCAGCTCTCAGGGTCGCGTTCCTTTGGTGGAAGGAGCCGGAGAAGCTCCGCACCCGTGGGGCTGGGTGGGGAGGCAGGTGGGGGCCACAGAGGACAGGCCCGTCACTCATGGGAGTGGCGGGCAGGCCCGCTCCACAGGACGGAGGGCCCCGCAGCCAGCGGCTCTGTGTGGGAGGGGTCCCCGCGGCCTTGGCAGCTCCCTCAGATGCTGCCCTTCGCTCTGGAGCCTGCTCCTGCCTCACTTAGCCCGTGGATACGCCGTCCAGCGCCACGGAGCGGGAGGCCCTCCCACAGGGACACCTGGTAACCAGGCCTCTGCCCCATGGCTGACCTGCCCTTTGCACTTTGCGAGGGCTTGGAAGGGGGGAAGAGTACTGTCCTTGAAGGCCTCCAGACTAGTCCCAACCCCATGGCGTGAGGGTGGCCCCGAATCTGTCGTGGGGTTGTGAACTTCTCCGTAAGGACACACAGGTGCCCGCCCCTACCACGGGCTCTGCACTCCACCTGCCGTTCGACTCTGGGCATTTGTCCTTGTGTCCACCACCCTGTACTCCAGGTAAGGAGTACCCCACGCCCATGACAGTGGGACGAGTCCCCGTGCCCTGCCCCCAGGCTCTCCTGTCTGCTAGCGTGCAGGCCCCGTGCTCGCTGCCCTGAGGCTGAAGCTTGCAGGGGGTTCACTTGTCGGCTTCCGTGGAGGCCAGCAAGACTCAGATCTTCCCTCCAGCGTAGGCTTGCCCAGGCCCAGGGAGGGGCGGCTGGGGCCTGCTCGTGGGTCTGGTCCCACCCTCTTGGCTAGGGTCAGAGAGCCTTGGGCTGGGAGCTGGCCCAACCCCAACGGTGGGAGGACAAGGAAGGCTTTCAGGGACACCTGGGTCCACAGCAGGGACGTCGGCTCGCAGACCTGGACCCTCCCAGTGTCCCTGTGTGTGGACCCCAGGCCTGGCTCTCAGCTATCGTGCTCCATTTTGGGGTGTGGATGGTGTTGTGGGTTGAATTGTATCCCCCAAAGAGATAGGTCCACATCCTAACCCCCGCTGCTCTGAAAGGGACCTTATTTGGAAACAGGGTCTCTGCGGATGTCCTTGGGTTGAGATGAGTGCAGGCTGGAGCAGGGTGGGCCCTAAATCCTTGGAGAGTGTCCTGAGCAGAGACAGAAGAGGACACACAGACACAGAGGAAGCCATGTGAGGATGGAGGCAGAGACTGGGAACCCCAAGAATGGCCAGCAGCACCAGGAGCTGGGAGAGGGCCGTGGGATGGTCCCTCCTGGAGATCTGCCAGGGGGAACACGGCCCTGCCACCCTCACGCCATGGGGTTGGGACTAGTCTGGAGGCCTTCAAGGACAGTACTCTTCCCCCCTTCCAAGCCCTCGCAAAGTGCAAAGGGCAGGTCAGCCATGGGGCAGAGGCCTGGTTACCAGGTGACCAGGTGTCCCTGTGGGAGGGCCTCCCGCTCCGTGGTGCTGGACGGCGTATCCACGGGCTAAGTGAGGCAGGAGCAGGTTCCAGAGGGAAGGGCAGCATCTAGACGGCCAGGTTAGTGTTGTTTACGCCTCGGTGTGTGGTGCTCTGGGTGGTGGCCCCCGGACACTGGTAGAGATGGGGAGATACCCAGAAGCAGCTGTCTCCACCTGGGGATCACCCCCTTCCCGGTCAGGGGGTGCCTGGTGGGGCTGCGGAGGGCCCCGCTCGGGGTCCAGCTGCACACCAACCACCAGCCCGGCCTGCTGGCCCTGACCACCCTGGCAACGTCCCTCCACCCTCCCCTACTCCAGAGAGGCCCTCTCTGGTTTCCTTTCCTCTGCCCCTGTGTCCACCCCTCCACTCCAGCTGCCCCCGATGACCCCCGCCCAGCACCCTGCCACCCTCCCTACTGTCCCTGCTTCCAAACCCTTCCACATCCTGCTCTTGAATGGATAAAGACAACGTGGCATATAGAGACAATGGAATATCACGCAGCCATCAAAAACAAGGAAATCTTGTCATTCACAACGATGTGGATGGAACTGGAGGGTATTATGCTAAGTGAAATAAGTCAATCAGAGAAAGACAATTATCATATGATCTCACTCATATGTGGAATTTAAGAAACAGCACAGAGGCTCATAGGGGAAGGGAGGGAAAATAAAACAAGAAGAAATCAGAGAAGGAGACAAACCATGAGAGACTCTTAATCATAGGAAACAAACTGAGGGTTGCTGGAGGGGAGAGGGGTGGGGAGGATGGTGTAACCGGGTGATGGGCATTAAGGAGGGTACAGGATGTAATGAGCACTGGGTGTTACATAAGACTGATGAATCACTGACCTCTACCTCTGAAACTAATAAAAAAAAAATAAAAAAATAAGGAAATCAAAATTTAAAAAAAGAAAGAAAGAAGAAAGAAAACCCTCATCTTTGCAGGTTTCCCTGGCTACTCCTGGGCTCCTTGCAGAGGATCTGATCCGACCACCCCCCACGTGCAGCTCTGGGCCGGATAGGATCCAACCCATTTGAGCCGCAGGCGCAGGTGGCCCTGGTTCAACCATACGCCACGCCCTCGGTCATCTTGGAGGGACACGCTCTCTTTTCCAAGCTCCCCAGCCCATCCCGTCTGCCTCCCCCCTGCCCATCCCACAGGCTCCCCGTCCCCCCCTTGCCCCAGCAACAAGCCCTACTCCACACGAGTGGACGAACCAGGGTGTGGGGCCCGTGCCATGGGGAGGAAGGAGGTGGCCTGACCAGGGGGACACCCTCCTACTGTGTGCAGCCGCGGGATTAAGTGTCCCGCGTGCACGGTCCCGGACCCTTCTGGAGGGGGGTTATTGTCCTTAAGATTCAGACGGGGAATCCCAGGCTCAGCCAAGGGGTAACTGCCTCATGGTGCCTTGCCGCTGTGGAGGGCAGAAACCGATTCCTGCATGGTTCCTGTCGCTGGGGTGACAAATGACCACTCACTCGGTGGCCTGGCACACACAGATTTCTCCTCTTACAGTCTCCTGGGTCCAAGGTCCTGCAGGGTCTCACAGGGCTAAAAGCAAGGTGTGGTGGGGCTGGCTGCTTCTGGAGGCTCCAGGGGAGAATCTGTTTTCCAGCTTCTAGAGGTATCTGCACCCCTCGGCTCGTGGCCTTCCCCCCATTCACAGCCAGCATCTCTCTGACCTTGATGCTCCTTCCCTGCCTCTTCCAGTTAAGGGACCCTGGCAGCCTGGGGCCCGCCCAGAGGATCTAGGACACCTTCCCACCTTCGGGTCAGGGAATCAGCGACCTGAAGTCCCCTTTGCCGTGGAAGGTAACACATTCCCAGTTTCCAGAATGAGGATGTGGACAGCTTTGGGGCCCACTCTGCCCGCACTGTCTCAGCTGACCCAAGGCATCTGGCCTTGCCAAGGACACAAAGGTGCCTCCCTGCCCCCCCCCCCCCCCCCCCCGCTTGCCTTGTCCACGGCACCAGGCCCAGGGTGGCCCCAGGAGGATGGCTAGGGCACAAGCTGCCCATTGTGATTCCGTGGGTGGATCCCACAGGGCCTGGCAGGCCTGCGGCTGGCGTCCTCCTGGCCGGGTAAACAGGCCTTTTTTCGGGCAGCCAGGTCCCCACCCTGCCCTAGGCTGGCCAAGACCAGACTCTGGGTCTGGCTCCCCTGCCTGCCTGTTGGGCGATGTGCTATCACTTGGTCACCGTGACATGGGTGCCCTGCCATCACCAGATGCGGCACGATGCTCGGGCCTGGAGGCTCTGGGGAGGGGTCAGCAGAGCCTCCGCGGAGCATTCATTATAAAGCATCGATTGGCAAGGAGGAGCGTGCCATATGTGAATGAATTTTGTTTTAAATGAAAACACGAGATTCTGAAGACGTGATTTTGTCATGGGCACTTGAGACCTCGCCCAGATCCATGGGGCCCAGCCCATGGCTTCCACGGTGAGGGGTGTGCTCAAGGAAAGGGAGCCGCCCCCAAATGCTGCATGGATCTGGTGACCAGCAGGTGCTGGGGCTTTCAGTTGTTGACGTCACTATTGTCACCCAAGTGGGGGGGGGACAGAAGGAGGGAGAGAGGGAGGAGGGGGAGGGCAGGCTTGAGGGCAGGGACCCTGTGGGGAATAACGTGACTATCACTGTGGTCACACTGAGGGTCGGATCTGGAAGGAATCGAACGGTGCCAGGTCGGCTGTGGAAGAAGCCTGGAGCCCAGAGGAAGGGAAGCAGAGCCCTGAGCCCTGGGCCAGCCCCCCTCCCAGCTGCATGGGTTCTGCAGCCCTCACCTGTTCACTGGGCCAACTCTCAGCCTGTCCTGAGACTGCACCTGTCTCCCCCACCCAGCAGAGGTCCCAGTCTGATAAGTCTTTTGTCCCCAGGGCTCAGGAATGAGGACACTTTGCAAAGGAGCCAGGCCCAGATAGATGACAAAGTCTCACACGTGGAAATGGCATGTCCTGCTTCTGCAGATCCTCCAGATGGGCTGGGCTGGACAGGCCCCGCAGGGATCCCATCCACAGAGTCCAAGAGACAGGAGAGGCTGAGGACGGGCCTAGCGACCCTGTGCCAAGGGCTTGTTCTCTTTGGAAGGTCATGACTGGCTGACAGCAGAGCCCTGGTGGGGAAGGGGAAAGGGGAAAGCAGGGTGGGGGCAGGGGGAGCAAAGGGGGAAGCCAGGCAGGAAGGGAAGTCAGCAGAGAGAGCGGCTTTAGCGCAGAAGAAAGAGGAGAAGCTTTGTGCTTACCCCACCCCCGCAGCGCTGTTTGGAGAGGGCATGGTATTCCCCATGAAGAGGGGTCTGTCTTTCCCTGTCTCCCCCACCCAGCAGAGCCTCCCAGCACCCGGGGGGGGGGGCAGGGCAGGTTCCAGGGGCCCCTTTGGATCTCCCCTCCAGTCATGGACAAATCCCCATTGCACCCAGGCCTGAGTCCAACAGGCTCCCTCCTACCTGCTCACCACCCCAGCTCCTGGAGCTGGACTCTGTCAGGCTGGGGCCCTTGCTGTCTTGTAGGCCCCCCGGGGCTCCTCGGGGCAGGCTGTGTCCCTGGCCTCAGCCCAGATGCCCTGGGCACAGGTGCAGCCAGCCACTTTAATGGGGTTTTGTGCAGGTGCTGCTGGGACTCTCCAGGATGTGCGTGCTGTGCCTGGCCTGCCACGAGACTGGCATCTCTCAGAATAGGACAGGAAACAGATGGCCCACTTATGGGGGGGCAACGAGATTTGTTAATGAAAAGAGCATTTTCAGAGGTGTTGGCAGGATTGAGGGAACCACCAGAGCGGCTGAGGCATCAAGGGACCCGTGACCACCCCCAGGCCGAAGGAGTGTGGGAAGGCGGTGGTTACCAGAGCCAGGGCCAGGGCCTCAGGAAGGGCCACCTGGTGGGATCTGTGCTCCTACAGCCCGGTGAAGAAGAACGAGTGTCCCTCCCTTCTGCTCTCCTCCATCTGACGTCCTGCCGCGCCCTCCAATCAGCAGGAAGCCCCTGCTGGAAGCCAGAGGGTGAGGGAGTCAGCTGGGCAGAGTCACCTAGCAGGTGGGCAGCCTACCGGGGCACAGTGTAGGCAGGGCAGGGTGGTAAAGGGGTGGTAAAGTCTGGGATGAGAAAATTTATGGAGTGAACAAGTATCTGGTCATTACCCCCCAAATAGTAGCCATTAGACAGTGATCATAATGGTGGTGGAGGTGACGGTGAAGGTGAAAGTAGAGGTGATGGTGATGGTGGAGGTGGAGGTGGCGGAGGTGGAGGAGGTGATGGTGGTGGAGGAGGTGATGGTGAAGGTGATGGAGGTGGTGGAGGTGATGGTGATGGTGGAGGTGAAGGTGGTGGAGGAGGTGATGGTGGTGGAGGTGATGTGATGGTGGAGGTGGAGGTGATGATGATGGAGGTGGTGGAGGTGGAGGTGGCGGAGGTGGAGGAGGTGATGGTGGTGGAGGAGGTGATGGTGATGGTGGAGGTGATGGTGAAGGTGATGGAGGTGGTGGAGGTGGAGGTGGTGGAGGTGATAGGGGAGTTGATGATGGAGGTAGAGACGAAGGTGGAGGTGGTGCTGATGGCAGTGATAATGAAGTTCCCAGCACTGGAAATGAGGGAAGCCCTTCCCTAGAGCGTCTGGAGCTATCTGCCGGTGTGTTGCTATCTGCTGTCAGGCCAACATGCAATCAAGCTCCGGTTTTCCTTTTGAAACTCTACACAAATGATCGGCCGTCCTCCCCGCCGCCGTCAGGCTGGCTGCCTACACAGAGGGAGGCTGCCTGACCACAGGAGATCGCTGCTGGCCAGGACAGTCCTGCTAGCTGGGAACCCGCCACCTAGCCACTGTTCCCACTGACTGGCGCTGCCCCCTTGAGCCACCGTCAACCACTGAGCACAGGTCACTCTCCGGGGGAGGCTCCAGTGCCCGCAGCTCACCCCCTCCTATCTGGGTTACGTATTCTCCAGGGTCCCACCAGGCTGTTCAGAGGAAGTGGCCTCCGCACAGGGTCCCTCCCGCCCCCGATGCCCCCCCACCCAGACAACATGTACTTCCTCTTCTCGCCCTCCAACCCCTTCAGGTCTCCCTTCTCCGCCCTGGTCCCGGTCAGTGAGTAGCTTCTCTGCCCGCTGCAGAGCCGTGGGGCCGGGAGCCCGGGGCGGGGGGTGAGGGGACGGGCCAGCTCCCGCTGTGTGCCCATGCCCAATCCTGCTGCAGCCTGCACTCTGCTCTCTTCCTTCCGAGGACCTGGGTTCACACATTCCAAGTCCACACGGCAGAGCCCTTCCTGACCTTGGGTTCTTTCTGCATGAGTTCACTTGGTCACTTTTTAAACCAGTACAAACGTGTATACACACACAGATACACACAGACGCACGCACAGCTGCAACGCTCGCACGCACACATTCACACATACTCGCACCGCACACGCTCTGCATCTTCCTTTTGCCCCCTGAGGCAAGGGGCAGCCCCACTGGAGGGTGGTGGGAGAGTGGGGGGGAGTGGGGGGGAGCTCGCCTCGTCACTTCTTGCTGCATTACAAGATGTTGGTCACAGCGCAGCGTCACTTTCAGACCCTGTCCCCACGCAGCAGTCAGGGCTCTGGAAGGGGCTCTGAGGGGCCAGGCCCAGCCTCTAGAAGGTGCCAGGTGCTGCACACCCCCCGGCAGCTGGGGGCCGGTTCTCCAGGGGGCACGGTGGGGCTGCTCGGTAAACGTTGAGTCATTGTGGCACACGTCTCTGAACTAAATACATTTTTCACAAGAGCAAACCGTCCCCGTGACTCCCGATGCCTCCCTGCACCCCTCCAGGCTGGTAGACCGGCTTCCTCGACCGGGACCCGCTGCACCTGCCTCGTCAGTATCCGGTAAGCTGAGCCACGGCGCCCCCGCCTTCCAGCACCACAGCATCCCCCGCGGACATGGTGCGGACCTAATCCAAGTTCTCCTCGTTTCCGGGAAACCCCACCGGCTCCATCCTCAGAACACACCCCGGATCTGCCCACTCCACCCCTGCATCACGCAGCGGACTCCCACCGGCTCCCCTGCCGCCTCGCCACCATCTGTGCTCCACGCCGCAGCTAAGGGGAGCCTGACCACACTCGCGGGTGACGTGGGCCCTCCGCTCACAGCCCCGTGCTGCCTCGATGGGCCCGCACAGGCAAAGCGTGACCGTCCGCTCCAGGCCGTCCCCCTTCTGCCTGCCCTGCTTTTCATGTAGCACTTAGCACCTCTCCATCGACTACTTTAATCCTTTGTCCTCCTTTTGCTTTTGTTCTGTCTTCCCACACTCGGGCACCAATTCCGTAAAGGCATGGGTTTGTCTGTTTTGCTCACTGACATACGATGAGGAGGAGGAGGAGGAAGCCGGGCCTGGCCCAGGCCTGGCCCATGGGAGGTGCTTAGTAAATATTTGCTAAGTGAATGAATGCACGGAATGCATTTCTATTTCCAGCCCCAGCCAGGCCCCTGGAAACCCAGAAACACAGGCAGATCTGCAAAGAAGAAAGCCCTCACTTTCGGGGTTTGGGAAGGGTTTCTGTTTGAGGTGCTGGCTAAGGCACTCTTTTTTCCCTCCTCGAATCTCCCCCACACCTCCTGCACGCCTCCTGCCTGTGGGCTTCACAAGCCGCTGATCTGACAGGCTGGGTTAGGGGAAGGGGGCTCCAGGGTGGGGGCAGGACGCTGAGGCCCCAGGCTGTCCCAGCAGCTGTTCCATTTGCAAATGCCTGGAATTCTGGAACTGTTCCCACCCAGCCGAGCCAGGGCCAGCTGAGGGCTGACCCCCTTTAAGCTGGCCGCTGGGTGGGCCCTTCTGCCACAACCTTCCCTGTCTGTCCTCGTCCTGGAGCCCAGAAGCCAACCTCGCGGGCATGGCAGGCCCGAGTGTGCCCCCTCCCAGCCCCCCCTGGGGAGAGGCAGCTCAGCCTGGCCCCCCTCACTGTCACACGCCCGATGGCTCAGGCCACTCCAGAAGTCACAAGGCAGATTTTCCATTAGCGTCAAACCCATGTGGGTCCTGACCTGCGGCTGATGCGAATGGAAGGGAGAAGAATTTAGGTAACTCGTGTATGGGGCAGGGGGTGGGGGATCTCCAAGCCAGACCCCTGAAGGGCACTGCACCCCAGCATCAGGGGCAGGGACGGCGCTTTGAGGGTAGACCCTGGTGCACCCCCCTCTGCTTCTGTCCATCTGTCTCACGCGCAGACATGGACCCTCCTCAAGGGTGAGCGCTACAGCCTGGGGGGTATAGGGTAGAAGGATTCAATGATTTGCCAGGTTGCAAGAGCCCACTGGATGCCTCTACATGCCAAACATTCGTGGAGCACTTACTGCCTAGCACTGTGAGCTCTGTGGGACCCCCCTGGGCCTGAGAGAGTAGGAGGCGCTCCTGGGTCAGGCCCCGAAATGCAAGATCTTCTAGGGGCAACGGCAGCAACAATTCACGTGCTGTCGGGCGCTGGTGGCTTTCGCCTTCCCAGACACAATGTCCTCTTCATCTAGTACCAAAACCCCCCTTTGCTTCCCTTCAGGGAAACCTCCTCACCCCCTCTTACCCTCACGGATGGCTTCTGTTGTCGGTGGGACAGCCTCCCTGTCCCCAGAGCGGTCACAGGAGCCGGCTGGAGTCGCACGACCTGAGGCCAGCCAACCAGAGAGCGGTCCGGTGCTCCCCCACCCACAGGAATTAGCTCAGCAACGGCCATGTGACCCAAGTCCGCACAATCCAAACCCTGCCCAGGATTTTTCTGGAAGGGTGAAGGCAGAACGACCCTGATCCTCCAAGCTGGGAGTTCTGGGGACCCCCCAGGCCTCGAGCTCCCAGGCCATCATCTTTGCCTGGGAGCAAGGCCAGCATCAGTGAAATCAAGTTTAGAGTCTGAGTTAAGGTGGTGCCCAGTGTGGCTTTCCAGATCCTGGATGCGGCTGTGCCTGAAGGTAGCTGCATCCTACACTTGCTAGTTAAATCAACCAGCAAACTCTCTTCTTTTCTGAAATGAGCTTGGCTTGGGGTCCCGTCATTTGCAACCGAAAGGAATCCTCAGTGCCACTGAGCAATGCTAATTCTCAATGTATTGAAACGGGGTTCTGTAGACGGTTATGGGGAGCAAACCAACGAGAGGGTACTGGTAAGATAAAGCCTTCCTGGCTCTGAAAAGTCGGGGAGGGGATCTCAGGTTTGGGCAGATACACGTGCAGACCCCCCTCACCCTTGCGCTGCTTCTGAAACTGCCCATCTAGGCTAGGCCAGCTGAGCTGTTTCCTAAAGAATCTTTGCAAGCAACGAGAATGGACCCTTATCAAAGAATTAATTCCCGGAACTAAGAACGGCATAAAATATTTCCAAACCATGAGTTCCTCCTCCTAAGAATTCGCATGAACATGGTGAAAACCTGGGCAGGTCTGTAAGCCCCTCCAGTGGGGGGGCTGCTCATCCTCTAGA
>NW_023270699.1:2908215-2917037 GCF_011800145.1 Mirounga leonina
ACCCCCACCTGTCTCCCTCCCCCTCACCGCCCCCCCAGCCACGTGTCCCTGGGGACACCTGGGATGGAGCTAGCCACAGGGGAGCAGATGGTGCCCATGTGGGCAAATGGCAAAGGGGCCGCTCAGGGCCCTCCTGCCCAGGGGCAGGCTGCGGGGCACCCCCCCACCCCGGCCTGCTGACAGGAGGTGGAGCTACCAGGTGTGGGCGCCTGGGGGAGCCCAGAGCAGGGCAGCGGATTCTGCGGTGTTCTAAGACTCCCCTCGGCAGCCCGCCTCCCCCAGGCCCTCACAGGAGCCACAGAGCATGAGGCAGCGTCCAGCGAACGGAGAAGAGGCTTTCCTCTCTCCAGCCCCTCCATAGACAGTGGTCAGCTGGGCCGGGCAGGCGACTGACACCGGCTTGGTCCGTCCTAATTCCGTGACTCTCCGTGGACAGATGGCCCCGCGCGGCTGGGTAACAGCGCCTGCCCTCGGCCTGGGGCTGACCGAGGTGCCAGAGGCAGCGGCTGCGAGCGCGGGTGCGTGAAAGAGCCAGGGCTCGGGCCAGGCGCCAAGCGACCATCCGGTGGCAATGGTGTGCTGGTCCCTCGATGAGCAGAAGGCGGGGCGTCCGAGGCGGCCCCAGGGCAGACACAGAGGGACGCACAGATGGAGAGGACACGGGTGCGTCGGTGGGGAGAGCAAGGTGAGGTGGTGGACGCAAGGCGAGTCCCGCTTTGAACTGCTGGGTCTGGGGTGACAGGGCCCCCCCGGAGGGAATGTCCCACCACACCAGCGGAGAGGTGCCTGAGTTCGGGAGGGGCCGGGGCTGGCCACGGGCCTGGTGTGCGGGCCGCCCCCAGCAGCCACGCGCTCTGAGCCGCTTCTGCAATGTTTATGGAAATGTAACTTTGCCCGGGAGATGCGTGTGTAATTGAGAATCTTTTATTGTCTCTTTCCAGTCGCTGTTCTCACTTGAGTGATCACGAGCATGGAGGGAGCTGATTGTGCCCGGGGCGGTCTCCATGGGCACGGGGCCCTGGGGGACTGTTTCCACCCCCCCCCCCCCCCCGTGCCACTTCAT
This sequence comes from Mirounga leonina, assembly GCF_011800145.1. Lineage (NCBI taxonomy): Eukaryota > Metazoa > Chordata > Mammalia > Carnivora > Phocidae > Mirounga > Mirounga leonina. The sequence continues at coordinate 2,909,279 of NW_023270699.1, forward strand.
CTGGAGTAGTCCGCTGGGTCCAGAGCAGAAAGTGACCTCACACGTGAGCCCGTCTCTGTCATGTGCCACGTTCTGGGGGCTTAACCCACGCACCTCCCTCTCTGGACGCCAGAGCCTGAGCCCCAGGCATCAGCAGGGCTATGCTCCCCGGAAGGTTCCAGGGCGGGTCCTGCCTGCCTGTCACGGCTGTGGCCGGTTACCCGGACTCCTCCATGTTCCGTGGCTTGTGGCACGTCACCCCAGGCTCTGTCACATGGCCTTCTCCGTGTGTGTCTGCGGGTCCTCTGCTCACGAAGACGCCAGCCGTTGGGGTGAGGGCCCCCTCTAATCCCTTATGACCACATCTTAACTTGGTTACATCTACAAAGACCTTATTTCCAAATAAAGGCACGATGTGCTGTTTCAGGTGCACATGAACTTTGGGGGAACCCTGTTCAACCCAGTCCACTGTCCCACGATCCCACACGACGGATGAGGAACCTGATCTAAAGGGTGTCTCCCCCCGCACCCCGCCCCCCCAATGCCCAGCTTCCCTAGACGCTCCGGGCCTCCCGTGCTTGCCACTGAGCGTGCAAAACTCTCGGGCCCCGCTTCCGGCTGGCTGGGGTCCCCCCTCCGGGGTCCATCCTCCCTCTCCCTCCAGTTTACAGATAGACTGTGAAGTGGACAAACTGGGATGCAGTAGGTGGTGTGTGCTGGCTCTTGTCTAATAAAAGGTAAAAGTATGAACATTGCGTGTTTGTTTATATTTGCAAAGAATCAAAGCCCTGGAATGATAAATCAGAAACTATTAAAAACAGTGATTTTCGGGGTGGGCAGAGTCAGGGAGGACAGTGAAACCTCACTGCATCCACTTAGCTCTAGCGTTCGTATAGAAAAGCCACCTCACCCTTTTCCTGTCTTCCTGACCACGCACCCCAAACACTTTGCTTCTGACACCGTGTCACCAAACGTGGGGGCTCTGGTCCCCACGGCAAGCCATTGTCCACAACCCCAGCTGGGTGTCCTACAATTTAACTCCATTCTGGCACCATCTGCCCAGAGACAGCATCAGATCCCGCAGGTGGGGGCTCAGTCCCACAACACCCTACCCCAGTCCCCCCCACGCAGCCCCGACTTCAGATGCTAACATGAGCAGCAGGTTCCAGCAGACCCCCACTTCCGACCACAGGCTACAGATCAGGGTTCCCACGACCCCTCCTCGGGTCCAACGAATTTGCTAGAGCGACTCACAGATCTCAAGGAAACACGTTTACGGGTTCGTTATATAATAAAGGACATGATAAAGGGTGCAGATGAACAGCCAGATGGAGAGGCGTATGGGGCGGGCCCGGGAGGGTCCCGAGCACAGGAGCTTCTGTCCGTGGAGTTGGGGTGCGTCACCCTCTCCGTGTGGACGTGTGCACCCACCTGGGAGCTCTCCAGACCCCGTCCTGTTGGGATTTATGGGGGGTCCTCACGGAGGCCTGCGATGGCTCATTGACCCATTCCCAGCCCCTCCCCCTCCCTGGAGAACTGGGCGGGGGGCGGGGTGGCCTGAAAGTTCCGAGCTTCCAGTCACCACTGCTCTTTCTGGGGACCAGGCCCACCCAGGAGCCCCCCTGAGTCATCTCATTAGGACAGAAGATGCTCCGAGTGCCCTTGTCACGTGGGGAATGAGGAGGGCCCCAGGAGCGCCGTGCCGGCTGCGGGGCCAGAGACCGGTACGGACGTTCCCTGTGATCTCACAGGGTCTGACTTCAGAACTATGTAAATGTTTTCGTATTCAAAAAATAAACTTAAATTGAAAAAGAAAGTATCCTTACCAAAAATACCCCACGTATTTCTATAAATTTATATAAAGTTTGTAACACAACCAAAGGAAAAATTTATTTCAAAGGACTTTGGAGCATGGTATTTAGATTGTTTTTAATGTGATGCTTTTTAAGGACAAAAGACAATAAAGAAATTACAAATATCATTCAGTAAGTCTTACTGTTGGTATGAAATCTGACATTGTTATTCGGAATACTGTGTATTTTCTGAAATAATGCCAATAAGTCATTACACGAATGTTGTGGGGATCCAGTTACCTGTGTGAGAGGAAAGGCATACAAATCAGAATCAGATCCGTTACGTACAACCCCACGATCCTAAATTTGAACTGGAAATGTTAGTGTAATCTCGTGCTTTAAAAACAGAATGCACATTTCCTAGCTCTCTTTTTTTTTTAAAGATTTTATTTATTTGACAGAGAGAGACATAGTGAGAGCAGGAACACAAGCAGGGGGAGTAGGAGAGGAAGAAGCAGGCTTCCCGCAGAGCAGGGAGCCCGATGCAGGGCTCGATCCCAGGATCCTGGGATCATGACCTGAGCCGAAGGCAGACACTTAATGACTGAGCCACCCAGGTGCCCACATTTCCTAGCTCTTGTCACCACACCAGACAGACAGGAAGCAATGACCACAAAATCTGGCACCGAGTACCTGGATTTAGGTCTCCGAACACCTTGCCCCCCTTTTAAAAAGCTCATGTGTAAAATGGAGACACAGTGGGCCCAAGACCCATCTCCTGCCAGAACCAAGGAAAGTGTCATGGCCACTTGAGGTCCCGCCACCGGCCACTGGACAGGCATCTCCCCGGCAGCAGCATTGGGAGAGCCAGGGCCACACCTGACCAAATGCGTTTAATATATGTAATCCATCTGCTCCCCGTGATCCTAAACAAGAAATTAAAAAAAAATTTTTTTTAACCTCACTTGTTCCTTTCGGGGAAATTTTCTTCGGATCCCTTACTCCAGAAACTGGTAACTGAAGAGCAAAAGGAAATGAATTCTGCATTGACCTCATCTTCCTGTACACTCTCTTTTCGGGGGGGTAACCGAAGAGCCCGAGGTGATAACATGGAAGGCTCTTCTTCACAAAAAAAGTTTCAGTGAATGAATCTAGAATGAACCATGGGACATGGAGGCCCACCATCTTTCCAGCCCTCACGACGTGATGATTCAGGCCACCATCGAGGGCAGGCTCTCAAGCTCCGAGGTGAGCGGACCAGGACAGAGGCTCCAGGCACCCACAGTCCTGAGTGGGTCGCAGGGGAGGGATGGGGCTCCACCACCCACACCCCTGCTCGGGGCTGGCAGCCATGCCTGGGCCGGTGAGCCTGCATGTAATAGAGCCTCCAGATCTAGATCCTCATTTGCAGGGAATCACAGAGAAAAGGGGATGGAGGGGTTAAAGGTCATTGCTGACACCAAGAGACATCCTGAATGAGGGATTCTGGACCTGGTTTCTTAAATTCGCCTTGGCACGGAAGAAGCAAAGGGAGGGCAGTTCCAGACGACAAGAACTGGAAGAGACCCAACCCGCCGATGCCGAGGGGGTTTGTGTCCTCGCTCCGACAAACCAACCGTGGAGTCGCTGGTCCTGGAGCCCGCCACGGAGAAGCCCGACTGTGGTCAGCGTGGCGGCCCACGGCCCAGAGGCTGCAGGAGAGCCCATGCGTGTGCGTGAGCACCGGATACCGAGAGGAGAGAGGCTGCCCTGCTTTGTGTACGTTTGGACATTTTCCAGTGGAAAGATGTCAAGCGCTGGGCGCAGGTAGGGCCTGGCCTCTCTGGCTGCTGGCAGCCCTGGGTCGTTTTGGTGAGTGCAGAAGGGAGCACTTCTGGTCCCCAGGGCTCTCCTGGGTTTATCTACACACAGTCACCCACCGCTGTGTGCATCCCTGCTCGAAGCTCCAGGTACAACTTCCTGACCCAGAAGAAGCCGGGTGAACCCAGGGCAGAGGCCAGGAGCTAGAGACTTCACACAGAGACAGGGCGGCCGGGGAGGGGTTAGGACCGGGGCTTCGGGGTGTCTGGCCACACACATCTGCCTTTCATCCCCACCCAGGTTGCAGGGCCAAGGACCAGGCTGCGCCCAGGACCGCCAGACTCTGCCCTCCTGGCTCCGGCGCCCTCCCTGCCGGCTCGTGCCCGGGGCTCCAGGCTCGTGCGTTCCTCTGTGGCTCCCTCCGTGTCCCCCGTGCCTCTCCCATCAAGGACAGCACTGCAGGCAGGGGGCTCAGTGACCCAGCAAACTGGTGTGTGGGGCAGACGGCAACTCCCAAAGAATTCCCCGAGCTCGAGCTCGACGCTTCCTGGCTCAGCGTCCCACTCTCCGGTGACCGCGATGCCACACGCTGGGCCTGGGGGGGGACAGACCGGCACTTGAAAGCAGCAAGGGGACATGAAGGCATCTGTGGATCTCAGTTGGGAATTTAGCCTTAGGAAATTGCAACCGCACAGGTTCTTTTATAACATATTAACTACAATTGTTATAAATCTACGACAGGAAAAATTTGAGAAGAATCCAAATTTCCCAAAGGACAGTTACAAAGGACAGTAGTATGATTCCAGTTTGTAATTACGTATTATATGAGGCAAGCTGGAAGAAAATACAGTAGAATTTTTCAGAACTTGCATCTGATGGGTGGTAGAACTGAAAGTAAGTTTTGCTTTTGTTCTGTGTGGTTTCCCGTATTTACTGTATGGCTGGTGGTATTATTGGTTTGACACCTGCCATATTCTGAGCATTCTACCTAGAGCTTTATGCTCAGTGTGGGTGTAACTGACGCTTTGCAGAAAAGGAAACTGAAGCTGCACATTGAGCTCATCAGCTGGTGAGCAGCCAGGCCGCTGGGACCCAGGCCCCAGACACACTACAAAACCTGGGGACCTTGCTAGCAAAGCAGCTGCCTGAGCCCTGCCCCAGCGCTTCCCCTGAAGTCTGCCCCCAGGGTGATGGGGTTCTGCTGAGCATCAAGGTCAGAGGGAACCAGAGTGCCCATCCACGTGGTTACAGGGAGGCGGCCCCCAGGAGCCAGAAAATCCAGGACCTGAACCCACTCCGCTGAGTGCCTGCTCCCTCCCCTCGGGGTCTCTCCTTACAAACTGCCCTGGGAAGGACATTCACACCCACAGTCTCCCTGATCCTCAAAGCGGGGACTTCCCAAGAGAACAGGGTGGGATCTGAACACAGGTCTGTGCACAGCAAAATCCTCTGAGTTCCCATGAGCAATGGAGCATGGATACAGGCCACACACCCAGGTGTTGGTTCCAGAAGGTTCCTCAGGGACCAGGGTCTTAGTTGAGTGCCTACTTGAAGCCTGACTCAAAATTGGGGGATGGGTGGGGTTGCTCCCTGCCCTGCATGGCCTGATGCTGACCCGACCTTGGTCCCTGGGGAGAGGGAGGGGCCGGTTCGCCCCAGGTCACCCCAGCTCTGCCCTTGTTGGGGGTAGTCCCTCTGGCTGAACCAGAATGTTTGCTGCCCATCGGGGGAGGGGAGGGGAGGAAGGGGGCTTCTCTTGAGTGTTTCGTGGGGCAGAGGGAGCAATCTCAGCCCTTGTCCAGAGATGCAGTGTTCCTGGTACAGCAGTGGCCGGGCCTGTGGACGGACTCTCCGGATGCCGGCTCCAGGTTTCCTGTCCGGAAGGCCAGGCTGACGTCAGGGTGTGTGGGGACTCACCCTCTCCCGGCCTGTGCGGAGGCAGGGGCGAGTCCAGAACCAGCGGTGCTGGGTCCCTCGAGGGCCCTTTGGTACAGAAGCCCCAGCTGGGCAGGACTGAGAGGGGCTCTGAGGGCCCCAGCTCCCGGGGCTCAGTGCACACTGCGATGCTCCACACTGCAAGGTGCGAGCACAGGGTGTGGGACCCCAAGCGGGTGCCAAGACCTCCTGACACTTTGTGGGGCCCCACACATACATGCCACGGTGACATGCCCAGAGCAGCCCGCGGCGTGGATGGCAGGACCACTGTCTGAGAGTGGGACCCTGGTCAAGGAGAGCTGTTTGCTCGAACCACCCGGCCGTGTGTGTGTGTGCACGCCTGTGGATCTGTGCGTGTGCCCCTCCCCCCAGGGTGTATGGGGCTGGTTTGGGAGCCTCACAACACTGCCCGGGCGGAGGGGGCATGTCCACGTGGAGATCGCTGGGTTTGGGCAGTCACACCTTGCACACACACATGCATGCAGAAACACGTGTGCATACACGAACACGCACACACACGGCTGTGCTGAGAGGAGGGGAGGCACTGAGGTGAAGTGGGGCCCGGTTCACAAGGTGGAAGCACAGGGACCCTGGGGACCATGAAAATGGCCTGAAGCCTTGCCGAGCCGTGGACATGGGGACATTTCAGTCCCCCTCTGCTCCCACCCTACTGAAGCGTGACATGTCCCTGTGCGGAGGGAGTGACCCCGAAGCCCTACCGAGTGCCCGGGAGGCTGCAGTCAGACGGGGATGCCAGGGCCTGCGGGGGATGCTGCTGGGGACGCACCACGGGGTCTCCAGCTGGCCTTGTCTCTGTGGAGTGGGGAGATCGGGGGAGCCTGCGCCCTTCCCTGGTGGATAGAGGAGGCCAGAGTCCCGGCACCTCAGGCTACCGCGGCGCGACTGGTGGGGCTCCCGGGCGATGCCCCTTCACACCTGCTTCCCAGGAAGGCAGAGGGAGGTTTAGCAGCCCTTAGGGAGGGGCCTCGGTGTGACCCCCCGCGGGGGACGCTGATGGCCACCAGGCACGGGAGGAGGCAGAGAGGACCCTGCCCCAGAGCCTCAGGAGGGAGCACAGCTTTGCTCTCAGACTTCCCGCCTCCAGGTGGTCTGAGAATAGATTTTGATTGTTTTAAGCCCCCCATTGGTGGCCCTTGGTCGTGGCCACCTCAGCGCACGCACGGAAACTCGTAGCTGGAAACTCAATGGCTTGAATGGCTCACGTACACGCAGAGTGGACGCTGGTCACTCCGGGCAGGAGAAGCGGGAAGCCAGAGTTTGTTCTGTTCTGTCTGTGAGGGCGGCTTAGCAGGACCACCTGCTCTCTCCGTGTGCAGAGGGCTTCGGAGGAAGGCAGATCTTTTGTTGGGGGGGCGGCCTGGGACGGGGCGTCCGCTCCATGGGCTCCAGCTCCTGCACGCGGGGCAGAGCAGCATGGCCCAGCAAGAGCCAGGCCCACGGATGGCCAACTATGGATGTGGCCCACTTATCTTTGGGAAGAGGATGTTCAGGAGAGCCCCAGGCTGAACTCGTGTCCCGGGGCTTATCCAGGGCAGCCTCCCAGATCCCCCCTCGACTCCCCGTGGGGCTGCCGCCTCGGGAGCAGGATGTCTCCATGCTCTCCCTGCTCAGAGAAGCTGGGGGCCTTCCATGGACCCGATCCCTGTTGAGCAGTGCGGGTCCAGGCTCTCTCGCTGGAGAGGAGCTTAGAGGCTGCAGACCTCTCATTGAGGGAAGCCACTGAAAATGCAGCCCGCGTGGCTCCTGTGTCCCCAGCAGCACCTCCTCTCGGAACCAGGCAGGCGTCTGTCTCAGGCTGGCTCCCCAGGGCAGCAGGAAGCCGTCCAGCTCCACGGGCGACCTGCTACCTTAATGACCGACATGCGGCCACCCGGCAGCCCCGTAGGCTGGCTGCAAGTGCAAAGCCAGGCGAGCAAAGCAGACCATTAAAAAGCGACACAGAGGCTTCTGCCAGTGGCCCAGGGCAGGTAAGCCAGGCGGGAGGCGAGGCAGGGTGCACAGTCTTGGCAGGACACCCAGCTCTTTTGTCCTTGTTAGTAGGTCACAGCACAGGACTGGACTTTTAGGGCCTGGCGGGCAGGGAGCAGATGGGACTGAGTCACAGCAGATGAGAGGTCACAACCCCAGGAGAAAGTAGATGACCCACATTGTCTTCAGGGTTTGTCCATCCATCCATCCATCCCCCCATCCATCCTTCCTTCCTTCCATCCTTCTATCCTTCCATCCATCCA
>NW_023270699.1:2917047-2928098 GCF_011800145.1 Mirounga leonina
CTTACATCCTTCCATCCATCCATCCTTCCATCCATCCTTCTATCCATCCTTCCTTCCATCCATCCATCATCCATCCATCCATCATACTTCTTTCCTTCCTTCCTTTCTTCCTTTCTTCTATTCATGCATCCTTCCATCCATCCTTCCATTCATCCATCAATCCAGCCATCTATCCATCCATCCATCATCCTTCCTTCCTTCCTCACTTCCTTCCTTCCTTTCTTCCTTCCTTTCTTCTATTCATGCATCCTTCCATCCATCCTTCCATCCATCCATCAATCCATCCATGTATCCATCCATCCTTCCATCCATCTATCCTTCCTTCCTTCCATCCATCCATCCATCCTTCCATCCATCCATCCATCATATATTCAGTGAGCATGTACTGTGTGCCAGGTGCTGTCCAAAGTTCTAGAGACCCAGCAGAGAACCAGCCTACAGTCCAGAGCAGGGGCCCAGACGACCTCGGGGGCCAGGCAGTGATGCAAGCCAGCCGAGGGCACGGCATGAGTGCCAGCCAAGTGACAACGACAATGACACCGCAGGCCTGGCTGTGCCCCTCAAGGGCTATGGCTCTTGCACGTGGCAAGGCAGTGAAACGACTTGGTGTGTGCGTCTACTCTGTAGACGTAGCTATGTTCGTACACGGCGTTACCAAGGCCACTGAACCACAAACCCGGGGGCAGGGCCACGATGGTGGATTTTTAAGGCACTGCCTGAGGCTGCGATGGAAGCCTCCATCCCTAGGGAGCTAAGGGACCACAGGTCCTGGTGGCCTTGCTGAGTCCCTGTGCCGAAAACCCACTTCCTGAGGGCGGCTCATGGATGGAGCTTGGAGGCGACATCCCTGGGAGACCCAGCACTCCCAAGCCAGCCAAGCAAGCCTAGAAGCTTTCCTGGGGCCTGGCTGGACCTTCCCTTGCCCTCCCACCTCCCCTTCACCTCCAGCCAGACACTGCCACCCACGGCTCTCCCGGCTTCCCCTGGCTCCTGCCCCATTCCTGCTCTCAGAGGGGCTTCCCCAAACAAACTCTGGGATGGCGCAGACTAACACACCCCTGCATTACAGGCAGGGCCTGTCTCAGACCAGAGTCTGCTGGTTCCCTGCGGGCTCCATGGGGTGGGTTGAGAAGGTCACAGCCCTTCTATACACTGGCCTTGTGTCTCTGGACAACCCTGGACCCTTCTCTGGGCCTTGCTTTCTAGAGAAAAGGGAGACACTGGGTCAGATGTTCTCCAAGAACCTTCCAGCTCTTGGTACTGCACCCCCTCCGCTCTGGTTTCTGGCCTAGGGCTCGGGCTGTGTGTGCAGACACCTGGTCCTGCATTCAGGGGCACGGGCTGTCAGCCTCTCCCCACTGTGAACCAGGGCCTCCGCCATCCAGCCCAGTCCATTCCAAAAGCCCACTCAACCCCCCACCTGGACCTTTTGTGGACACGGTCACCCCAATATGTTCTAACGTTCTCTGGCTCTGAACCCCCTGAACCCACAGCACATCCTTCTAGCAAACACTACCTAAAATCTGAGGGCCATGGGCCTCTGCGCTTTCCCTCATACCCAGCTGCAGGCCATCAGGAGACCCGCTGCCCCACCTTCTAATGCACAGGGCCACTGTCCCCTCTGCCACAGCCCTGCTCCGAGCACCTGTGGCCCCCCACCCTGGGCTGTCACAGGGGCTCCGGGAAGGTATCCTCCTACCCTTGCTTCGCCAGGCACAGTAAAGATGTCCTGATCTCTCCCCGTCTGGACGCCCAGGCTCCTGTGTCTAGGAGGGCAAAGGGCCGGGAGGTCTGCCTGTCACCCCACTGGCCTCCTCACTGCCCGCTCACACCAGCAGGTGCCCCATTAGTGACCTTGCCCGAGAAGTTTCTCCTGGAATTTGCTGGCTCACGGCCCCCCTCACATGAGTCCCCTTCTCGAATGCCAGCCGGCCATCAGACCAGGCTCTGCTGACCACGCGGCCCCGCCTTTCCCCGAAACGTGCCGGGAATAACCTGCCCACTGTGTCGTGTGTCTGCAGGGAACCACGGTCTGAATGTGGAGTTCAGGGCAGTCCCGCTGGGCAAGGCAGGGAACAGGCCCCTGGGCCCCAGCCTCCATAACCCACTGCTGTGGCTGAGGGATCAGGGGGCCCTGGGGGTACTCGCCAAAGCAGCCCTGGCCTCCGGAAAAACAAGCCAGCAGGCTCCTGGCCTCTATCCCTGCCCCCCAGGATAAGCACATGCGGAAGGGAGCCAGGATGGGCGCAGCGGGGAGCAGAGTGGGAGAGGTGGGGGGCTTGGCTGGGACTGGGGTGTTAGGAGCTCCGGAGGACCTGAGCACCCTCACCAAGGGTGGTCTCCAAGGTTGGCGATGCTGGCAGACAACACTGTAGCAGTGGGGGGCGGGTGGAGGGACCCTAAGGAGCTCTGAATTGTGCCCCCGCCCCAGGGTGGGGCTGAGGAAGTGACTTCATCCCACAGCTGTGGCCCAGGAGGCTTGGGCATGAGCAGGACCCTGGGGTGGGCTCTCTTGGGGCCAGGGAGCTGGGGCACAGAGAAGGTAACTAGGAACACCGTGTTCCATCAGCTGGGGTAGGTGAGGGTCCGGGGTCCACTGTGACAAAGCGCCACAGGCTAGGTGGCCTGAATACTGACATTTCTGTCTCACGGTGCTGGAGGCCGGAAGTCCTCCCCAGGGCCCTGCTCCAGGCTCTCCCAGCTTCTGGGAGCCCCAGGGGTTCCTTGCAGGTGGCCATATTCTCCCTGTCTTCACATTATCGTCCCTCTGTGTGTCTCTGTGTCCAGATGTCCCCCTTTTATAAGGACATCGAATTGGATCAGGGCCACCCTAATGGGCTCATCTTAACCCAGCCATCTGCAAAGATCTTATTTCCAATTAAGATTCCATTCACAGGTACCAGGGGTTAGGACGTCAACATTTAGTGGGGGGGAGGGGGACACAATTCAGCCCATCCCCTGGGGGCAGGCGGGGTGAGGCTGCAATCCCATCTGTGGATGGGGAGAGGGGTAAGCTGTGCTGGGGCCGCCCCCTCCCCACAGCCCCGTGCAAGCGTCAACCTGCATCTCATTTTACGAGCTGGAAATGTAATAGCAAACCCTCCTGCTACTTAAATTTCGACATCAGGACCTGGAAAGGACGAGCTCATTTCCCCCCCGCCCCCCTGTGTTATGCTGAGCTGATTCAAGTGGGCACGTTGCCAGGGTGAACACTAACAGCGAGGCTCTTTCCCCGCCTTTGGGAAGATGCATAATAATTTTACATCTTCTCCATCTGGCCAAACACAGCCTCGAACGTCCTGATAATGAGCCAAGGGGCAGATTCTCCTTGGTTTCCTCTGGTGGTAGAGCTTTCTAGAACTGGAGAGAGGAGCCACTGAAAACACTGTGGGGCTAGCACTCCCTTGGACATATTTTATTGTTTTAATATATAAATCGGTTCCTTTAAAAAGGGGGCCACAAATCTCACGGCATGCCCCTTTTATGTGCACAAGCTATAATTACTGGATATTTTGTAAGCGCCTGAAAAATTGTATTTCTAATTCCTCCCAAGGCTCGTCATGAGAAAGCTTATTATAACGGTGGGGCTTTCCCGCAGGGTTTGGTCACTACACCCTGAGGGCCCCAGCGATGTGCATGGCTCCTTGCAAGGCTGGGCCTTGCAGCCCCAGCACTGACAGCTCAAATGTAATGTGCCCGCTCGTGATGCCTGTCCCTTTGCGCACGGTGGATGTACCTCTCCTCTCTGGAGGCCGTGGAGAGCAAGGACCATCTTACCACCCCGCGTGCTCGGGACAGGTTCCGCAGTGCACGGTTGAATCGCGTTGTCCAGCACAGAGCAAATAAAGGCGGGGAGAGCCCACAGGGCAGGCTGAGCCATCGGGAAACCCCTGGCTGCCGAGAGATGGCTGAAGGCAATGGTCCCTCCCTGCTCCCTGTTTGTCACCTCCTGAGACCGGGTGTCTGTCCTTTATGGCCTTCTCCCAGCTCTGGACAATCCTTGGCTGTTAAATGTCCCAAGAATGCCAGGGAAAGATCTTGCTGCCGGGCAAAATGTTCCCTCCATCTGGGGTTTATTAGAAAGAGCTCTGAAACTTTACGGAGGGGTATGGAGTGGAAAGTCTCTGCTAAGGGGAGCCGGGCTCATAAACTCTGAAATTGGAGGAGACACAGGGCCGGGGGTGAGGGTGGCAGGCGTAGCATGGGTGGTAGGCGAACTTGAGGTCAGAAAGCAACCACCAGCCTCTGCTTCCCGAATCCACACCTGGTACAACTCAACCTCAGTGCAGCAAACAAATGCTAGGCTAATGATTGCCTGTTTGCTAGCTGGCAAATTCTGGGAGGAAAAATGGGAAGGAAAACTAAGCCCATGCACTTGGGGAGCATGTGGTGTAGACTTAGCAGGTTATGGCAGAACAGGAGAGTGCCATTGTACATCAGGCTCTAGGATCCTTGAGGCAACTAGAGGGTGGAGGTGGAAAAGACTGCTAGTTACCCCAACACCCTTTCCATCCTTTTCCATTAGTAATTAGGACCCCAGCTTTTGGCTGGATACACTGTATGCAGTTAAAAGGCTACATCCCCACACTACACTCTGACTAAGTAAGGAATGTCTTCTTGGCTGGAATGCAGAGGTGATGACTGTCTCTCAAGCAGCCATTTTGGACCAAGAGGTATCATGATCAGGACAAAGCAATGTGGAAAAAGTCTGAATCCCAACTCTTATCTGAGCACATTGTAATAGAAACCCCTCAGTGTTGCTGGGTATATTCCCCAACCTCTCTTACAGTTAGGTGTGGCCATGTGCCTAAAGTCTGGCCAACAAATCTGAAGCAGATGTGTTATAGGCAACTTTCAGAAAGCATCCTTAAACAGCAGGGCCATGCCCTCTGCTATGGACTGAACTTTGTTGCCCTCCTAAATTCACATGTCAAAGCCCTGAGGTTGGTATTTGGAGGTGGGAACTTTGGGAAGAATCTGGGTTTAGATGAGGTCATGAGTGTGGATCCCAGGATGGGATGAGTGTCCTTACAAGAAGAAGAGACTGGTTCTCTCTGTACCACGTGAGGACACAGCAAGAAGGCAGCTGTCTGCAAGGCAGGGAGAGAGGCCCCACCACGACCCGCCCGTGAGGCACCCTGATCTCGGACTTGCCACTTCCAAAAGTGTGAAAAATAAATGTGTTTTTATGGCCCCCGAGCTGACTGAGGCATCCTCCTTCATTTCATCCATCCCGCTGGCTGGGACACCCAAGCAGCTGGTGCAGAAGGGAGCTTGCTGACGATGGAGCAGCTAAGGAGCTAGATGCTGGTCTGTCTGGGCCAGATCGCTCCCTGCCATTATCTCGGATTTGTGATGTACTCTGAGACAGAACATATATATAAACCCTGAACATGAATATGGCTTTCGCTTTGGTTTTCTAATGAAAAAAACCAAAAAAACAAAAAAAACCTGAGTAATTATTTTGCCTGAAAATTCTCACTCCGTGGGCTAATATGCATTTTCCTTGTTCTCACTTTCTCAGATTAGGCGGGTGTCCCTGAGGTTCCCTAACAAATTCCTATATACATGGTGACTTCAAGCGGCAGTGTGCGCTCTCTCTGCCTGTCATCACGTGTCCACATGGCCGCACTCGCTCCAGGGGCTCGGGGCGGGGGCGGGGGGGGGAGCCTCCTGCCTTGTCCGGTATCCGGCGGCTCCAGCCATCCCTCGGCTGTGGGGCACGGCCCCTCCTCTGCCTCTGTGTCTCTCCCTGTATGTCCCTCATAGGGACACTTATTGGATTGAAGGCCCACCCAGATAATCCAGGATGGTCTCATGTCAAGATCCTCCCATTAATTATACCTGCAAAAACCCTTTTCCCACATAAGTTCCCATTGAAAGGTTCCAGGGCTGTGACATGCCCAGACCTTCGGGGGGACCACTCCTGGGCCTGTCACCGTGGATGATTGCAAACAAACATGAACGGGCTTGCAGAAGGCCATCAAGAATAAGTAAGATGGGCACCTGGGTGGCTCAGTTGGTTAAGCGACTGCCTTCAGCTCAGGTCATGATCCTGGAGTCCCTGGATCGAGTCCCGCATCGGGCTACCTGCTCGGCAGGGAGCCTGCTTCTCCCTCTGACCCTCCCCCCTCTCATGTGCTCTCTCTCTCTCATTCTCTCTGTCTCAAATAAATAAATAAAATCTTTAATAAAAAAAAAAAGAATAAGTAAGATGAAAACTGAGAGGGAGGCAAACGATAAGAGACGTTAACTCTAGGGAACCCAAAGAGGGTTGATGGGGGGGTGGGGTAACTGGGTGATGGGCATTAAGGAGGGCATGGGATAGAATGAGCGCTGGGTGTTATATGCAACTGATGAATCCCTGACATCTACCTCTGAAACTAATAAAAAATAAATAAAAAGAAAAGAACAGAACCACTCGATAGACTTCTATAAATATGCAGGTGATCATGTAAGTACTTATATTAGCATAGGGCCCGAGTTAGTGTTAAGCTTCTAAAGGATAATATTCATAAATAAAATACCTAATTCTGAATTGACCAAAATTAAAAAAAAAAAAAGAACCTGCAAAGTGTCAGCCGGCCTGTGGCAGCCTCAGGAGGCTCCCAGGCTCCTGCCCTCGGCTCTGAAGCCTCTTGGCCTGGTGCGCCCAGGTGTCACCTGGGGCCACTCACCTGGATCCTGCTGTCAGCCTGGCCGCCTGGGGTCAGCCATGGACCCATGCTACCTGCCTGGACTGAAATGTGACCTTGTAGTTTTTCCCAGCCACTTCAGCCATTCTCCCACCTCCCCCCACCACCTCTGCTGGTCTCGGAGTCCCGAGCTCCCCTTTGCTGGGGAGGGACTTCTGACACCCCCGCTGGCCCCCGGCCCCCTCCCAGCATCTGGAGCCCCGCGTCCCCCCCGCCAGTGGGTGCCCTGGGGAAACTGGTTTGCCAAGGCCTCCTGCTCAGGGCGCCTCTCCCTCTGCTGTGTGCACCAGCTCACGCCTCCCTCTCCTCGGGTCCCTGCAGCCCTTTCCCGGGGCAGCCCTGGGTTCCTGCCCCACAGTGGGCAGTGCGAGCTCAGAGAGGTCTCCTTGGGCTCGAGTCCTGCTTCCTCACCCGCCAAGAGGAGACAGCAAGTCCTCTGTCGCGTGGTGGTGCAGATGGACGAAATGACCGCGCGCCAGGCGCTTGGCCAGCGTGCAGTCGGCGGCCCCTGGCAGAGGCCACCCAGCAGCTCCCCAGCCCCCCAAACTCACTGTCGGTCCCCCATATTCCAGGGCTTGGTGAATGGCCTAATGGCACCAACCAGAACTAATCAGTCACCTGCAGAGAAACACTGGGAGCGTCCTCAGCATCCCTCACTGTCACCCGCCCCTGGCAATCCCGCCATGTTCCCCCTGTCCCCTCCGCCTCCCTGCCGCAGCCTCACGCCCTTTGCCAGCACTGCCCCCTTGCTGTGGCGCAAAGGGGGGGGGCGTCTCAAAAGGCCACCGCAGAGCCCCTCCCTCTCTTGCTGGCCCTGGGCTCCCTGCCCCCACCCTCCTCCTGCCGCTGGCTGGCGGGAGGTGCCTTCTGCCCCTGGGGAGCATGGGGAGCCCTGAGCGCGGTCTGGCCCTGGGGTGGGTCCTCTCCAGCCCTGGGCTCGCACAGCCTGCCTCGCTCTGCCAGCCTCGCTCCCACGCTGCCCTCTTTCTATGACAAGGTCACTCCCATCTGAGCTCAGAATCTCAGCTGATCTTACAAACACCAAAGAGAATTTGTACATATTTCAAAAACAACTCAGCTTAAGGCTCCCCTCTCCCCAGAAGCCTCTCCCAGGTGCGGAACCTCATGCACCCGGCCACCCTGCACGCCTCCAGCCTCCACTTCCTGCCCCTCCCCTCCCCACCCCCAGCTCCCAGGGCATGACCCCCCCACTCTGCAGGGCCCCCTTCCTTCCCTACTGCCAGCAAGCAGAATTCCACCCAGACGTCCAATGGAGGACCTCTAAGGGGAACCCCCAGAGGCGGCAGCTGCAGGAAGCGAAACCACCCCAGGGTCACAGGGCCCCCCAAGCCCAGGGAAGCTGGGGACTGGCACTGCGGCAGCCCTCCCCGCCTCCCACCTCCTGCAGGTCCACCCTCGGGGAATCGCCCTGCAAGGGGGCCCGAGCGATGGGGTCTCAGAAGTGACACTGGGGAGACCCGGAGCAGGTGGAATGAAGAAGAACCAAGAATACCCACCCAGTTTCCCTCAGAGGAAGACAGGGGTGGGGAGGAAGCAGCCCTCCATCCATGAGGTCACACTGCAACCAAAGGACAGGGGTCCTTTGTAGGCTGTTACCGTGTGAGCGATGTGCCCGGGACAGAGACACACTCGGCCTCAGCCGTGGCCCAGAGCAGAGCCGCCCCCGCACTGAGGAAAGCCCGGGGCCGCAGGCTGCAGGCTCCCACCCTTGTGCTCTCCAGAAGGTGCTGGTCCTCTGATTGCCCGCTGACCCACCCGGCCCTCCTTGGCCGGGGCACCACTGGGGGAGGCTGAGGGAAGCGTCTACGGCATTGGTCCACACACCAAGACCTCAGGTACCCTGATGGGCCTGTGCGGCACCCCCTGTCCCCAACCAGACCCCAGCACCCAGACCCCTTGGCAGCCAGAGTCCCGCGTGGATTAGCCCAGGGCTTCCACACGCCCCATGGATCCCGCCACCGTCGCATCGCCCTGTTCCTGTTGCTATTAGCGCTCGGCCCCGCTGGTTGGTCCGCAAATCCCTGGGCAGCAAAGGGCGCCTGCGCATTGCTGAGCAGGGCCCCGGCTGGCAGGAGAACTAGGGGCACAGTGACATGTCACCTCCTCTGTGTTAGCCTCCCCCCCAGGTAAAAGCCCCCGCCACTCACCATCTGTCCTTCCCAGGCAAAAGGAGACCCCTCCCCACAGCAGGTGGAAGGACAGCTCAGAAATGGGCTTCTGGCTTCAGAGGAGGATGAAGAGAAGGGGGAGAGACAGACCACGGTGGGGGAGGGGACCCGAGCTCCCGCAGGGCAGCCACCTTCCCCACCCCCCCCACAAGCAGCGGGTCAGACCCAGAAGGGGGACACGCTCCTCACAAAGTCAGAGGAGCCCAGGGATTCCTCCGGAAGGGCTTGTCTTTTCACAGGTTTGGCAGCCCCTCCCCAACACCTTTGACACCGGCCCTGATGCCCATGGGTCAGGTTGGTTTAGATCATGGCTGCCCGTCCAACACTATGAACATCTGGGGCCAGAGAATTCTTTGTTGGGGGCCATCCTGTGTGTTGGAGGATGCTGAGCACCCTCCCTGCCTCTACCCACCAGATGCTAATGGCAGCCCCCCAGAGTTGTGACAACCACGGTGTCTGCAGACTTTGCTGAGCGTCCCTCTGCATCCAGACCACCCGTTGAAAGGCCCTGCTACATGGGCGTCCCGGCTGAGAAACTGGTATAAGCCTTCCCTGTGCTCTTTCAGACCGGAGCCTGCGGAGTCTGGGATGTGGGGAGGGGCTTGTGCACAAAAGCAGCTGGAGAGACCAGGAGGGAGAAGCTGGGTGAAAGGTGGAGGCAGCAGGGTCAGAACAGAAGACTGCAGCAAACCCACCCCCCAACAATGGAGAAGTGACCTACATAGCTCCCAAAACATTTGCATACAGCCGTTTGCCTTTGACTGACCCAAGCTTTTGGAACATGCAAATTCTTTTGGTCTCATGGGTAAAAGAAACCCTTTGTGAGGCCAAGCTGGGGTGGGGGGTGTTGAGTCCAGGGCCAGAAAAGGACTCAGCTGTTCCTGGAGCCACCTGGGGGGGTGAAGGGGGTGCCGCCCCGCCTGCTCATCCCAGTCCTCCCACCTGCCCCTTCCTACCTGGCAGCATCGGTGTGCGTGCGTGCGCGGGTGCGTGCGTGCATACACGCATGCGTTTATAGTGGCTGGAGGTCTGCTAAAGTAAGAGGTGAGTGAGTTAACATAAAATGGGGAAGTTTTGGGGCGCCTGGGTGGCTCAGTCGTTAAGCATCTGCCTTCGACTAGGGTCGTGATCCCGGGGTCCTGGGATGGAGCCCCGCATCCAGCTCCCTGCTCAGCGGGAAGCCTGCTTCTCCCTCTCCCACTCCCCCTGCTTGTGTTCCCTCTCTCGCTCTCTTTCTGTCAAATAAATAAATAAAATCTTTTAAAAAAAAATTTTTTTTTAATGGGGAAGTTTTTGAATTAGTGAAGAATATTTGCATTATTAAAAATAAGAGATTTAATGCAAGTAGATATCTACTTGGAAAGAGATGGCCTCCCTCCCCAGCGAGGGACTCGTTGCTCCCGGCCACTCTGCTGTCACTTCCCTGTCCTGACCGCATTCCCCTCCTCCATCAGGAAGCAGCCAGTGATGGCCCGCCTGGAGGATTGTGCTCAGACCTCCCCAATACCAGGCACTATTGCTAACTACTTATTTTGATAATGGGTAATTCTAAGACACAGTCTGAAATCCCAAAAGGCAGGCCAAGACACCTTTCTTACCTCAGTTCCCAGCTGCAGTGGGTTCAATGGTGGCCCCCAAAAGATAGGACCACTCAGAACCTATAAATGCGACCTCATTTAGCAAAAGGGTCTTTGCAGATGTCTAGATGAGGTTGTCCCGGGATTAGGGTGGGCCCTAAATCTCATGAAAGCATCCTTACCAAAGAGCGGGGAGCAGACAGACATGAGGGGAAGGCCACGAGAAGATGGAGGCAGAGGGGAGCCAGGCAGCACGAGCCCCGGGGCCGCCCAGAGCCCCCGCAGCTGGATGAGCATAAAAGGGTCCTCACCTCGAGCCTCAGAGGAAGAGTGATGCTGCTGAGACTTTGGTTTTAGACTTCCAGCCCCCAGAACCATGACAGAATATACCATCCTGCTGTTCGTGGTGTTCTGTTATGGCTGCCCTAGGAAACTAACACACTGACTCTCTGCAGGGCTGCTACCACTGCGGGGTTCCCCATGTCCCCAGGCAGCACGGTGCATGGTCCCAGGGTTCCCCGTGACCCCAGGCAGCACGGTGCATGGTCCCAGGGTCCCCAGGTAACATGATGCATGGCCCTGGGGTTCCC